>NW_027325392.1:600000-1012968 GCF_036924035.1 Leuresthes tenuis
CGATTCGTTCGATATGAACTAATTTTTTATATGACTCGGGAGTAACGAGTTGTCTCAGTGAGTGATTCGTTCATTTTCATGCAGTACCCTTCCTCACCACATGGCAGGCGGCAGCTTCATAAGCTCAGTCAGCAGGACAGGAAACGGTATTGATTCGTTCACGACTCAACTCCTCGGGTGACGGGTCCTCGCACAGGAAACAGTATTGATTCGTTCATGACTCAACTCCTCGGCTGACGGGTCCTCGCACAGGAAACAGTATTGATTCATTTACGACTCAACTCCTTGGGTCTTCGTTCATTTGTCACGTTTCAAATTCTACGTTTCATTTGACAGGCTGAAGAGCAGTAGGCACAACAGTTCGTTCACAAACCAGATCATTAATCCCATAGACTATTCTACCATCAACAACTTGGAAACCACAATCGACTCTCTAGATGCAGAAAAAGCATTTGATGGAGTGAACTGGAAATTTTTATTCGCAGCATTAAACAAATTCGGGTTTGGGTCACACTTCATCAACTGGATAAGGATATTATATAGCTCCCCAAATGCAAGTGTCAGGACAAATGATCAAAATTCTCCAAGCTTCAGTCTGCAGAGAGGTACAAGACAGGGTTGCCCACTTTCTCCCTCACTTTTTGCTATTTTCATCAAACCTTTAGCAGCTTCTATCAGACAAGATAGAAATATTAAAGGCATCCAATCCCAAAATATTGAGCATAAAATAAGTCTTTATGCTGATGATGTATTACTTTTCCTTCAGAACTCACAGACGTCTCTCACTCACACGATCACACTCATAAATAAATTCTCAGCACTTTCTGACTACTCTATCACCTGATCTAAGACCACAGTTCTGCCTATTAACTGCAGGGTCCAGAATATACCTGCGATCACTTTACAGTCAGGAAATATTAGATATTTAGGCATAAACATTTCCTCCAGGCTCTCAGAGCTAACAAAGCTAAATTATGTGCAATTATTAAAGAGAGTAGAGGACGATCTCTCTCGTTGGAAGTCCTTACCTATATCACTTATGGGGAGAGTTACAACCATTAAAATGATGATACTACCAAAAGTTAACTATTTGTTCTCAATGATCCCCATAAAACCATCTGCTACTTGGTTTAAGTCACTAGATTCATGCATCTCCAAATTTCTGTGGAAAAACAAACCACCACGTATTAGTTTAAAAACCCTACAGAAGACCAAGGACAGTGGTGGATTAGATTTACCTCATTTTCAGCACTATTCCTTAGCCAATAGGTTACAATATATATCAAAATGGTTTAAACCTAGCCCAATAGATGAACCATGGATAAATATATATATTCGAACCTTTTCTTACCCGCCTTTTACAAACTATGGTCGGACATTCAAACCTTCTTGTAGCCGAACATATCCACTCCTGCTTTTGATGTATGGTTGGGCATTCGAACCTACTTGTTGCCCGCTTTTCATTAATTATGGGTGGACATTCACACCTTGTCGCAGCCAAACACCTCCGCTCCCTGTTTTGATCATGTATGGTTGGACATTTGCACCTTTTCTCACCCGCTTTTTACTATGGTCGGCCATTCACAGCTACCTCTCCACCATACTTGTATAGTGGGATATTCACACCCACTTGCATCCGAAGACCTCCGCCCCCACTTTTGTTGATATTTAGTCGGTCATTCGCACCTTACCCGCTTTTGGCAAACTATGGCCTTCTTGCAGCCAAACACCTCTGATCTCGCTTTTGATGATGTAAGGTTGGGCATTCAGACCTTGCTTCACCTGCTTTTCACCAAATATAGTCGGACATTCACACCTTCTTGCAGCCGAACACTTCCGCTCCACCTTTTAGTGTTCTATGGGGTATTCACACCTTTTTTTTCACCGCATTTTATAGATTATGGTTGGAAATTCTCACCCACTCTCATCTGAAGACCTCTCCTTCCGCTTTTGTTAATATATAGTCGGGCATTCGAACCTTTTCTTACCCGCTTTTTACAAATTATGGTCGAACAGTCACACCTACTTGCAGCCGAATACTTCCGCTCCTCCTTTTAGTGATGTATGGTTGGCATTTGCACCTTTTCTTACTCTCTTTTTATACTGATTGCTGAAGATTAAGTTGTTCTTTCTCAAACTACAAAATTTTTTTAATTGTTGAAACTTGATTTGAAGTGGATAAATAAGGAGGACAAACAGTTTTAAGTCAGGCTGATAGAAGGAATTAATTTTATAGCAAAATCTGTATTTCGTCATATGTCGAGAGATGCTTATTGCTGAAGAAGTTCTTTCTCATTCTACAAAGTACAAAGTTGTTTATTGTTGAAACTTGATTAGACATGAATAAATATGAAGGACAAAGCAGTCTTAACTTGGTTTGAGTTAAGGAATTCGTTTTATAGGAGAATCCGAATTCGTGCATAACTCGTAAAATAGAGCTTATTTTCGGATTCCTGAAGAATGAGTCTGGTTCTTTCTCATAATACAAAGTTTGTTGTTTATTGTTGAAACTTCATCAGAAGTGAAGAAATAAGGACAAACCGTTTTAAGTCAGTTTGATAGAAGGATTTCCTTTTGTAGCAAAATCTGTATTGCTTCATATCTCCTCGAGAGAAGCTTATTGTTGAAAATTAGTTCTGGTTCTTTTTCATACTACAAAATACAGTGTTGTTTATTGTTGAAACTAAATTAGAAGTAGATAAATATGAAGGACAAAGCAGTGTGAACTTGGTTTGAGAGAAGGAATTAATTTTATTGCAAAATCCGAATTCATGCATAACTCGTCAAATAGATAGTGATGTGTCGTTCGTGAGCGATTCGTTCGATATGAACTAATTTTTTATATGACTCGGGAGTAACGAGTTGTCTCAGTGAGTGATTCGTTCATTTTCATGCAGTACCCTTCCTCACCACATGGCAGGCGGCAGCTTCATAAGCTCAGTCAGCAGGACAGGAAACGGTATTGATTCGTTCACGACTCAACTCCTCGGGTGACGGGTCCTCGCACAGGAAACAGTATTGATTCGTTCATGACTCAACTCCTCGGCTGACGGGTCCTCGCACAGGAAACAGTATTGATTCATTTACGACTCAACTCCTTGGGTCTTCGTTCATTTGTCACGTTTCAAATTCTACGTTTCATTTGACAGGCTGAAGAGCAGTAGGCACAACAGTTCGTTCACAAACCAGATCATTAATCCCATAGACTATTCTACCATCAACAACTTGGAAACCACAATCGACTCTCTAGATGCAGAAAAAGCATTTGATGGAGTGAACTGGAAATTTTTATTCGCAGCATTAAACAAATTCGGGTTTGGGTCACACTTCATCAACTGGATAAGGATATTATATAGCTCCCCAAATGCAAGTGTCAGGACAAATGATCAAAATTCTCCAAGCTTCAGTCTGCAGAGAGGTACAAGACAGGGTTGCCCACTTTCTCCCTCACTTTTTGCTATTTTCATCAAACCTTTAGCAGCTTCTATCAGACAAGATAGAAATATTAAAGGCATCCAATCCCAAAATATTGAGCATAAAATAAGTCTTTATGCTGATGATGTATTACTTTTCCTTCAGAACTCACAGACGTCTCTCACTCACACGATCACACTCATAAATAAATTCTCAGCACTTTCTGACTACTCTATCACCTGATCTAAGACCACAGTTCTGCCTATTAACTGCAGGGTCCAGAATATACCTGCGATCACTTTACAGTCAGGAAATATTAGATATTTAGGCATAAACATTTCCTCCAGGCTCTCAGAGCTAACAAAGCTAAATTATGTGCAATTATTAAAGAGAGTAGAGGACGATCTCTCTCGTTGGAAGTCCTTACCTATATCACTTATGGGGAGAGTTACAACCATTAAAATGATGATACTACCAAAAGTTAACTATTTGTTCTCAATGATCCCCATAAAACCATCTGCTACTTGGTTTAAGTCACTAGATTCATGCATCTCCAAATTTCTGTGGAAAAACAAACCACCACGTATTAGTTTAAAAACCCTACAGAAGACCAAGGACAGTGGTGGATTAGATTTACCTCATTTTCAGCACTATTCCTTAGCCAATAGGTTACAATATATATCAAAATGGTTTAAACCTAGCCCAATAGATGAACCATGGATAAATATATATATTCGAACCTTTTCTTACCCGCCTTTTACAAACTATGGTCGGACATTCAAACCTTCTTGTAGCCGAACATATCCACTCCTGCTTTTGATGTATGGTTGGGCATTCGAACCTACTTGTTGCCCGCTTTTCATTAATTATGGGTGGACATTCACACCTTGTCGCAGCCAAACACCTCCGCTCCCTGTTTTGATCATGTATGGTTGGACATTTGCACCTTTTCTCACCCGCTTTTTACTATGGTCGGCCATTCACAGCTACCTCTCCACCATACTTGTATAGTGGGATATTCACACCCACTTGCATCCGAAGACCTCCGCCCCCACTTTTGTTGATATTTAGTCGGTCATTCGCACCTTACCCGCTTTTGGCAAACTATGGCCTTCTTGCAGCCAAACACCTCTGATCTCGCTTTTGATGATGTAAGGTTGGGCATTCAGACCTTGCTTCACCTGCTTTTCACCAAATATAGTCGGACATTCACACCTTCTTGCAGCCGAACACTTCCGCTCCACCTTTTAGTGTTCTATGGGGTATTCACACCTTTTTTTTCACCGCATTTTATAGATTATGGTTGGAAATTCTCACCCACTCTCATCTGAAGACCTCTCCTTCCGCTTTTGTTAATATATAGTCGGGCATTCGAACCTTTTCTTACCCGCTTTTTACAAATTATGGTCGAACAGTCACACCTACTTGCAGCCGAATACTTCCGCTCCACCTTTTAGTGATATATGGTTGGCATTTGCACCTTTTCTTACCCTCTTTTTATACTGATTGCTGAAGATTAAGTTGTTCTTTGTCAAACTACAAAATTTTTTTAATTTTTGAAACTTGATTTGAAGTGGATAAATAAGGAGGACAAACAGTTTTAAGTCAGGCTGATAGAAGGAATTAATTTTATAGCAAAATCTGTATTTCGTCATATGTCGAGAGATGCTTATTGCTGAAGAAGTTCTTTCTCATTCTACAAAGTACAACGTTGTTTATTGTTGAAACTTGATTAGACATGAATAAATATGAAGGACAAAGCAGTCTTAACTTGGTTTGAGTTAAGGAATTCGTTTTATAGGAGAATCCGAATTCGTGCATAACTCGTGAAATAGAGTTTATTTTCGGATTCCTGAAGAATAAGTCTGGTTCTTTCTCATAATACAAAGTTTGTTGTTTATTGTTGAAACTTCATCAGAAGTGAAGAAATAAGGACAAACCGTTTTAAGTCAGTTTGATAGAAGGATTTCATTTTATAGAAAAATCTATATTCCTTCATGTCTCCTCGAGAGAAGCTTATTGTTGAAAATTAGGTCAGGTTCTTTTTCATACTACAAAATACAGTGTTGTTGGCAGGCGGCAGCTTCATAAGCTCAGTCAGCAGGACAGGAAACAGTATTGATTCGTTCATGACTCAACTCCTCGGGTGACGGGTCCTCGCACAGGAAACAGTATTGATTCGTTTACGACTCAACTCCTTGGGTTCATTTGTCACGTTTCAATTTCTACGTTTCATTTGACAGGCTGAAGAGCAGTAGGCACAACAGTCCGTTCACAAACCGGATCATTAATCTCATAGACTATTCTACCATCAACAACTTGGAAACCACAATCGACTCTCTAGATGCAGAAAAGCATTTGCTGGAGTGAACTGGAAATTTTTATTCGCAGCATTAAACAAATTCGGGTTTGGGTCACACTTCATCAACTGGATAAGGATATTATATAGCTCCCCAAATGCAAGTGTCAGGACAAATGATCAAAATTCTCCAAGCTTCAGTCTGCAGAGAGGTACAAGACAGGGTTGCCCACTTTCTCCCTCACTTTTTGCTATTTTCATCAAACCTTTAGCAGCTTCTATCAGACAAGATAGAAATATTAAAGGCATCCAATCCCAAAATATTGAGCATAAAATAAGTCTTTATGCTGATGATGTATTACTTTTCCTTTAGAACTCACAGACGTCTCTCACTCACACGATCACACTCATAAATAAATTCTCAGCACTTTCTGACTACTCTATCAACTGGTCTAAAACCACAGTTCTGCCCATTAACTGTAGGGTCCAGAATATACCTGCGATCACTTTACAGTCAAGAAATATTAGATATTTAGGCATAAACATTTCCGCCAGGCTCTCAGAGCTAACAAAGCTATATTATGTGCAATTATTAAAGAGAGTAGAGGACGATCTCTCTCGTTGGAAGTCCTTACCTATATCACTTATGGGGAGAGTTACAACCATTAAAATGATGATACTACCAAAAGTTAACTATTTGTTCTCAATGATCCCCATAAAACCATCTGCTTCATGGTTTAAGTCACTAGATTCATGCATCTCCAAATTTCTGTGGAAAAACAAACCATCACGTATTAGTTTAAAAACCCTACAGAAGACCAAGGACAGTGGTGGATTAGATTTACCTCATTTTCAGCACTATTCCTTAGCCAATAGGTTACAATATATATCAAAATGGTTTAAACCTAGCCCAATAGATGAACCATGGATAAATATAGAACAAGCATTGTGTGATAATCTGGAATCTCTGACCTGCCACTTATTAGTCAAAACGTAAAAAATCACAAAAGTTTCAAAAGCATTAACATCAACACCTCTCTGGCAGCCTGGTGGGAATTTTTTAAAATAACAAAGTCCTCACTTGTCCCGTGTAAGCTTACACCCATCTGGAACAATCCTGACATACTGCAAAACAAAAAAATGCTAAACTTTACTCTGTGGAACATCAAAGGAATCAAACATCTGGAACATATAATCCAAAATGGAAATTTTATTTCATTTGATGAGCTCATATCACAACATGAGATAGGCAGCAATAAATTCCTAGAATATCAACAACTTAAGTCTATAATAACAAAGAAATATATCCTCCACCAACCAGACTTACAACTCCCGACTAGGGTAGCAGAATTTCTAAGCATCTGCACCCCAAAACTACTATCAAAAATATATAAATTATTGTCTAACATAGATGACACAATGTCTCTTCCATCCTCAAAATGGGAGGCAGATTTATCCATCAGTTCTAGTCATAGCTTCTGGCCGCAAATATGTTTGAACACCTTCAGAATGACTCGAAATCCTAATTTACAGCTCATTCAATACAAAATCCTTCATAGAACACACTATACAGGACAAAGGATGTTCAGGATGGGTCTAACACAGTCAAACATCTGCTCACATTGCACAGATAACACACCTGATGATTATGCACACGCTTTGTGGTTCCGTGCTCCTGTCCAGAAGTTCTGTCTTGAAGTCTGTGAGGACCTATCAACATGGCTAAAGTGTAGCATCCCTGCATGCCCCACACTGTGCATACTGGGTGACTTAGACAACATCAACATGGAAATGAACTCAGCACACATGGTTCTCACAGTGTTATGTATCGCAAAGAAAACTATTCTCATGAACTGGAAAGCGAAGAACAATCTGTGTATTAACCAGTTTAGAAATTTTCTTTTAGATTATATTAGCATGGAAACAATGTCTGCCTCCTCAAAACATCAATTGGCTGAATTTCATTCTCTCTGGTCCCCTCTGATTAGCTTTATCACATAGTGGTGGTGGTGGGTTGCTGTCCCGTCGCTCTGGGCGGTTGGGTGTGTGCTGGGGGGGGCTGTGTGGCTTCGGGCTTGGAGGGCAGTTTTGGGGGCTTGCGAGTGGTGCTGTCTTGCGGTGTGGGGCGGGGTCCCTTAGGGGCCTTGGGGTGGTGGCTGCTGGCTCTATGCCGGTTGGCCGGGCCGCTCTGGCGTGGGTGGTGGTGCTGGGCCTGGGACCTGGTGGCTGGGCGCTGCCTTGCGCCCGGAGGGGGTCCCTGCCTGTGCCTGGGGGGGCTGGGTTGCCCTGGACGCGCCACAGTATGGGTGGGTTGGTGCAGGTCCTGGTGCCGGGCTTGTTGCTCTGGGACCTCCAAGGTGTCCGCAGATGGTTGTTTTTTTTTCAGGGTGTTGGGGCTGGGGGGCTTTTCCCCTGTTAGGGGGGGGCCTGGGTGATGGTGGGTCTGAGGCCCGGGCTGCTGCGACTGGTGTGACCGGGTGGTTTGTTTGTTTGCTTTTTGTTGTTGTTTGTTTGTTTTTGGTAGAGGTCCTCCGGGGTGGGGTTGGGTTGAGTGGGGTGGGGCGGGATGGGTACCTTCTGGGGGTACAGTAGCTCCCGGAATATGGTCGCTGCAGGCCCCGAATCAGGTGGACATCAGGCCCTCCTGCCCTGTGTTGGCTCCCAGGTAGCGGGGATGCCTATTGCAGCCAGTCCCTGGCTGCCCTCTCTGGGGGAGAGAAGCTCCCCCGGTGTATATCCCCATACCCCTCTCCCTTCTGGCTCCTGTACACAGCACACACTCACACATGAAGGGTTTTGGGGGCGTGTGTGTTCGGTGGGGTGTAGTGGATGGGGCCACGTAGGTGGTCCCCTTTGGTTGCACTCTGCAGTTCCCCGCCCCTGTTTTAATTACACCTTAGACATTACTACTTATCAAACACACTCACAAACACACATTAGGTCTTGGGGGGTGGTTACACTGAGTGGCATCTGGTGGGCGGGTCTCTTTGGGTATGTAGGCTGCCCAGAGGGCCGCGCTCCCAGTTTGGCTGCCCCTCAATTTTAATTGCTCACTATTAGAAAATATTGAAGAGCCAGAAGGGTGAGTGGAGGGGTCTTCTTCGCACACCCCTGCTTCCTGGTTGCTGCTCGGGGCGGGAGGGGCCAGGAGGATTAATTAATTGTTCTGCTGGTTCGGGGTCTGTGGTGGCTGGGGGGCTGCTGGCCCCCTGGTGTGCCCGCTGCACTACACCCCAGCGGAGTCGAGGGAGGGAGGACGTGTGGATGTGTGGATGTATGGGACGTGAAAGTGTGTGTGGTAATGATTGGGCCTGGATCTGGGACTTGCTGTCGCCTGGCCTGCCTGTGCTTCTACTGCCATCCCGATGGGGGGGCAGCGTTGCCTCTCCCCGCTGCTCGCGACTTCACCCATCTGTGGGCACGTCTTGACTCCCAGGGCACTTGGCCAGGGGCGCTGGGGCAAGCGCTGACCCACTGTGTGGCTGTCTGTGGTGCTTGGCCCTCCTGGGTATTGGGTGGGGCCTCTGCCGGGGGGTTTGGGGGCGCTCGGGCTCCTGGGGCCTGGGTCCAGTGCACAGCCCATGTCTGGGCGGCTGGGGCCTGGCGGGGTCGGTGGGCTGTTGCCCCTGGCTCCCGGAGGGCCTCTGCCCTATGCTTATGGGGGCTCTTTCCGGGGGATTCCTCTGCAGTCCTCTGGGTGAATGCGTGGTTGCCCCTGCGGTGGGCTTCCTGGGTTCTGTGCTCTGTGGGGGCTGCTGGTGGCCTGGGTCTTGTGGCCCTCTCTGCCTGCTTCTGATTGCTTGGGGGGGCTGTGGATTGTGGCCCTGTACGCTTATACACTCATAACTAAGCACGGTTATCATGTAGGTCCTGTGCCATGGGTGTTGCATGTTCTCGCACACACACACACACACACATTCATTAGTCCAGTAGCATGGTCGCTAAGCAGTTGATGTATTATCATGTCGTCTCAGGTCATCTATATCCACAGCTGTGTTGTATGCGATTGCCGCTTCTTGTGCTTGTTTTTGTTTCTTTGTGTGTTTGTTTTTTCTCTGCTTGTCTGCTTTCAGGTGATTCTGGTGGCGCTAAGGCTGGATTCCCCTCAGAGGCCATGGATTGTTGTCTGTTTTGTTTTTTACAGGTGTAGCAGCTGGTTGTCTGGTTTTTGTTTCTATTTTTGTTCTGTTTCCTCTTCTTTCCTCTTCTTCTTCTTTCCTTGTCCCCCGGTCCGGTTCAGTTCTATTACATGTCATATATTGTAAACAGAAATAAATAAATGGGCATCAAGGGGAGCTTTACATTTATAAAACTTCCCTTGGCAAAGCAAATCTGTTTGGCATCAAAGGTATTCAGACTACAATTCTGCTGCCATAATGCTGAACAGGACAAGGGAAAAAAAAAAAAGTAAAGAAGACAGTTCTGCCGAAAGCCAGGGACTAGACCTGTTCTAAGTTCTATACTTTTTAAAAGGGGCATGTTTATCAACTATAGAATTAGAAGATTTACAAAAATGGTCAAGTGCTAGATCTTCATCTGGGATTTTAACAGTGTCATGAACTATTCAACAGATCAGTTAAAAAAAAGCCTGCTCATGGAGATGTTTCAGGATCTGGATACCAAGCGTGGACCTAATGTTTTCATTTTTTGCAATTCTGATAAAGGCTATTGAGCAGTGATAACTAACACCAAGTTCGGATACTGCGGATTTTCTACCTTTGATTTGTTAAGATTGAGCCAATCAGGGACAACCTTGAAGGATCTCTTAAGTTTGGTTTAGTAGGATCAGTAATTACCTGAGAAAGGTTGATATTGGTACACACCTTTTTTAAATGATCAGAGGCAGAGTTCAACTTGTTTAAATTAAAATTGCCACACAGAGATTGGGTTTAGGCCACATGCACACAGAATGCCCTCAACAAATAAAAGAAATATTAAACATTTACACATGGATTTTTGAATACATGTAGAGGAATGATACTTTGAAATGTGCTCATTGCAGAGTTATGCTCAGTTGCGTAATGAAGGTTGAACTATTCTGGGAAAGAGGTTCTATTCCCAGCATCATGATGGACACTCCTGATATAGAAGGTTTCGCTAACGCATTGGAATTGTTTTACTATTTTCATATGCATGTGCAATGAAGAATTGCTTGTTGCTGATAAATGCAAAGAAGAACAGCTTACACATAGATGCTCACATATAGGCTGCTGAATGCAACGAAGACCTGCTTATCCAGTAAAGTTCAATGTCAATGTGTAATATTCAATTAGGATTTGTAAAACAGTGAAGTTAAACAATGAATGGGTCCATAGTCGGTATGAGAAGACTATAGGAATATTTACCTGGGTGTACGTTCAAACAGAGATGAAAAAATTGCGATAAATAATTGTTTGTTTGTTTGTTAGTATGTATATGAATGTTATGTGTATAAACTGTGTTGAGTTATAGTTACTCAGTAGTGTCTCAGTGAAACAACCGACGGGGGAAGCCTTGCGGTGACAACAAAAGCAGTGTTTTACTGATCAGTCAAGTTGCTCCAGTGTACTCCATACAAACTGGTTGGCTACTGAAGGGATAGAAATTGAAGAATGCCTTTCTGAAGAGCTGTTTACCACAGATGAGCAGCTTTGCGACCAAGCACATTGTAGATCGCTTTACTGCCAAAATGATCTAATTTAATGGATTGGTTTAGACATGCATAACAGCATTTTAAGAACAAAGAGAGAAACAAAAAGGGACAACGCTTCATGGTGGAAGGTGATGTATAAATAACTGTGTATATGATGAAGGAGAGACCATTTGAGCAGCACAGCCATTTCGCAGCACAGGGACAGCAGTCCAAGTTAAAGGATCTCCCACGTGGTGTCACCTGTCACACTGTCTCAAGGCATCAAAAGAAGAAAAAAATCACCAAACTCAAGGACAAAGAGACGAAGACTCCGGTGAACGAAGAGAGAGGACTGACAAACCAGAAATACAAAAGGATGCTCGATATCAAGATCCAGAAGAAGAGGCTAACAATGCCACGAACACTTACGATGCTGGGAATGATGCCAGCAATGAACAGAGAAGAAGATTCAGTGTCATCAATCTGCAACACGTGCCTCTAATGAGGGGGTGAATATAGAATCCTCAACAATTACAACGTCTCTGGGAACTGTGACAACAACAAGGTTTAAACCATTTTGATATATATTGTAACCTATTGGCTAACGAATAGTGCTGAAAATGAGGTAAATCTAATCCACCACTGTCCTTGGTCTTCTATAGAGTTTTTAAACTAATACGTGGTGGTTTGTTTTTCCACAGAAATTTGGAGATGCATGAATCTAGTGACTTAAACCAAGTAGCAGATGGTTTTATGGGGATCATTGAGAACAAATAGTTAACTTTTGGTAGTATCATCATTTTAATGGTTGTAACTCTCCCCATAAGTGATATAGGTGAGGACTTCCAACGAGAGAGATCGTCCTCTACTCTCTTTAATAATTGCACATAATTTAGCTTTGTTAGCTCTGAGAGCCTGGAGGAAATGTTTATGCCTAAATATCTAATATTTCCTGACTGTAAAGTGATCACAGGTATATTCTGGACCCTGCAGTTAATGGGCAGAACTTTGGTCTTAGACCAGTTGATAGAGTAGTCAGAAAGTGCTGAGAATTTATTTATGAGTGTGATCGTGTGAGTGAGAGACGTCTGTGAGTTCTGAAGGAAAAGGCTCCCGGAGGGCCTCTGCCCTATGCTTATGGGGGCTCTTTCCGGGGGATTCCTCTGCAGTCTTCTGGGTGAATGCGTGGTTGCCCCTGCGGTGGGCTTCCTGGGTTCTGTGCTCTGTGGGGGCTGCTGGTGGCCTGGGTCTTGTGGCCCTCTCTGCCTGCTTCTGATTGCTTGGGGGGGCAGTGGATTGTGGCCCTGTACGCTTATACACTCATAACTAAGCACGGTTATCATGTAGGTCCTGTGCCATGGGTGTTGCATGTTCTCGCACACACACACACACATTCATTAGTCCAGTAGCATGGTCGCTAAGCAGTTGATGTATTATCATGTCGTCTCAGGTCATCTATATCCACAGCTGTGTTGTATGCGATTGCCGCTTCTTGTGCTTGTTTTTGTTTGTTTGTGTGTTTGTTTTTTCTCTGCTTGTCTGCTTTCAGGTGCTCCTGGTGGCGCTAAGCCTGGAATCCCCTCAGAGGCCATGGATTGTTGTCTGTTTTGTTTTTTACAGGTGTAGCAGCTGGTTGTCTGGTTTTTGTTTCTATTTTTGTTCTCTTTCCTCTTCTTTCCTCTTCTTCTTTCCTTGTCCCCCGGTCCGGTTCAGTTCTATTACATGTCATATATTGTAAACAGAAATAAATAAATGGGCATCAAGGGGAGCTTTACATTTATAAAACTTCCCTTGGCAACGCAAATCTGTTTGGCATCAAAGGTATTCAGACTACAATTCTGCTGCCATAATGCTGAACAGGACAAGGGGAAAAAAAAAAAAAGTAAAGAAGACAGTTCTGCCGAAAGCCAGGGACTAGACCTGTTCTAAGTTCTATACTTTTTAAAAGGGGCGTGTTTATCAACTATAGAATTAGAAGATTTACAAAAATGGTCAAGTGCTAGATCTTCATCTGGGATTTTAACAGTGTCATGAACTATTCAACAGATCAGTTAAAAAAAAGCCCTGCTCATGGAGATGTTTCAGGATCTGGATACCAACCGTGGACCTAATGTTTTCATTTTTGCAATTCTGATACAAGCTATTGAGCAGTGATAACTAACACCAAGTTCAGATAATGCGGATTTTCTACCTTTGATTTGTTAAGATTGAGCCAATCAGAGACAACCTTGAAGGATCTCTTAAGTTTGGTTTAGTAGGATCAGTAATTACCTGAGAAAGGTTGATATTGGTACACACCTTTTTTAAATGATCAGAGGCAGAGTTCAACTTGTTTAAATTAAAATTGCCACACAGAGATTGGGTTTAGGCCACATGCACACAGAATGACCTCAACAAATATAAGAAATATTAAACATTTACACATGGATTTTTGAATACATGTAGAGGAATGATACTTTGAAATGTGCTTATTGCGGAGTTATGCTCAGTTGAGTAATGAAGGTTGAACTATTCTGGGAAAGAGGTTCTATTCCCAGCGTCATAATGGACACTCCTGATATAGAAGGTTTCGCTAACGCATTGGAATTGTTTTACTATTTTCATATGCATGTGCAATGAAGAATTGCTTGTTGCTGATAAATGCAAAGAAGAACAGCTTACACATAGATGCTCACATATAGGCTGCTGAATGCAATGAAGACCCGCTTATCCAGTAAAGTTCAATGTCAATGCGTAATATTCAATTAGGATTTGCAAAACAGTGAAGTTAAACAATGAATGGGTCCATAGTCGGTATGAGAAGACTACAGGAATATTTACCTGGGTGTACGTTCAAACTGAGATGAAAAAATTGCGATAAATAATTGTTTGTTTGTTAGTATGTATATGAATGTTATGTGTATAAACTGTGTTGGGTTATAGTTACTCAGTGGTGTCTCAGTGAAACAACCGACGGGGGAAGCCTTGCGGTGACAACAAAAGCAGTGTTTTACTGATCAGTCAAGTTTTCCAGTGTACTCCATACAAACTGGTTGGCTACTGAAGGGATAGAAAATGGGGAATACTTGTTTTAAAGCAAACAAGGAATTAGATGGGAAAAATACATGTTTTAACGGGACCCAGACAATATTAAATACTCAGACAGATGGGAGAAGAAGTGTAGTTTTGTAGGAAATCACAAAATTATTACATAAAATTAGTGAAATCAATTGAAGAATGCCTTTCTGAAGAGCTGTTTACCACAGATGAGCAGCTTTGCGACCAAGCACATTGTAGATCGCTTTACTGCCAAAATGATCTAATTTAATGGATTGGTTTAGACATGCATAACAGCATTTTAAGAACAAAGAGAGAAACAAAAAGGGACAACGCTTCATGGTGGAAGGTGATGTATAAATAACTGTGTATATGATGAAGGAGAGACCATTTGAGCAGCACAGCCATTTCGCAGCACAGGGACAGCAGTCCAAGTTAAAGGATCTCCCACGTGGTATCACCTGTCACACTGTCTCAAGGCATCAAAAGAAGAAAAAATCACCAAACTCAAGGACAAAGAGACGAAGACTCCGGTGAACGAAGAGAGAGGACTGACAAACCATAAATACAAAAGGATGCTCGATATCAAGATCCAGAAGAAGAGTCTAACAATGCCACGAACACTTACGATGCTGGGAATGATGCCAGCAATGAACAGAGAAGAAGATTCAGTGTCATCAATCTGCAACACGTGCCTCTAATGACGGGGTGAATATAGAATCCTCAACAATTACAACGTCTCTGGGAACTGTGACAACAACAAGGTTTAAACCATTTTGATATATATTGTAACCTATTGGCTAAGGAATAGTGCTGAAAATGAGGTAAATCTAATCCACCACTGTCCTTGGTCTTCTATAGGGTTTTTAAACTAATACGTGGTGGTTTGTTTTTCCACAGAAATTTGGAGATGCATGAATCTAGTGACTTAAACCAAGTAGCAGATGGTTTTATGGGGATCATTGAGAACAAATAGTTAACTTTTGGTAGTATCATCATTTTAATGGTTGTAACTCTCCCCATAAGTGATATAGGTGAGGACTTCCAACGAGAGAGATCGTCCTCTACTCTCTTTAATAATTGCACATAATTTAGCTTTGTTAGCTCTGAGAGCCTGGAGGAAATGTTTATGCCTAAATATCTAATATTTCCTGACTGTAAAGTGATCACAGGTATATTCTGGACCCTGCAGTTAATGGGCAGAACTTTGGTCTTAGACCAGTTGATAGAGTAGTCAGAAAGTGCTGAGAATTTATTTATGAGTGTGATCGTGTGAGTGAGAGACGTCTGTGAGTTCTGAAGGAAAAGGCTCCCGGAGGGCCTCTGCCCTATGCTTATGGGGGCTCTTTCCGGGGGATTCCTCTGCAGTCTTCTGGGTGAATGCATGGTTGCCCCTGCGGTGGGCTTCCTGGGTTCTGTGCTCTGTGGGGGCTGCTGGTGGCCTGGGTCTTGTGGCCCTCTCTGCCTGCTTCTGATTGCTTGGGGGGGCTGTGGATTGTGGCCCTGTACGCTTATACACTCATAACTAAGCACGGTTATCATGTAGGTCCTGTGCCATGGGTGTTGCATGTTCTCGCACACACACACACACATTCATTAGTCCAGTAGCATGGTCGCTAAGCAGTTGATGTATTATCATGTCGTCTCAGGTCATCTATATCCACAGCTGTGTTGTATGCGATTGCCGCTTCTTGTGCTTGTTTTTGTTTCTTTGTGTGTTTGTTTTTTCTCTGCTTGTCTGCTTTCAGGTGCTCCTGGTGGCGCTAAGGCTGGAATCCCCTCAGAGGCCATGGATTGTTGTCTGTTTTGTTTTTTACAGGTGTAGCAGCTGGTTGTCTGGTTTTTGTTTCTATTTTTGTTCTCTTTCCTCTTCTTTCCTCTTCTTCTTTCCTTGTCCCCCGGTCCGGTTCAGTTCTATTACATGTCATATATTGTAAACAGAAATAAATAAATGGGCATCAAGGGGAGCTTTACCTTTATAAAACTTCCCTTGGCAAAGCAAATCTGTTTGGCATCAAAGGTATTCAGACTACAATTCTGCTGCCATAATGCTGAACAGGACAAGGGGAAAAAAAAAAAAAGTAAAGAAGACAGTTCTGCCGAAAGCCAGGGACTAGACCTGTTCTAAGTTCTATACTTTTTAAAAGGGGCGTGTTTATCAACTATAGAATTAGAAGATTTACAAAAATGGTCAAGTGCTAGATCTTCATCTGGGATTTTAACAGTGTCATGAACTATTCAACAGATCAGTTAAAAAAAAGCCTGCTCATGGAGATGTTTCAGGATCTGGATACCAACCGTGGACCTAATGTTTTCATTTTTGCAATTCTGATACAAGCTATTGAGCAGTGATAACTAACACCAAGTTCAGATACTGCGGATTTTCTACCTTTGATGTGTTAAGATTGAGCCAATCAGGGACAACCTTGAAGGATCTCTTAAGTTTGGTTTAGTAGGATCAGTAATTACCTGAGAAAGGTTGATATTGGTACACACCTTTTTTAAATGATCAGAGGCAGAGTTCAACTTGTTTAAATTAAAATTGCCACACAGAGATTGGGTTTAGGCCACATGCACACAGAATGACCTCAACAAATATAAGAAATATTAAACATTTACACATGGATTTTTGAATACATGTAGAGGAATGATACTTTGAAATGTGCTCATTGCGGAGTTATGCTCAGTTGAGTAATGAAGGTTGAACTATTCTGGGAAAGAGGTTCTATTCCCAGCATCATGATGGACACTCCTGATATAGAAGGTTTCGCTAACGCATTGGAATTGTTTTACTATTTTCATATGCATGTGCAATGAAGAATTGCTTGTTGCTGATAAATGCAAAGAAGAACAGCTTACACATAGATGCTCACATATAGGCTGCTGAATGCAATGAAGACCTGCTTATCCAGTAAAGTTCAATGTCAATGTGTAATATTCAATTAGGATTTGCAAAACAGTGAAGTTAAACAATGAATGGGTCCATAGTCAGTATGAGAAGACTACAGGAATATCTACCTGGGTGTACGTTCAAACAGAGATGAAAAAATTGCGATAAATAATTGTTTGTTTGTTAGTATGTATATGAATGTTATGTGTATAAACTGTGTTGGGTTATAGTTACTCAGTAGTGTCTCAGTGAAACAACCGACGGGGGAAGCCTTGCGGTGACAACAAAAGCAGTGTTTTACTGATCAGTCAAGTTTTCCAGTGTACTCCATACAAACTGGTTGGCTACTGAAGGGATAGAAAATGGGGAATACTTGTTTTAAAGCAAACAAGGAATTAGATGGGAAAAATACATGTTTTAACGGGACCCAGACAATATTAAATACTCAGACAGATGGGAGAAGAAGTGTAGTTTTGTAGCAAATCACAAAATTATTACATAAAATTAGTGAAATCAATTGAAGAATTTCTTTCTGAAGAGCTGTTTACCACAGATGAGCAGCTTTGCGACCAAGCACATTGTAGATCGCTTTACTGCCAAAATTATCTAATTTAATGGATTGGTTTAGACATGCATAACAGCATTTTAAGAACAAAGAGAGAAACAAAAAGGGACAACGCTTCATGGTGGAAGGTGATGTATAAATAACTGTGTATATGATGAAGGAGAGACCATTTGAGCAGCACAGCCATTTCGCAGCACAGGGACAGCAGTCCAAGTTAAAGGATCTCCCACGTGGTATCACCTGTCACACTGTCTCAAGGCATCAAAAGAAGAAAAAATCACCAAACTCAAGGACAAAGAGACGAAGACTCCGGTGAACGAAGAGAGAGGACTGACAAACCATAAATACAAAAGGATGCTCGATATCAAGATCCAGAAGAAGAGGCTAACAATGCCACGAACACTTACGATGCTGGGAATGATGCCAGCAATGAACAGAGAAGAAGATTCAGTGTCATCAATCTGCAACACATGCCTCTAATGAGGGGGTGAATATAGAATCCTCAACAATTACAACGTCTCTGGGAACTGTGACAACAACAAGGTTTAAACCATTTTGATATATATTGTAACCTATTGGCTAAGGAATAGTGCTGAAAATGAGGTAAATCTAATCCACCACTGTCCTTGGTCTTCTATAGGGTTTTTAAACTAATACGTGGTGGTTTGTTTTTCCACAGAAATTTGGAGATGCATGAATCTAGTGACTTAAACCAAGTAGCAGATGGTTTTATGGGGATCATTGAGAACAAATAGTTAACTTTTGGTAGTATCATCATTTTAATGGTTGTAACTCTCCCCATAAGTGATATAGGTGAGGACTTCCAACGAGAGAGATCGTCCTCTACTCTCTTTAATAATTGCACATAATTTAGCTTTGTTAGCTCTGAGAGCCTGGAGGAAATTTTTATGCCTAAATATCGAATATTTCCTGACTGTAAAGTGATCACAGGTATATTCTGGACCCTGCAGTTAATGGGCAGAACTTTGCTCTTAGACCAGTTGATAGAGTAGTCAGAAAGTGCTGAGAATTTATTTATGAGTGTGATCGTGTGAGTGAGAGACGTCTGTGAGTTCTGAAGGAAAAGGCTCCCGGAGGGCCTCTGCCCTATGCTTATGGGGGCTCTTTCCGGGGGATTCCTCTGCAGTCTTCTGGGTGAATGCATGGTTGCCCCTGCGGTGGGCTTCCTGGGTTCTGTGCTCTGTGGGGGCTGCTGGTGGCCTGGGTCTTGTGGCCCTCTCTGCCTGCTTCTGATTGCTTGGGGGGGCAGTGGATTGTGGCCCTGTACGCTTATACACTCATAACTAAGCACGGTTATCATGTAGGTCCTGTGCCATGGGTGTTGCATGTTCTCGCACACACACACACACATTCATTAGTCCAGTAGCATGGTCGCTAAGCAGTTGATGTATTATCATGTCGTCTCAGGTCATCTATATCCACAGCTGTGTTGTATGCGATTGCCGCTTCTTGTGCTTGTTTTTGTTTGTTTGTGTGTTTGTTTTTTCTCTGCTTGTCTGCTTTCAGGTGCTCCTGGTGGCGCTAAGGCTGGAATCCCCTCAGAGGCCATGGATTGTTGTCTGTTTTGTTTTTTACAGGTGTAGCAGCTGGTTGTCTGGTTTTTGTTTCTATTTTTGGTCTCTTTACTCTTCTTTCCTCTTCTTCTTTCCTTGTCCCCCGGTCCGGTTCAGTTCTATTACATGTCATATATTGTAAACAGAAATAAATAAATGGGCATCAAGGGGAGCTTTACATTTATAAAACTTCCCTTGGCAAAGCAAATCTGTTTGGCATCAAAGGTATTCAGACTACAATTCTGCTGCCATAATGCTGAACAGGACAAGGGGAAAAAAAAAAAAAGTAAAGAAGACAGTTCTGCCGAAAGCCAGGGACTAGACCTGTTCTAAGTTCTATACTTTTTAAAAGGGGCGTGTTTATCAACTATAGAATTAGAAGATTTACAAAAATGGTCAAGTGCTAGATCTTCATCTGGGATTTTAACAGTGTCATGAACTATTCAACAGATCAGTTAAAAAAAAGCCTGCTCATGGAGATGTTTCAGGATCTGGATACCAACCGTGGACCTAATGTTTTCATTTTTGCAATTCTGATACAAGCTATTGAGCAGTGATAACTAACACCAAGTTCAGATACTGCGGATTTTCTACCTTTGATTTGTTAAGATTGAGCCAATCAGGGACAACCTTGAAGGATCTCTTAAGTTTGGTTTAGTAGGATCAGTAATTACCTGAGAAAGGTTGATATTGGTACACACCTTTTTTAAATGATCAGAGGCAGAGTTCAACTTGTTTAAATTAAAATTGCCACACAGAGATTGGGTTTAGGCCACATGCGCACAGAATGACCTCAACAAATATAAGAAATATTAAACATTTACACATGGATTTTTGAATACATGTAGAGGAATGATACTTTGAAATGTGCTCATTGCGGAGTTATGCTCAGTTGAGTAATGAAGGTTGAACTATTCTGGGAAAGAGGTTCTATTCCCAGCATCATGATGGACACTCCTGATATAGAAGGTTTCGCTAACGCATTGGAATTGTTTTACTATTTTCATATGCATGTCCAATGAAGAATTGCTTGTTGCTGATAAATGCAAAGAAGAACAGCTTACACATAGATGCTCACATATAGGCTGCTGAATGCAATGAAGACCTGCTTATCCAGTAAAGTTCAATGTCAATGTGTAATATTCAATTAGGATTTGCAAAACAGTGAAGTTAAACAATGAATGGGTCCATAGTCGGTATGAGAAGACTACAAGAATATTTACCTGGGTGTACGTTCAAACAGAGATGAAAAAATTGCTATAAATAATTGTTTGTTTGTTAGTATGTATATGAATGTTATGTGTATAAACTGTGTTGGGTTATAGTTACTCAGTGGTGTCTCAGTGAAACAACCGACGGGGGAAGCCTTGCGGTGACAACAAAAGCAGTGTTTTACTGATCAGTCAAGTTTTCCAGTGTACTCCATACAAACTGGTTGGCTACTGAAGGGATAGAAAATGGGGAATACTTGTTTTAAAGCAAACAAGGAATTAGATGGGAAAAATACATGTTTTAACGGGACCCAGACAATATTAAATACTCAGACAGATGGGAGAAGAAGTGTAGTTTTGTAGGAAATCACAAAATTATTACATAAAATTAGTGAAATCAATTGAAGAATGCCTTTCTGAAGAGCTGTTTACCACAGATGAGCAGCTTTGCGACCAAGCACATTGTAGATCGCTTTACTGCCAAAATGATCTAATTTAATGGATTGGTTTAGACATGCATAACAGCATTTTAAGAACAAAGAGAGAAACAAAAAGGGACAACGCTTCATGGTGGAAGGTGATGTATAAATAACTGTGTATATGATGAAGGAGAGACCATTTGAGCAGCACAGCCATTTCGCAGCACAGGGACAGCAGTCCAAGTTAAAGGATCTCCCACGTGGTATCACCTGTCACACTGTCTCAAGGCATCAAAAGAAGAAAAAAATCACCAAACTCAAGGACAAAGAGACGAAGACTCCGGTGAACGAAGAGAGAGGACTGACAAACCAGAAATACAAAAGGATGCTCGATATCAAGATCCAGAAGAAGAGGCTAACAATGCCACGAACACTTACGATGCTGGGAATGATGCCAGCAATGAACAGAGAAGAAGATTCAGTGTCATCAATCTGCAACACGTGCCTCTAATGAGGGGGTGAATATAGAATCCTCAACAATTACAACGTCTCTGGGAACTGTGACAACAACAAGGTTTAAACCATTTTGATATATATTGTAACCTATTGGCTAACGAATAGTGCTGAAAATGAGGTAAATCTAATCCACCACTGTCCTTGGTCTTCTATAGGGTTTTTAAACTAATACGTGGTGGTTTGTTTTTCCACAGAAATTTGGAGATGCATGAATCTAGTGACTTAAACCAAGTAGCAGATGGTTTTATGGGGATCATTGAGAACAAATAGTTAACTTTTGGTAGTATCATCATTTTAATGGTTGTAACTCTCCCCATAAGTGATATAGGTGAGGACTTCCAACGAGAGAGATCGTCCTCTACTCTCTTTAATAATTGCACATAATTTAGCTTTGTTAGCTCTGAGAGCCTGGAGGAAATTTTTATGCCTAAATATCTAATATTTCCTGACTGTAAAGTGATCACAGGTATATTCTGGACCCTGCAGTTAATGGGCAGAACTTTGCTCTTAGACCAGTTGATAGAGTAGTCAGAAAGTGCTGAGAATTTATTTATGAGTGTGATCGTGTGAGTGAGAGACGTCTGTGAGTTCTGAAGGAAAAGGCTCCCGGAGGGCCTCTGCCCTATGCTTATGGGGGCTCTTTCCGGGGGATTCCTCTGCAGTCTTCTGGGTGAATGCATGGTTGCCCCTGCGGTGGGCTTCCTGGGTTCTGTGCTCTGTGGGGGCTGCTGGTGGCCTGGGTCTTGTGGCCCTCTCTGCCTGCTTCTGATTGCTTGGGGGGGCAGTGGATTGTGGCCCTGTACGCTTATACACTCATAACTAAGCACGGTTATCATGTAGGTCCTGTGCCATGGGTGTTGCATGTTCTCGCACACACACACACACATTCATTAGTCCAGTAGCATGGTCGCTAAGCAGTTGATGTATTATCATGTCGTCTCAGGTCATCTATATCCACAGCTGTGTTGTATGCGATTGCCGCTTCTTGTGCTTGTTTTTGTTTGTTTGTGTGTTTGTTTTTTCTCTGCTTGTCTGCTTTCAGGTGCTCCTGGTGGCGCTAAGGCTGGAATCCCCTCAGAGGCCATGTATTGTTGTCTGTTTTGTTTTTTACAGGTGTAGCAGCTGGTTGTCTGGTTTTTGTTTCTATTTTTGTTCTCTTTCCTCTTCTTTCCTCTTCTTCTTTCCTTGTCCCCCGGTCCGGTTCAGTTCTATTACATGTCATATATTGTAAACAGAAATAAATAAATGGGCATCAAGGGGAGCTTTACATTTATAAAACTTCCCTTGGCAAAGCAAATCTGTTTGGCATCAAAGGTATTCAGACTACAATTCTGCTGCCATAATGCTGAACAGGACAAGGGGAAAAAAAAAAAAAAGTAAAGAAGACAGTTCTGCCGAAAGCCAGGGACTAGACCTGTTCTAAGTTCTATACTTTTTAAAAGGGGCGTGTTTATCAACTATAGAATTAGAAGATTTACAAAAATGGTCAAGTGCTAGATCATCATCTGGGATTTTAACAGTGTCATGAACTATTCAACAGATCAGTTAAAAAAAAGCCTGCTCATGGAGATGTTTCAGGATCTGGATACCAACCGTGGACCTAATGTTTTCATTTTTGCAATTCTGATACAAGCTATTGAGCAGTGATAACTAACACCAAGTTCAGATACTGCGGATTTTCTACCTTTGATTTGTTAAGATTGAGCCAATCAGGGACAACCTTGAAGGATCTCTTAAGTTTGGTTTAGTAGGATCAGTAATTACCTGAGAAAGGTTGATATTGGTACACACCTTTTTTAAATGATCAGAGGCAGAGTTCAACTTGTTTAAATTAAAATTGCCACACAGAGATTGGGTTTAGGCCACATGCGCACAGAATGACCTCAACAAATATAAGAAATATTAAACATTTACACATGGATTTTTGAATACATGTAGAGGAATGATACTTTGAAATGTGCTCATTGCGGAGTTATGCTCAGTTGAGTAATGAAGGTTGAACTATTCTGGGAAAGAGGTTCTATTCCCAGCGTCATAATGGACACTCCTGATATAGAAGGTTTCGCTAACGCATTGGAATTGTTTTACTATTTTCATATGCATGTGCAATGAAGAATTGCTTGTTGCTGATAAATGCAAAGAAGAACAGCTTACACATAGATGCTCACATATAGGCTGCTGAATGCAATGAAGACCTGCTTATCCAGTAAAGTTCAATGTCAATGTGTAATATTCAATTAGGATTTGCAAAACAGTGAAGTTAAACAATGAATGGGTCCATAGTCGGTATGAGAAGACTACAGGAATATTTACCTGGGTGTACGTTCAAACAGAGATGAAAAAATTGCGATAAATAATTGTTTGTTTGTTAGTATGTATATGAATGTTATGTGTATAAACTGTGTTGGGTTATAGTTACTCAGTGGTTTCTCAGTGAAACAACCGACGGGGGAAGCCTTGCGGTGACAACAAAAGCAGTGTTTTACTGATCAGTCAAGTTTTCCAGTGTACTCCATACAAACTGGTTGGCTACTGAAGGGATAGAAAATGGGGAATACTTGTTTTAAGCAAACAAGGAATTAGATGGGAAAAATACATGTTTTAACGGGACCCAGACAATATTAAATACTCAGACAGATGGGAGAAGAAGTGTAGTTTTGTAGGAAATCACAAAATTATTACATAAAATTAGTGAAATCAATTGAAGAATGCCTTTCTGAAGAGCTGTTTACCACAGATGAGCAGCTTTGCGACCAAGCACATTGTAGATCGCTTTACTGCCAAAATGATCTAATTTAATGGATTGGTTTAGACATGCATAACAGCATTTTAAGAACAAAGAGAGAAACAAAAAGGGACAACGCTTCATGGTGGAAGGTGATGTATAAATAACTGTGTATATGATGAAGGAGAGACCATTTGAGCAGCACAGCCATTTCGCAGCACAGGGACAGCAGTCCAAGTTAAAGGATCTCCCACGTGGTATCACCTGTCACACTGTCTCAAGGCATCAAAAGAAGAAAAAAATCACCAAACTCAAGGACAAAGAGACGAAGACTCCGGTGAACGAAGAGAGAGGACTGACAAACCAGAAATACAAAAGGATGCTCGATATCAAGATCCAGAAGAAGAGGCTAACAATGCCACGAACACTTACGATGCTGGGAATGATGCCAGCAATGAACAGAGAAGAAGATTCAGTGTCATCAATCTGCAACACGTGCCTCTAATGAGGGGGTGAATATAGAATCCTCAACAATTACAACGTCTCTGGGAACTGTGACAACAACAAGGTTTAAACCATTTTGATATATATTGTAACCTATTGGCTAACGAATAGTGCTGAAAATGAGGTAAATCTAATCCACCACTGTCCTTGGTCTTCTATAGAGTTTTTAAACTAATACGTGGTGGTTTGTTTTTCCACAGAAATTTGGAGATGCATGAATCTAGTGACTTAAACCAAGTAGCAGATGGTTTTATGGGGATCATTGAGAACAAATAGTTAACTTTTGGTAGTATCATCATTTTAATGGTTGTAACTCTCCCCATAAGTGATATAGGTGAGGACTTCCAACGAGAGAGATCGTCCTCTACTCTCTTTAATAATTGCACATAATTTAGCTTTGTTAGCTCTGAGAGCCTGGAGGAAATGTTTATGCCTAAATATCTAATATTTCCTGACTGTAAAGTGATCACAGGTATATTCTGGACCCTGCAGTTAATGGGCAGAACTTTGGTCTTAGACCAGTTGATAGAGTAGTCAGAAAGTGCTGAGAATTTATTTATGAGTGTGATCGTGTGAGTGAGAGACGTCTGTGAGTTCTGAAGGAAAAGGCTCCCGGAGGGCCTCTGCCCTATGCTTATGGGGGCTCTTTCCGGGGGATTCCTCTGCAGTCTTCTGGGTGAATGCGTGGTTGCCCCTGCGGTGGGCTTCCTGGGTTCTGTGCTCTGTGGGGGCTGCTGGTGGCCTGGGTCTTGTGGCCCTCTCTGCCTGCTTCTGATTGCTTGGGGGGGCAGTGGATTGTGGCCCTGTACGCTTATACACTCATAACTAAGCACGGTTATCATGTAGGTCCTGTGCCATGGGTGTTGCATGTTCTCGCACACACACACACACATTCATTAGTCCAGTAGCATGGTCGCTAAGCAGTTGATGTATTATCATGTCGTCTCAGGTCATCTATATCCACAGCTGTGTTGTATGCGATTGCCGCTTCTTGTGCTTGTTTTTGTTTGTTTGTGTGTTTGTTTTTTCTCTGCTTGTCTGCTTTCAGGTGCTCCTGGTGGCGCTAAGCCTGGAATCCCCTCAGAGGCCATGGATTGTTGTCTGTTTTGTTTTTTACAGGTGTAGCAGCTGGTTGTCTGGTTTTTGTTTCTATTTTTGTTCTCTTTCCTCTTCTTTCCTCTTCTTCTTTCCTTGTCCCCCGGTCCGGTTCAGTTCTATTACATGTCATATATTGTAAACAGAAATAAATAAATGGGCATCAAGGGGAGCTTTACATTTATAAAACTTCCCTTGGCAACGCAAATCTGTTTGGCATCAAAGGTATTCAGACTACAATTCTGCTGCCATAATGCTGAACAGGACAAGGGGAAAAAAAAAAAAAAGTAAAGAAGACAGTTCTGCCGAAAGCCAGGGACTAGACCTGTTCTAAGTTCTATACTTTTTAAAAGGGGCGTGTTTATCAACTATAGAATTAGAAGATTTACAAAAATGGTCAAGTGCTAGATCTTCATCTGGGATTTTAACAGTGTCATGAACTATTCAACAGATCAGTTAAAAAAAAGCCTGCTCATGGAGATGTTTCAGGATCTGGATACCAACCGTGGACCTAATGTTTTCATTTTTGCAATTCTGATACAAGCTATTGAGCAGTGATAACTAACACCAAGTTCAGATACTGCGGATTTTCTACCTTTGATTTGTTAAGATTGAGCCAATCAGGGACAACCTTGAAGGATCTCTTAAGTTTGGTTTAGTAGGATCAGTAATTACCTGAGAAAGGTTGATATTGGTACACACCTTTTTTAAATGATCAGAGGCAGAGTTCAACTTGTTTAAATTAAAATTGCCACACAGAGATTGGGTTTAGGCCACATGCACACAGAATGACCTCAACAAATATAAGAAATATTAAACATTTACACATGGATTTTTGAATACATGTAGAGGAATGATACTTTGAAATGTGCTCATTGCGGAGTTATGCTCAGTTGAGTAATGAAGGTTGAACTATTCTGGGAAAGAGGTTCTATTCCCAGCATCATGATGGACACTCCTGATATAGAAGGTTTCGCTAACGCATTGGAATTGTTTTACTGTTTTCATATGCATGTGCAATGAAGAATTGCTTGTTGCTGATAAATGCAAAGAAGAACAGCTTACACATAGATGCTCACATATAGGCACCTGAATGCAATGAAGACCTGCTTATCCAGTAAAGTTCAATGTCAATGTGTAATATTCAATTAGGATTTGCAAAACAGTGAAGTTAAACAATGAATGGGTCCATAGTCGGTATGAGAAGACTACAGGAATATTTACCTGGGTGTACGTTCAAACAGAGATGAAAAAATTGCGATAAATAATTGTTTGTTTGTTAGTATGTATATGAATGTTATGTGTATAAACTGTGTTGGGTTATAGTTACTCAGTGGTGTCTCAGTGAAACAACCGACGGGGGAAGCCTTGCGGTGACAACAAAAGCAGTGTTTTACTGATCAGTCAAGTTTTCCAGTGTACTCCATACAAACTGGTTGGCTACTGAAGGGATAGAAAATGGGGAATACTTGTTTTAAAGCAAACAAGGAATTAGATGGGAAAAATACATGTTTTAACGGGACCCAGACAATATTAAATACTCAGACAGATGGGAGAAGAAGTGTAGTTTTGTAGGAAATCACAAAATCATTACATAAAATTAGTGAAATCAATTGAAGAATGCCTTTCTGAAGAGCTGTTTACCACAGATGAGCAGCTTTGCGACCAAGCACATTGTAGATCGCTTTACTGCCAAAATGATCTAATTTAATGGATTGGTTTAGACATGCATAACAGCATTTTAAGAACAAAGAGAGAAACAAAAAGGGACAACGCTTCATGGTGGAAGGTGATGTATAAATAACTGTGTATATGATGAAGGAGAGACCATTTGAGCAGCACAGCCATTTCGCAGCACAGGGACAGCAGTCCAAGTTAAAGGATCTCCCACGTGGTATCACCTGTCACACTGTCTCAAGGCATCAAAAGAAGAAAAAATCACCAAACTCAAGGACAAAGAGACGAAGACTCCGGTGAACGAAGAGAGAGGACTGACAAACCAGAAATACAAAAGGATGCTCGATATCAAGATCCAGAAGAAGAGGCTAACAATGCCACGAACACTTACGATGCTGGGAATGATGCCAGCAATGAACAGAGAAGAAGATTCAGTGTCATCAATCTGCAACACGTGCCTCTAATGAGGGGGTGAATATAGAATCCTCAACAATTACAACGTCTCTGGGAACTGTGACAACAACAAGGTTTAAACCATTTTGATATATATTGTAACCTATTGGCTAAGGAATAGTGCTGAAAATGAGGTAAATCTAATCCACCACTGTCCTTGGTCTTCTATAGGGTTTTTAAACTAATACGTGGTGGTTTGTTTTTCCACAGAAATTTGGAGATGCATGAATCTAGTGACTTAAACCAAGTAGCAGATGGTTTTATGGGGATCATTGAGAACAAATAGTTAACTTTTGGTAGTATCATCATTTTAATGGTTGTAACTCTCCCCATAAGTGATATAGGTGAGGACTTCCAACGAGAGAGATCGTCCTCTACTCTCTTTAATAATTGCACATAATTTAGCTTTGTTAGCTCTGAGAGCCTGGAGGAAATGTTTATGCCTAAATATCTAATATTTCCTGACTGTAGAGTGATCACAGGTATATTCTGGACCCTGCAGTTAATGGGCAGAACTTTGGTCTTAGACCAGTTGATAGAGTAGTCAGAAAGTGCTGAGAATTTATTTATGAGTGTGATCGTGTGAGTGAGAGACGTCTGTGAGTTCTGAAGGAAAAGGCTCCCGGAGGGCCTCTGCCCTATGCTTATGGGGGCTCTTTCCGGGGGATTCCTCTGCAGTCTTCTGGGTGAATGCATGGTTGCCCCTGCGGTGGGCTTCCTGGGTTCTGTGCTCTGTGGGGGCTGCTGGTGGCCTGGGTCTTGTGGCCCTCTCTGCCTGCTTCTGATTGCTTGGGGGGGCTGTGGATTGTGGCCCTGTACGCTTATACACTCATAACTAAGCACGGTTATCATGTAGGTCCTGTGCCATGGGTGTTGCATGTTCTCGCATACACACACACAC
Source organism: Leuresthes tenuis (assembly GCF_036924035.1). Taxonomy (NCBI): domain Eukaryota; kingdom Metazoa; phylum Chordata; class Actinopteri; order Atheriniformes; family Atherinopsidae; genus Leuresthes; species Leuresthes tenuis. The sequence continues at coordinate 628,891 of NW_027325392.1, forward strand.
ATTCATTAGTCCAGTAGCATGGTCGCTAAGCAGTTGATGTATTATCATGTCGTCTCAGGTCATCTATATCCACAGCTGTGTTGTATGCGATTGCCGCTTCTTGTGCTTGTTTTTGTTTCATTGTGTGTTTGTTTTTTCTCTGCTTGTCTGCTTTCAGGTGCTTCTGGTGGCGCTAAGGCTGGAATCCCCTCAGAGGCCATGGATTGTTGTCTGTTTTGTTTTTTACAGGTGTAGCAGCTGGTTGTCTGGTTTTTGTTTCTATTTTTGTTCTCTTTCCTCTTCTTTCCTCTTCTTCTTTCCTTGTCCCCCGGTCCGGTTCAGTTCTATTACATGTCATATATTGTAAACAGAAATAAATAAATGGGCATCAAGGGGAGCTTTACATTTATAAAACTTCCCTTGGCAAAGCAAATCTGTTTGGCATCAAAGGTATTCAGACTACAATTCTGCTGCCATAATGCTGAACAGGACAAGGGGAAAAAAAAAAAAAAGTAAAGAAGACAGTTCTGCCGAAAGCCAGGGACTAGACCTGTTCTAAGTTCTATACTTTTTAAAAGGGGCGTGTTTATCAACTATAGAATTAGAAGATTTACAAAAATGGTTAAGTGCTAGATCTTCATCTGGGATTTTAACAGTGTCATGAACTATTCAACAGATCAGTTAAAAAAAAGCCTGCTCATGGAGATGTTTCAGGATCTGGATACCAACCGTGGACCTAATGTTTTCATTTTTGCAATTCTGATACAAGCTATTGAGCAGTGATAACTAACACCAAGTTCAGATACTGCAGATTTTCTACCTTTGATTTGTTAAGATTGAGCCAATCAGGGACAACCTTGAAGGATCTCTTAAGTTTGGTTTAGTAGGATCAGTAATTACCTGAGAAAGGTTGATATTGGTACACACCTTTTTTAAATGATCAGAGGCAGAGTTCAACTTGTTTAAATTAAAATTGCCACACAGAGATTGGGTTTAGGCCACATGCACACAGAATGAAATAAACAAATATAAGAAATATTAAACATTTACACATAGATTTATGAATACATGTAGAGGAATGATACTTTGAAATGTGCTCATTGCGGAGTTATGATCAGTTGAGTAATGAAGGTTGAACTATTCTGGGAAAGAGGTTCTATTCCCAGCATCATGATGGACACTCCTGATATAGAAGGTTTCGCTAACGCATTGGAATTGTTTTACTATTTTCATATGCATGTGCAATGAAGAATTGCTTGTTGCTGATAAATGCAAAGAAGAACAGCTTACACATAGATGCTCACATATAGGCTGCTGAATGCAATGAAGACCTGCTTATCCAGTAAAGTTCAATGTCAATGTGTAATATTCAATTAGGATTTGCAAAACAGTGAAGTTAAACAATGAATGGGTCCATAGTCGGTATGAGAAGACTACAGGAATATTTACCTGGGTGTACGTTCAAACAGAGATGAAAAAATTGCTATAAATAATTGTTTGTTTGTTAGTATGTATATGAATGTTATGTGTATAAACTGTGTTGGGTTATAGTTACTCAGTGGTGTCTCAGTGAAACAACCGACGGGGGAAGCCTTGCGGTGACAACAAAAGCAGTGTTTTACTGATCAGTCAAATTTTCCAGTGTACTCCATACAAACTGGTTGGCTACTGAAGGGATAGAAAATGGGGAATACTTGTTTTAAAGCAAACAAGGAATTAGATGGGAAAAATACATGTTTTAACGGGACCCAGACAATATTAAATACTCAGACAGATGGGAGAAGAAGTGTAGTTTTGTAGGAAATCACAAAATTATTACATAAAATTAGTGAAATCAATTGAAGAATGCCTTTCTGAAGAGCTGTTTACCACAGATGAGCAGCTTTGCAACCAAGCACATTGTAGATCGCTTTACTGCCAAAATGATCTAATTTAATGGATTGGTTTAGACATGCATAACAGCATTTTAAGAACAAAGAGAGAAACAAAAAGGGACAACGCTTCATGGTGGAAGGTGATGTATAAATAACTGTGTATATGATAAAGGAGAGACCATTTGAGCAGCACAGCCATTTCGCAGTACAGGGACAGCAGTCCAAGTTAAAGGATCTCCCACGTGGTATCACCTGTCACACTGTCTCAAGGCATCAAAAGAAGAAAAAATCACCAAACTCAAGGACAAAGAGACGAAGACTCCGGTGAACGAAGAGAGAGGACTGACAAACCAGAAATACAAAAGGATGCTCGATATCAAGATCCAGAAGAAGAGGCTAACAATGCCACGAACACGTACGATGCTGGGAATGATGCCAGCAATGAACAGAGAAGAAGATTCAGTGTCATCAATCTGCAACACGTGCCTCTAATGAGGGGGTGAATATAGAATCCTCAACAATTACAACGTCTCTGGGAACTGTGACAACAACAAGGTTTAAACCATTTTGATATATATTGTAACCTATTGGCTAAGTAATAGTGCTGAAAATGAGGTAAATCTAATCCACCACTGTCCTTGGTCTTCTATAGGGTTTTTAAACTAATACGTGGTGGTTTGTTTTTCCACAGAAATTTGGAGATGCATGAATCTAGTGACTTAAACCAAGTAGCAGATGGTTTTATGGGGATCATTGAGAACAAATAGTTAACTTTTGGTAGTATCATCATTTTAATGGTTGTAACTCTCCCCATAAGTGATATAGGTGAGGACTTCCAACGAGAGAGATCGTCCTCTACTCTCTTTAATAATTGCACATAATTTAGCTTTGTTAGCTCTGAGAGCCTGGAGGAAATGTTTATGCCTAAATATCTAATATTTCCTGATTGTAAAGTGATCACAGGTATATTCTGGACCCTGCAGTTAATGGGCAGAACTTTGGTCTTAGACCAGTTGATAGAGTAGTCAGAAAGTGCTGAGAATTTATTTATGAGTGTGATCGTGTGAGTGAGAGACGTCTGTGAGTTCTGAAGGAAAAGGCTCCCGGAGGGCCTCTGCCCTATGCTTATGGGGGCTCTTTCCGGGGGATTCCTCTGCAGTCTTCTGGGTGAATGCATGGTTGCCCCTGCGGTGGGCTTCCTGGGTTCTGTGCTCTGTGGGGGCTGCTGGTGGCCTGGGTCTTGTGGCCCTCTCTGCCTGCTTCTGATTGTTTGGGGGGGCTGTGGATTGTGGCCCTGTACGCTTATACACTCATAACTAAGCACGGTTATCATGTAGGTCCTGTGCCATGGGTGTTGCATGTTCTCGCACACACACACACACATTCATTAGTCCAGTAGCATGGTCGCTAAGCAGTTGATGTATTATCATGTCATCTCAGGTCATCTATATCCACAGCTGTGTTGTATGCGATTGCCGCTTCTTGTGCTTGTTTTTGTTTCTTTGTGTGTTTGTTTTTTCTCTGCTTGTCTGCTTTCAGGTGCTCCTGGTGGCGCTAAGGCTGGAATCCCCTCAGAGGCCATGGATTGTTGTCTGTTTTGTTTTTTACAGGTGTAGCAGCTGGTTGTCTGGTTTTTGTTTCTATTTTTGTTCTCTTTCCTCTTCTTTCCTCTTCTTCTTTTCTTGTCCCCCGGTCAGGTTCAGTTCTATTACATGTCATATATTGTAAACAGAAATAAATAAATGGGCATCAAGGGGAGCTTTACATTTATAAAACTTCCCTTGGCAAAGCAAATCTGTTTGGCATCAAAGGTATTCAGACTACAATTCTGCTGCCATAATGCTGAACAGGACAAGGGAAAAAAAAAAAAAAGTAAAGAAGACAGTTCTGCCGAAAGCCAGGGACTAGACCTGTTCTAAGTTCTATACTTTTTAAAAGGGGCGTGTTTATCAACTATAGAATTAGAAGATTTACAAAAATGGTCAAGTGCTAGATCTTCATCTGGGATTTTAACAGTGTCATGAACTATTCAACAGATCAGTTAAAAAAAAGCCCTGCTCATGGAGATGTTTCAGGATCTGGATACCAACCGTGGACCTAATGTTTTCATTTTTGCAATTCTGATACAAGCTATTGAGCAGTGATAACTAACACCAAGTTCAGATACTGCGTATTTTCTACCTTTGATTTGTTAAGATTGAGCCAATCAGAGACAACCTTGAAGGATCTCTTAAGTTTGGTTTAGTAGGATCAGTAATTACCTGAGAAAGGTTGATATTGGTACACACCTTTTTTAAATGATCAGAGGCAGAGTTCAACTTGTTTAAATTAAAATTGCCACACAGAGATTGGGTTTAGGCCACATGCACACAGAATGACCTCAACAAATATAAGAAATATTAAACATTTACACATGGATTTTTGAATACATGTAGAGGAATGATACTTTGAAATGTGCTTATTGCGGAGTTATGCTCAGTTGAGTAATGAAGGTTGAACTATTCTGGGAAAGAGGTTCTATTCCCAGCGTCATAATGGACACTCCTGATATAGAAGGTTTCGCTAACGCATTGGAATTGTTTTACTATTTTCATATGCATGTGCAATGAAGAATTGCTTGTTGCTGATAAATGCAAAGAAGAACAGCTTACACATAGATGCTCACATATAGGCTGCTGAATGCAATGAAGACCCGCTTATCCAGTAAAGTTCAATGTCAATGTGTAATATTCAATTAGGATTTGCAAAACAGTGAAGTTAAACAATGAATGGGTCCATAGTCGGTATGAGAAGACTACAGGAATATTTACCTGGGTGTACGTTCAAACTGAGATGAAAAAATTGCGATAAATAATTGTTTGTTTGTTAGTATGTATATGAATGTTATGTGTATAAACTGTGTTGGGTTATAGTTACTCAGTGGTGTCTCAGTGAAACAACCGACGGGGGAAGCCTTGCGGTGACAACAAAAGCAGTGTTTTACTGATCAGTCAAGTTTTCCAGTGTACTCCATACAAACTGGTTGGCTACTGAAGGGATAGAAAATGGGGAATACTTGTTTTAAAGCAAACAAGGAATTAGATGGGAAAAATACATGTTTTAACGGGACCCAGACAATATTAAATACTCAGACAGATGGGAGAAGAAGTGTAGTTTTGTAGGAAATCACAAAATTATTACATAAAATTAGTGAAATCAATTGAAGAATGCCTTTCTGAAGAGCTGTTTACCACAGATGAGCAGCTTTGCGACCAAGCACATTGTAGATCGCTTTACTGCCAAAATGATCTAATTTAATGGATTGGTTTAGACATGCATAACAGCATTTTAAGAACAAAGAGAGAAACAAAAAGGGACAACGCTTCATGGTGGAAGGTGATGTATAAATAACTGTGTATATGATGAAGGAGAGACCATTTGAGCAGCACAGCCATTTCGCAGCACAGGGACAGCAGTCCAAGTTAAAGGATCTCCCACGTGGTATCACCTGTCACACTGTCTCAAGGCATCAAAAGAAGAAAAAATCACCAAACTCAAGGACAAAGAGACGAAGACTCCGGTGAACGAAGAGAGAGGACTGACAAACCAGAAATACAAAAGGATGCTCGATATCAAGATCCAGAAGAAGAGGCTAACAATGCCACGAACACTTACGATGCTGGGAATGATGCCAGCAATGAACAGAGAAGAAGATTCAGTGTCATCAATCTGCAACACGTGCCTCTAATGAGGGGGTGAATATAGAATCCTCAACAATTACAACGTCTCTGGGAACTGTGACAACAACAAGGTTTAAACCATTTTGATATATATTGTAACCTATTGGCTAAGGAATAGTGCTGAAAATGAGGTAAATCTAATCCACCACTGTCCTTGGTCTTCTATAGGGTTTTTAAACTAATACGTGGTGGTTTGTTTTTCCACAGAAATTTGGAGATGCATGAATCTAGTGACTTAAACCAAGTAGCAGATGGTTTTATGGGGATCATTGAGAACAAATAGTTAACTTTTGGTAGTATCATCATTTTAATGGTTGTAACTCTCCCCATAAGTGATATAGGTGAGGACTTCCAACGAGAGAGATCGTCCTCTACTCTCTTTAATAATTGCACATAATTTAGCTTTGTTAGCTCTGAGAGCCTGGAGGAAATGTTTATGCCTAAATATCTAATATTTCCTGACTGTAAAGTGATCACAGGTATATTCTGGACCCTGCAGTTAATGGGCAGAACTTTGGTCTTAGACCAGTTGATAGAGTAGTCAGAAAGTGCTGAGAATTTATTTATGAGTGTGATCGTGTGAGTGAGAGACGTCTATGAGTTCTGAAGGAAAAGGCTCCCGGAGGGCCTCTGCCCTATGCTTATGGGGGCTCTTTCCGGGGGATTCCTCTGCAGTCTTCTGGGTGAATGTGTGGTTGCCCCTGCGGTGGGCTTCCTTGGTTCTGTGCTCTGTGGGGGCTGCTGGTGGCCTGGGTCTTGTGGCCCTCTCTGCCTGCTTCTGATTGCTTGGGGGGGCTGTGGATTGTGGCCCTGTACGCTTATACACTCATAACTAAGCACGGTTATCATGTAGGTCCTGTGCCATGGGTGTTGCATGTTCTCGCACACACACACACACATTCATTAGTCCAGTAGCATGGTCGCTAAGCAGTTGATGTATTATCATGTCGTCTCAGGTCATCTATATCCACAGCTGTGTTGTATGCGATTGCCGCTTCTTGTGCTTGTTTTTGTTTGTTTGTGTGTTTGTTTTTTCTCTGCTTGTCTGCTTTCAGGTGCTCCTGGTGGCGCTAAGGCTGGAATCCCCTCAGAGGCCATGGATTGTTGTCTGTTTTGTTTTTTACAGGTGTAGCAGCTGGTTGTCTGGTTTTTGTTTCTATTTTTGTTCTCTTTCCTCTTCTTTCCTCTTCTTCTTTCCTTGTCCCCCGGTCAGGTTCAGTTCTATTACATGTCATTTATTGTAAACAGAAATAAATAAATGGGCATCAAGGGGAGCTTTACATTTATAAAACTTCCCTTGGCAAAGCTAATCTGTTTGGCATCAAAGGTATTCAGACTACAATTCTGCTGCCATAATGCTGAACAGGACAAGGGGAAAAAAAAAAAAAAGTAAAGAAGACAGTTCTGCCGAAAGCCAGGGACTAGACCTGTTCTAAGTTCTATACTTTTTAAAAGGGGCGTGTTTATCAACTATAGAATTAGAAGATTTACAAAAATGGTCAAGTGCTAGATCTTCATCTGGGATTTTAACAGTGTCCTGAACTATTCAACAGATCAGTTAAAAAAAAGCCTGCTCATGGAGATGTTTCAGGATCTGGATACCAACCGTGGACCTAATGTTTTCATTTTTGCAATTCTGATACAAGCTATTGAGCAGTGATAACTAACACCAAGTTCAGATACTGCGGATTTTCTACCTTTGATTTGTTAAGATTGAGCCAATCAGGGACAACCTTGAAGGATCTCTTAAGTTTGGTTTAGTAGGATCAGTAATTACCTGAGAAAGGTTGATATTGGTACACACCTTTTTTAAATGATCAGAGGCAGAGTTCAACTTGTTTAAATTAAAATTGCCACACAGAGATTGGGTTTAGGCCACATGCACACAGAATGACCTCAACAAATATAAGAAATATTAAACATTTACACATGGATTTTTGAATACATGTAGAGGAATGATACTTTGAAATGTGCTCATTGCGGAGTTATGCTCAGTTGAGTAATGAAGGTTGAACTATTCTGGGAAAGAGGTTCTATTCCCAGCATCATGATGGACACTCCTGATATAGAAGGTTTCGCTAACGCATTGGAATTGTTTTACTATTTTCATATGCATGTGCAATGAAGAATGGCTTGTTGCTGATAAATGCAAAGAAGAACAGCTTACACATAGATGCTCACATATAGGCTGCTGAATGCAATGAAGACCTGCTTATCCAGTAAAGTTCAATGTCAATGTGTAATATTCAATTAGGATTTGCAAAACAGTGAAGTTAAACAATGAATGGGTCCATAGTCGGTATGAGAAGACTACAGGAATATTTACCTGGGTGTACGTTCAAACAGAGATGAAAAAATTGCGATAAATAATTGTTTGTTTGTTAGTATGTATATGAATGTTATGTGTATAAACTGTGTTGGGTTATAGTTACTCAGTAGTGTCTCAGTGAAACAACCGACGGGGGAAGCCTTGCGGTGACAACAAAAGCAGTGTTTTACTGATCAGTCAAGTTTTCCAGTGTACTCCATACAAACTGGTTGGCTACTGAAGGGATAGAAAATGGGGAATAGTTGTTTTAAAGCAAACAAGGAATTAGATGGGAAAAATACATGTTTTAACGGGACCCAGACAATATTAAATACTCAGACAGATGGGAGAAGAAGTGTAGTTTTGTAGGAAATCACAAAATTATTACATAAAATTAGTGAAATCAATTGAAGAATGCCTTTCTGAAGAGCTGTTTACCACAGATGAGCAGCTTTGCAACCAAGCACATTGTAGATCGCTTTACTGCCAAAATGATCTAATTTAATGGATTGGTTTAGACATGCATAACAGCATTTTAAGAACAAAGAGAGAAACAAAAAGGGACAACGCTTCATGGTGGAAGGTGATGTATAAATAACTGTGTATATGATGAAGGAGAGACCATTTGAGCAGCACAGCCATTTCGCAGCACAGGGACAGCAGTCCAAGTTAAAGGATCTCCCACGTGGTATCACCTGTCACACTGTCTCAAGGCATCAAAAGAAAAAAAAATCACCAAACTCAAGGACAAAGAGACGAAGACTCCGGTGAACGAAGAGAGAGGACTGACAAACCAGAAATACAAAAGGATGCTCGATATCAAGATCCAGAAGAAGAGGCTAACAATGCCACGAACACTTACGATGCTGGGAATGATGCCAGCAATGAACAGAGAAGAAGATTCAGTTTCATCAATCTGCAACAGGTGCCTCTAGTGACGGGGTGAATATAGAATCCTCAACAATTACAACGTCTCTGGGAACTGTGACAACAACAAGGTTTAAACCATTTTGATATATATTGTAACCTATTGGCTAAGGAATAGTGCTGAAAATGAGGTAAATCTAATCCACCACTGTCCTTGGTCTTCTATAGGGTTTTTAAACTAATACGTGGTGGTTTGTTTTTCCACAGAAATTTGGAGATGCATGAATCTAGTGACTTAAACCAAGTAGCAGATGGTTTTATGGGGATCATTGAGAACAAATAGTTAACTTTTGGTAGTATCATCATTTTAATGGTTGTAACTCTCCCCATAAGTGATATAGGTGAGGACTTCCAACGAGAGAGATCTCTATCTTTAATAATTGCACATAATTTAGCTTTGTTAGCTCTGAGAGCCTGGAGGAAATGTTTATGCCTAAATATCTAATATTTCCTGACTGTATAGTGATCACAGGTATATTCTGGACCCTGCAGTTAATGGGTAGAACTTTGGTCTTAGACCAGTTGATAGAGTAGTCAGAAAGTGCTGAGAATTTATTTATGAGTGTGATCGTGTGAGTGAGAGACGTCTGTGAGTTCTGAAGGAAAAGTAATACATCATCAGCATAAAGACTTATTTTATGCTCAATATTTTGGGATTGGATGCCTTTAATATTTCTATCTTGTCTGATAGAAGCTGCTAAAGGTTTGATGAAAATAGCAAAAAGTGAGGGAGAAAGTGGGCAACCTTGTCTTGTACCTCTCTGCAGACTGAAGCTTGGAGAAGTTTGATCATTTGTCCTGACACTTGCATTTGGGGAGCTATATAATATCCTTATCCAGTTGATGAAGTGTGACCCAAACCCGAATTTGTTTAATGCTGCGAATAAAAGTTTCCAGTTCACTCCATCAAATGCTTTTTCTGCATCTATAGAGTCGATTGTGGCTTCCAAGTTGTTGATGGTAGAATAGTCTTTGAGATTAATGATCCGGTTTGTGAATGAACCGTTGTGCCTACTGCTCTTCAGCCTGTCAAATGAAATGTATAATTTGAAACGTGACAAATGAACGAAGACCCAAGGAGTTGAGTCGTAAATGAATCAATACTGTTTCCTGTGCAAGGACCCGTCAGCCGAGGAGTTGAGTCATGAACGAATCAATACTGTTTCCTGTGCGAGGACCCGTCTCCCGAGGAGTTGAGTCGTGAACGAATCAATACTGTTTCCTGTCCTGCTGACTGAGCTTATGAAGCTGCCGCCTGCCATGTGGTGAGGAAGGGTACTGCATGAAAATGAACGAATCACTCACTGAGACAACTCGTTACTCCCGAGTCATATAAAAAATTAGTTTATATCGAACGAATCGCTCACGAACGACACATAACTATCTATTTGACGAGTTATGCATGAATTCGGATTCTCCTATAAAACAAATTCCTTAACTCAAACCAAGTTAAGACTGCTTTGTCCTTCATATTTATTCATGTCTAATCAAGTTTCAACAATAAACAACGTTGTACTTTGTAGAATGAGAAAGAACTTCTTCAGCAATAAGCATCTCTCGACATATGACGAAATACAGATTTTGCTATAAAATTAATTCCTTCTATCAGCCTGACTTAAAACTGTTTGTCCTCCTTATTTATCCACTTCAAATCAAATTTCAAAAATTAAAAAAATTTTGTAGTTTGAGAAAGAACAACTTAATCTTCAGCTATCAGTATAAAAAGAGGGTAAGAAAAGGTGCAAATGCCAACCATACATCACTAAAAGGTGGAGCGGAAGTATTCGGCTGCAAGTAGGTGTGACTGTTCGACCATAATTTGTAAAAAGCGGGTAAGAAAAGGTTCGAATGCCCGACTATATATTAACAAAAGCGGAAGGAGAGATCTTCGGATGAGAGTGGGTGAGAATTTCCAACCATAATCTATAAAATGCGGTGAAAAAAAAGGTGTGAATACCCCATAGAACACTAAAAGGTGGAGCGGAAGTGTTCGGCTGCAAGAAGGTGTGAATGTCTGACTATATTTGGTGAAAAGCAGGTGAAGCAACGTCTGAATGCCCAACCTTACATCATCAAAAGCGAGATCAGAGGTGTTTGGCTGCAAGAAGGCCATAGTTTGCCAAAAGCGGGTAAGGTGCGAATGACCGACTAAATATCAACAAAAGTGGGGGCGGAGGTCTTCGGATGCAAGTGGGTGTGAATATCCCACCATACAAGTATGGTGTAGAGGAAGCTGTGAATGGCCGACCATAGTAGAAAGCGGGTGAGAGAAGGTGCGAATGTCAAACCATACATGATCAAAACAGTGAGCGGAGGTGTTTGGCTGCGACAAGGTGTGAATGTCCACCCATAATTAATGAAAAGCGGGCAACAAGTAGGTTCGAATGCCCAACCATACATCATCAAAAGCAGGAGTGGATGTGTTCGGCTACAAGAAGGTTTGAATATCCGACCATAGTTTGTAAAAAGCGGGTAAGAAAAGGTTTGAATGCCCGAACATACACCATCAAAAGAGGGAGCGGACGGGTTCCGCTGTAAGAAGGTGTGAATGTCCGACCATAGTTGGTAAAAAGCGGGTAAGAAAAGGTTAAAATACCCGACTGTACACAATCAATAGCGGGAGCGGAGTTATTCGGCTACTAAAAGGTGTGAACGTCCGACCAGGGTTTGTAAAAAGCGGGTAAGAAAAGGTGCGAATGCCCGACAATGTATGATCAAAAGAGGGAGCGGAGGTGTTCAGCTGCAAGAAGGTCTGAATGTCCATCAATAATTGCTAGAAAACATGAAAGAAAATTTTCTAATATCAAACCGCACATGATCATAAGCGGGAGAGGAGGTGTTCAGCTGCAAGAAGGTGTGAATGTCCACCCATAATTACTGAAAAATGGTTTGTAAAAAGCGGGTAAGAAAAGGTATGAATGCCTGACTATACACCATCAAATGCGGGAACGGTTTTTCGGCTGTGAGTAGGTGTGAATCTCCGACCATAATTGCTGAAAAATGTGTTAGAAAAGGTAAGAATGCCGGTCCATACATCATCAAAAGCGAGAAAGGTGGTGTTCGGCTGCAAGTAGGTGTGAATGTCCAGCCATAATTACTCACAAACGGGTAAGAAAAGGTAGTATTGCCAGACCATACATGATCAAAACAGGGAGTGGAGGTGGTTCAGCTGCAAGAAGGTGTGAATGTCCGACTAAAGTTTGTAAAAAGCGGATAAGACAAGGTGCGAATGCCTGACAATGTATGATCAAAAGAGTGAGCGGAGGTTTTCGGCTGCAAGAAGTTCTGAATGTCTACCCATAATTCCTGAAAAATGGGTAAAAAAAGGGTCCGAATGCCCAACCATACATCATCAAAAGCAGGAGTGGATGTTTTCGGCTACAAGAAGGTTTGAATGTCCATCAATAATTGCTTTAAAACAGGAATGAAAATTTTCGAATATCAAACCGCACATGATCATAAGCGGGAGAGGAGGTGTTCAGCTGCAAGAAGGTGTGAATGTCCACCCATAATTCCTGAAAAATGGGTAAAAAAAGGTGCGAATGCCCAACCATACATTATCAAAAGCAGGTGTAAATGTCAGATCATAATTTGCAAAAAGCTGATGAGAAAAGGTGAGAATGCCTGACTATACACCATCAAATGCGGGAGCAGAGGTGTTCGGCTCTGAGTAGGCGTGAATGTCCGACCATAATTGCTGAAAAATGTGTTAGAAAAGGTAAGAATGCCGGAACATACATCATCAAAAGCGGGAGAGGTGGTGTTCAGCTGCAAAAAGGTGTGAATGTTCGACTAAAGTTTGTAAAAAGCGGGTAAGACAAGGTCCGAATGCCCGAACATACACCATCAAAAGAGGGAGTGGAGGTGTTCCGCTGTAAGAAGGTGTGAATGTCCAAACCATAGTTGGTAAAAACCGGGTAAGAAAAGGTTGAAATACCCGACTGTACACAATCAAAAGAGGGAGCGGAGTTGTTCAGCTAAGAGATGGTGTGAAAGTCCGACCATGGTTTGTAAAAAGCGGGTAAGAAAAGGTTCGTATGCCCTAATATACACTATCAAAAGCAGAAGCGGAGGTGTTCGGCTGCAAGAAGGTGTGAACGTCCAACCAAAGTTTGTAAAAAGCAGTTAAGAAAAGTTTCGAATATCTAACCAAACATAATCAAAAGCGGGAGCAGAGCTGTTCGACTGCAAGTAGGTGTGAATGTCAGATCATAATTTGCAAAAAGCTGATGAGAAAGGGTGAGAATGCCCGACTATACACCATCAAATGCGGTAGCGGAGTTGTTCGGCTGTGAGTAGGTGTGAATGTCCGACCATAATTGCTGGAAAATGTGTTAGAAAAGATAAGAATGCCGGTCCATATATCATCAAAAAAGGGAGAGGTGGTGTTCGGCTGCAAGTAGGTGTGAATGTCCAGCCATAATTACTCACAAACGGGTAAGAAAAGATAGTATTGCCAGACCATACATGATCAAAACAGGGAGCGGAGGTGGTTCAGCTTCAAGGTCTGAATGTCCACCAATAATTACTGAAAAATGGTTAAGAAAAGGTGCGAATGCCCAACCATATATCATCAAAAGCAGGAGTGGATGTGTTCGGCTACAAGAAGGTTTGAATGTCCGACCATAGTTTGTAAAAGGCGGGTAAGAAAAGGTTCCAATGTCCAAACATACACCATCAAAAGAGGGAGAGGAGGTGTTCCGCTGTAAGGTGTGAATGTCCGACCATAGTTTGTAAAAAGCGGATAAGAAAAGGTTAAAATACCCGACTGTACACAATCAAAAGAGAGAGCGGAGTTGTTCAGCTAAGAGATGGTGTGAAAGCCCGACCATGGTTTGTAAAAAGCGGGTAAGAAAAGGTTTGTATGCCCAAATATACACTATCAAAAGCAGAAGCGGAGGTGCTCGGCTGCAAGAAGGTGTGAACGTCCAACCAAAGTTTGTAAAAAGCAGTTAAGAAAAGTTTCGAATATCTAACCAAACATAATCAAAAGCGGGAGCAGAGCTGTTTGACTGCAAGTAGGTGTGAATGTCAGATCATAATTTGCAAAAAGCTGATGAGAAAGGGTGAGAATGCCTGACTATACACCATCAAATTGCGGTAGCGGAGTTGTTCGGCTGTGAGTAGGTGTGAATGTCCGACCATAATTGCTGGAAAATGTGTTAGAAAAGGTAAGAATGCCGGTCCATACATCATCAAAAGCGGGAGAGGTGGTGTTCGGCTGCAAGTGGGTGTGAATGTCCAGCCATAATTACTCCCAAACGGGTAACACCGAGAGTCCGAAAAGGAAAGATAGATCACCCTACTCACTTTTTACCTAAAGAAATGAAGGAAGAGCTAGTTTCCCAAGAAATAACCTGAGTGTGTAATTTGTTTTGATAACTTAGAAAAACGAAAATGACATACCTACTTTCCTTTATCCTTTTAATGGTTCTCACCTTCTCAACACTAAATGTGAGAAGTGTGAAATCAAAGACAAGAGCCCAGAGTATTTTATCCTTCTTAGACTCCATAAAATCAGATGTGTTTTTAATACAAGAATGTGGACTACCTTTTTTAAAAAACCATAGACAATGGGAGGAAATGTGGCCCCATTTATCGATATGGAGTGGTTCAAATCAAAATAAAAATGATGGTGTGGCCATTCTAATTAAAAATCCGCATGTTCTGGTGAAAGGTAGCACAGTGGTGAGAGACGGACGGGCACTTTTAGCACACTTGAATTTTATGGGGCAAGACTTTAACCTCTTAAATATTTATGGTTTCAATGGAAAAATGACAGGTATGACCTTTTAGAAGATATACAGCTTTACATGCTAGGGCAAGTACCTTTAGTTGTAGCAGGATTTTAACTGTATCTTGAGCAGGAAAGATAGAAAAAGAGCAGGGGGAGATTTTAAAGTGGATAAGACTTCGATTTTACTTCAGGGCATATGCAGGGATTTTAAGCTTACTGACTGTTTTAAAACCATGCATCCCAGAGAGGAGGGCTTCACCTGGTTTAGTCATGATGGCACCAGAGCCTCTCGCATCGATTATTTCTTTACTAGAGATTGCCCACCCACTGATGTTAGATTAACCCCTGTTTTCTTTTCAAACCACCTTATGCTCTCCTGCACCCTTTCACCCCCTTCTGGTGTGACGGTAGGACGTGGTCTGTGGAAACTCAACTGTTCCCTGTTGGAGGATGAAATCATAGTCAGTCAGTACAGGGAATGTTATAAAGAGTGGCAGACCCTTCAAGACCTCTACGAAACACATGCACAATGGTGGGAAATGGTGAAGGAAACGACCCAGACTTTTTTTAAACAGCAAGGTAAACGTAAAAAAAGGAAAGAGAATAGATGTATGATGGGACAACAGAAACGCTTACAGCGCTACTTTAAACTAAATCAGTGTGGCATAAACTTTAATGAAGAAATCAAAGATGTCAAAAAGGAAATGTCAGTTTTAGCAGAAATAAAGAGTAAAGGAATTTTTGTAAGAAGCAGGGAGCAGGAAATTGAGGAAGGTGAAAAATGCACACGGTACTTTTTTAAGAAAGTTATAAATAAAAAGGAGTGTATTCAAAATCTAAAAAGAGAAGATGGGTTTTGAACAAAATCCACACAAGAGATGATTGAAACTGTACATACCTTTTATAGTAACATGTACAAAGAGAAACCAGTGCACTTGGAAACATCGGCAGAAATTTTAAAATTAGTTGACAAAACCGTAAAAGAGAATGCACACTTGACACAGGATTTTACTGCTTTAGAGTTAAAAAAAATGCCTAACAGGTTTTAAGAGAAGTCGAGCTCCGGGTTTAGACGGGCTTCCTGCAGAATTCTATCTGACCTTTTGGGACCTTTTATCATCAGACATTTTAGATGTTTTTAAAGATTTTGAAAAACTCGACCGACTGCCTGACAGTTTTAGAGTGGGAATAGTGACTCTACTTTATAAAAAAAATGATAAGACTGACCTAAAGAATTGGAGGCCCATCACACTTTTAAACTTTGACTGTAAACTTTTTAGCAAGGTTTTATCGACACGGATGTCCTCTGTTTTAGAGGAGGTAATTCACCCAGACCAGGCTTGTGCAATCTCAGGGAGACAACTCACTGACAGCCTCGTACTGATTCGAGACATCATTGATTACGATAGAGAAAGAAACACCCGGCTTGTCATCTTAAATTTAGACTTTGAAAAAGCTTTTCATCAGGTCTCGCATCAATATCTCTTTCAGGTGTTGCAGCCATCGAATAGGACCCTGAAACTTCCATCCTGCACCGCTGTTTGCTTTTTCACAAGAGCAGAGAAGATCGCACCGTTCCCAGCGGCACTGCAGTACCGGGTCGATGCTTGGAGTGAACGGAGCCAGCTCCTTTTTCAACTCCTATTGCTAAAAATCCATTTAATATGTAGTCCTCGTATAGAGGACATATCAAATATTAAACTGATAAGAACAGATACCACACTTGATCTTAGCCAAAAGGCCGAGAAGCGATAACTGTCCACTGGTTCACGTCCGAGGGCCCTTCCTGGCACAATGCGCACTTGTAGCGGTGTTCTTTTTAGTGTCACTTTGCACCTCCGCACTGAGCACTCTTCAGCCCTTTTAAATGGTATAACTTTGCACTCCTGCACGCTCCAGCAAGCACCATTCAAGCAACAACGTCAGCACAGTCGCAACAAGTAAGGCGACTCTACTCAGAGAAGTCACTCTGCACAGTAACAAGATTTCTTTTGCACAGACAGAAAGGGCTTCACCCGCAAAGGTAAAGCCTGCCAAAAATAGAAACAACTCACTAGTGCTGCTCTCCACGGAAGTCTTTAGTGAAAGGCGAAAGACTTGTACGTTATGAAGAGAAACCAGAGTACGATTATCCGTCACTGCAGGAGCAGGGCATCAGGCTAGTTGGCATAGCCACCTTCCCCATGGTGAGCTTTGCTTGGTAGAGACGTTTGCTCCCCCCCCTTGCTCCTCGGCTGACCAAGTAGGGACAATCGGGCCCTATTCGATGGCTGCCTTGTCTTTTACTCTGTGCAAAAGACAAGGCAGCAACAAAAACACCATGGGAACACCGTATTGAGGCTTTTTTCTGACCGCTCATTTGGTGTCGCGTTTCTTTCAAGCAATTCTCCCGGTTAGCCCGCACTCGGCTTGCTCCCAGAGCCGTGTTAAAGTCTACTTCGCATTCACACTCTCTTCTCAGCAGACTAAAAGAAACTTCCATCCTGCACCGCTGTTTGCTTTTTCACTAGAGCAGAGAAGAGCGCACCGTTCCCAGCGGCACTGCAGTACTGGGTCGATGTTTGGAGTGAACGGAGCAAGCTCCTTTTTCAACTCCTATTGCTAAAAATCCATTTAATATGTAGTCCTCGTATAGAGGACATATCAGAAATTAAACTGATAAGAACAGATATTACACTTGATCTGAGCTAAAAGACCGAGAAGCGATAACTGTCCACTGGTTCACGTCCGAGGGCCCTTCCTGGCACAATGCGCACTTGTAGCGGTGTTCTTTTTATGGCCATAGGTGGCCAGAGTGTCACTTTGCACCTCCGCCCACCCGCTGCACTGAGCACTCTTCAGCCCTTTCAAATGGTATAAATTTGCACTCCCGCACGCTCCAGCAAGCACCATTCAAGCAACAACTTTGCACTCCAGCTTCGAACATCGGCACAGTCGCAACAAGTAAGGCGACTCTACTCAGAGAAGTCACTCTGCACAGTAACAAGATTTCTTTTGCACAGACAAAAAGGGCTTCACCCGCAAAGGTAAAGCCTGCCAAAAATAGAAACAACTCATTAGTGCTGCTCTCCACGGAAGTCTTTAGTAAAAGGCGAAAGACTTGTACGTTATGAAGAGAAACCAGAGTACGATTATCCGTCACTGCAGGAGCAGGGCATCAGGCTAGTTGGCATAGCCACCTTCCCCATGGTGAGCTTTGCTTGGTGGAGACGCTTGCTCCCCCCCCTTGCTCCTCGGCTGACCAAGTAGGAACAATCGGGCCCTATTCGATGGCTGCCTTGTCTTTTACTCTGTGCAAAAGACAAGGCAGCAACAAAAACACCATGGGAACACCGTATTGAGGCTTTTTTCTGACCGCTCATTCGGTGTCGCGTTTCTTTCAAGCAATTCTCCCGGTTAGCCCGCACTCGGATTGCTCCCAGAGCCGTGTTAAAGTCTACTTCGTATTCACTCTCTTTTCTCAGCAGACTCTTGGGATTTTATCTATAAAATGAATTCCTTCACTCAAACTATGTTAAAACTGCTTTGTCCTTCATATTTACCATGTCTAGAAAGATTTAAACAAAAAAAACAACGTCGTACATTGCATCTTTTGATCATACATTTTCGGGCATTCGCACCTTTTCTTACCCGCTTTTTTCAAACCAGGGTCGGACTTTCACACCTTTTAATAGCCGAACAACTCCGCTCCCGCTATTGATTGTGTACAGTCGGGTATTTTCACCTTGTCTTACCCGCTTTTTACCAACTATGGTCGGACATTCACACCTTCTTACAGCGGAACCCCTCCGCTCCCTCTTTTGATGGTGTATGTTTGGGCATTCGCACCTTTTCTTACCTGCTTTTTACAAACAATGGTCAGACATTCAAACCTTCTTGTAGCCGAACACATCCACTCCTGTTTTTGATGATGTATGGTTGGTTATTCGCACCTTTTCTTACCCATTTTTCAGTAATTATGGGTGGACATTCACACCTTCTTGCAGCTGAACACCTCCTCTCCCGCTTATGATCATGTGTGGTTTGATATTCGAAAATTTTCTTTCATGTTTTCTAGCAATTATTGATGGACATTCAGACCTTCTTGCAGCTGAACACCTCCGCTCCCGCTTTTGATGGTGTATAGTCAGGGTTTCGAACCTTTCCTTACCCGCTTTTTACAAACTATGGTCGGACATTCAGACCTTCTTGCAGCCAAAAACCTCCGCTCCCTCTTTTGATCATACATTTTCGGGCATTCGCACCTTTTCTTACCCGCTTTTTACAAACCAGGGTCGGACTTTCACACCTTTTAGTAGCCGAACAACTCCACTCCCGCTATTGATTGTGTACAGTCGTGTATTTTCACCTTGTCTTAACCGCTTTTTACCAACTATGGTCAGACATTCACACCGTCTTACAGCGGAACACCTCCGCTCCCTCTTTTGATGGTGTATAGTCGGGCATTCGAACCTTTTCTTACCCGCTTTTCACCATCTATGGTCGGACATTCACACCTTCTTACAGCGGAACACCTCCGCTCCTGCTTTTGATGATGTATGGTTGGGCATTCGAAGCTTTTCTTACCCATTCTTCAGTAATTATGTGTGGACATTAACACCTTCTTGCAGCTGAACACCTCCTCTCCCGCTTATGATCATGTGCGGTTTGATATTCGAAAATTTTCTTTCATGTTTTCTAGCAATTATTGATGGACATTCAGACCTTCTTGCAGCTGAACACCTCCGCTCCCGCTTTTGATGGTGTATAGTCGGGCTTTCGAGCCTTTTCTTCCCCGGTTTTTACAAATTATGTTTGGACATTCAGACCTTCTTGCAGCCGAAGACTTCCGCTCCACCTTTTGGTGTTCTATCACACCTTTTTTTTCAACGCATTTTATAGATTATGGTTGGAAATTCTCAACCACTCTCATCCCAAGACCTCTCCTCCCGCTTTTGTTAATATATTTGAACTTTAGTCGGACATTCACACCTTCTTGCAGCTGAACCACCTCCGCTCCCTGTTTTGATCATGTATGGTCTGGCAATACTACCTTTTCTTACCCGTTTGTGAGTAATTATGGCTGGACATTCACACCTACTTGCAGCCGAACACCACCTCTCTCGCTTTTGATGATGTATGGACCGGCATTCTTACGTTTTCTAACACATTTTTCAGCAATTATGGTCGGAGATTCACACCTACTCACAGCCGAACAACTCCGCTCCCGCATTTGATGGTGTATAGTTGGGCATTCTCATCCATTCTCATTAGCTTTTTGCAAATTATGATCTGACATTCACACCTACTTGCAGTCGAACAGCTCTACTCCCGCTTTTGATTATGTTTGGTTGGATATTCGAACCTGTTCTTAACTGCTTTTTACAATCTTTGGTCGGACGTTCACACATTTTTGCAGCCGAACACCTCCGCTTCCGCTTTTGATGGTATATAATCGGGCATTCGAACCTTTTCTTACCCGCTTTTTAAAAACCATGGTCGGACATTCACACCTTCTTGTAGCCGAACAACTCTGCTCCCGCTATTGATTGTGTACAGTCGGGTATTTTAACCTTTTCTTACCAACTTTTTACCAACTATGGTCGGACATTCACACCGTCTTACAGCGGAACGCCTCCGCTTCCTCTTTTGATGATGTATGGTTGGGCATTTGCACCTTTTCTTACCCATTTTTCAGTAATTATGGGTGGACATTGACACCTTCTTGCAGCTGAACACCTCCTCTTCTGCTTATGATCATGTGCGGTTTGATATTCGAAAATTTTCTTTCATGTTTTCTAGCAATTATTGATGGACATTCAGACCTTCTTGCAGCTGAACACCTTTGCTCCCGCTTTTGATGGTGTATAGTCGGGCTTTCGAGCCTTTTCTTCCCCGGTTTTTACAAATTATGGTTGGACATTCAGACCTTCCTGCAGCCAAAAACCTCCGCTCCCTCTTTTGATCATACATTGTCGGGCATTCGCACCTTTTCTTACCCGCTTTTTACAAACCATGGTCGGACGTTCACACCTTTTAGTAGCCAAACAACTCCACTCCCGCTATTGATTGTGTACAGTCGGGTATTTTAACCTTTTCTTACCCGCTTTTTACCAACTATGGTTGGACATTCACACCTTCTTACAGCGGAACACCTCCGCTCCCTCTTTTTATGGTGTATGTTCGGGCATTCAAACCTTTTCTTACCCGCTTTTTACAAACTATGGTCGGATATTCAAACCTTCTTGTAGCCGAACATATCCACTCCTGCTTTTGATGATGTATGGTTTGACATTCGAAACTACTTGTTGCCCGCTTTTCATTAATTATGGGTGGACATTCACACCTTGTCACAGTCAAACACCTCCGCTCCCTGTTTTGATCATGTATGGTTTGACCTTCGCACCTTCTCTCACCCGCTTTTTACTATGGTCGGCCATTCACAGCTTACTCTCCACCATACTTGTATGGTGGGATATTCACACCCACTTGCATCCGAAGACCTCCGCCCCCACTTTTGTTGATATTTAGTCGGTCATTCGCACCTTACCCGCTTTTGGCAAACTATGGCCTTCTTGCAGCCAAACACCTCTGATCTCACTTTTGATGATGTAAGGTTGGGCATTCAGACCTTGCTTCACCTGCTTTTCAACAAATATAGTCGGACATTCACACCTTATTGCAGCCGAACACTTCCGCTCCACCTTTTAGTGTTCTATCACACCATTTTTTTCACCGCATTTTATAGATTATGGTTGGAAATTCTCAACCACTCTCATCCGAAGACCTCTCCTCCCGCTTTTGTTAATATATTTGAACTTTAGTCGGACATTCACCCCTTCTTGCAGCTGAACCACCTCCGCTCCCTGTTTTGATCATGTATGGTCTGGCATTCTTACCTTTTCCTACCCGTTTGTGAGTAATTATGGCTGGACATTCACACCTAATTGCAGCCGAACACCACCTCTCCCGCTTTTGATTATGTATGGACCGGCATTCTTACCTGTTCTAACACATTTTTCAGCAATTATGGTCAGAGATTCACACCTACTCACAGCTGAACAACTCCGCTCCCGCATTTGATGGTGTATAGTTGGGCATTCTCACCCTTTCTCATCAGCTTTTTGCAAATTATGATCTGACATTCACACCTACTTGCAGTCGAACAGCTCTACTCCCGCTTTTGATTATGTTTGGTTGGATATTCAAACCTTTTAACTGCTTTTTACAAACTTTGGTCGGACGTTCACATCTTCTTGCAGCCGAACACCACAGCTTCCGCTTTTGATGGTATATATTTGGGCATTCGAACCTTTTCTTACCCGCTTTTTACAAACCATGGTCGGACTTTCACACCTTCTTGTAGCCAAATAACTCCACTCCCGCTATTGATTGTGTACAGTCGGGTATTTTAAACTTTTCTTACCCGCTTTTTACCAACTAAGGTCGGACATTCACACCGTCTTACAGCGGAACACCTCCGCTCCTGCTTTTGATCATGTATGGTTGGGCATTCGAAGCTTTTCTTACCCATTCTTCAGTAATTATGTGTGGACATTAACACCTTCGTGCAGCTGAACACCTCCTCTCCCGCTTATGATCATGTGCGGTTTGATATTCGAAAATTTTCTTTCATGTTTTCTAGCAATTATTGATGGACATTCAGACCTTCTTGCAGCTGAACACCTCCGCTCCCGCTTTTGATGGTGTATAGTCGGGCTTTCGAGCCTTTTCTTCCCCGGTTTTTACAAATTATGTTTGGACATTCAGACCTTCTTGCAGCCGAAGACTTCCGCTCCACCTTTTGGTGTTCTATCACACCTTTTTTTTCAACGCATTTTATAGATTATGGTTGGAAATTCTCAACCACTCTCATCCCAAGACCTCTCCTCTCGCTTTTGTTAATATATTTGAACTTTAGTCGGACATTCACACCTTCTTGCAGCTGAACCACCTCCGCTCCCTGTTTTGATCATGTATGGTCTGGCAATACTACCTTTTCTTACCCGTTTGTGAGTAATTATGGCTGGACATTCACACCTACTTGCAGCCGAACACCACCTCTCTCGCTTTTGATGATGTATGGACCGGCATTCTTACGTTTTCTAACACATTTTTCAGAAATTATGGTCGGAGATTCACACCTACTCACAGCCGAACAACTCCGCTCCCGCATTTGATGGTGTATAGTTGGGCATTCTCACCCATTCTCATTAGCTTTTTGCAAATTATGATCTGACATTCACACCTACTTGCAGTCGAACAGCTCTACTCCCGCTTTTGATTATGTTTGGTTGGATATTCGAACCTGTTCTTAACTGCTTTTTACAATCTTTGGTCGGACGTTCACACAATTTTGCAGCCGAACACCTCCGCTTCCGCTTTTGATGGTATATAATCGGGCATTCGAACCTTTTCTTACCCGCTTTTTAAAAACCATGGTCGGACATTCACACCTTCTTGTAGCCGAACAACTCTGCTCCCGCTATTGATTGTGTACAGTCGGGTATTTTAACCTTTTCTTACCAACTTTTTACCAACTATGGTCGGACATTCACACCGTCTTACAGCGGAACGCCTCCGCTTCCTCTTTTGATGATGTATGGTTGGGCATTTGCACCTTTTCTTACCCATTTTTCAGTAATTATGGGTGGACATTGACACCTTCTTGCAGCTGAACACCTCCTCTTCTGCTTATGATCATGTGCGGTTTGATATTCGAAAATTTTCTTTCATGTTTTCTAGCAATTATTGATGGACATTCAGACCTTCTTGCAGCTGAACACCTTCGCTCCCGCTTTTGATGGTGTATAGTCGGGCTTTCGAGCCTTTTCTTCCCCGGTTTTTACAAATTATGGTTGGACATTCAGACCTTCCTGCAGCCGAAAACCTCCGCTCCCTCTTTTGATCATACATTGTCGGGCATTCGCACCTTTTCTTACCCGCTTTTAACAAACCATGGTCGGACGTTCACACCTTTTAGTACCCGAACAACTCCACTCCCGCTATTGATTGTGTACAGTCGGGTATTTTAACCTTTTCTTACCCGCTTTTTACCAACTATGGTTGGACATTCACACCTTCTTACAGCGGAACACCTCCGCTCCCTCTTTTTATGGTGTATGTTCGGGCATTCAAACCTTTTCTTACCCGCTTTTTACAAACTATGGTCGGATATTCAAACCTTCTTGTAGCCGAACATATCCACTCCTGCTTTTGATGATGTATGGTTTGACATTCGAAACTACTTGTTGCCCGCTTTTCATTAATTATGGGTGGACATTCACACCTTGTCACAGTCAAACACCTCCGCTCCCTGTTTTGATCATGTATGGTTTGACCTTCGCACCTTCTCTCACCCGCTTTTTACTATGGTCGGCCATTCACAGCTTACTCTCCACCATACTTGTATGGTGGGATATTCACACCCACTTGCATCTGAAGACCTCCGCCCCCACTTTTGTTGATATTTAGTCGGTCATTCGCACCTTACCCGCTTTTGGCAAACTATGGCCTTCTTGCAGCCAAACACCTCTGATCTCGCTTTTGATGATGTAAGGTTGGGCATTCAGACCTTGCTTCACCTGCTTTTCAACAAATATAGTCGGACATTCACACCTTATTGCAGCCGAACACTTCCGCTCCACCTTTTAGTGTTCTATCACACCATTTTTTTCACCGCATTTTATAGATTATGGTTGGAAATTCTCAACCACTCTCATCCGAAGACCTCTCCTCCCGCTTTTGTTAATATATTTGAACTTTAGTCGGACATTCACCCCTTCTTGCAGCTGAACCACCTCCGCTCCCTGTTTTGATCATGTATGGTCTGGCATTCTTACCTTTTCCTACCCGTTTGTGAGTAATTATGGCTGGACATTCACACCTAATTGCAGCCGAACAGCACCTCTCCCGCTTTTGATTATGTATGGACCGGCATTCTTACCTGTTCTAACACATTTTTCAGCAATTATGGTCTGAGATTCACACCTACTCACAGCTGAACAACTCCGCTCCCGCATTTGATGGTGTATAGTTGGGCATTCTCATCCTTTCTCATCAGCTTTTTGCAAATTATGATCTGACATTCACACCTACTTGCAGTCGAACAGCTCTACTCCCGCTTTTGATTATGTTTGGTTGGATATTCAAACATTTTAACTGCTTTTTACAAACTTTGGTCGGACGTTCACATCTTCTTGCAGCCGAACACCACAGCTTCCGCTTTTGATGGTATATATTTGGGCATTCGAACCTTTTCTTACCCGCTTTTTACCAACTATGGTCGGACATTCAAACCTTCTTGTAGCCGAACACATCCACTCCTGCTTTTGATGATGTATGGTTTGGCATTCGCACCTTTTCTTACCCATTTTTCAGTAATTATGGTTGGACATTCACACCTTCTTGCAGCTGAACACATCCACTCCTGCTTTCGATGATGTATGGTTGGGCATTCGCACCCTTTTTTTTACCCATTTTTCAGGAATTATGATTGGACATTCAGACCTTCTTGCAGCTGAACTACGTCCGCTCCCTGTTATGATCATGTGCGGTTTGATATTCGAAAATTCTCCTTCATGTTTTCTAGCAATTATTGATGGACATTCAGACCTTCTTGCAGCCGAACACATCCACTCCTGCTTTTGATGATGTATGGTTGGGCATTCGCACCCTTTTCTTGCCCATTTTTCAGGAATTATGGTTGGACATTAAGACCTTCTTGCAACCGAACACATCCACTCCTGCTTTCGATGATGTATGGTTGGGCATTCGCACCCTTTTTTTTACCCATTTTCAGGAATTATGATTGGACATTCAGACCTTCTTGCAGCTGAACTACGTCCGCTCCCTGTTTTGATCATGTATGGTCTTGCAATACGACCTTTTCTTACTCGTTTGTGAGTAATTATGGCTGGACATTCACACCTACTTGCAGCCGAACACCACCTCTCTCGCTTTTGATGATGTATGGACCGGCATTCTTACCTTTTCTAACACATTTTTCAGCAATTATGGTCGGAGATTCACACCTACTCACAGCCGAACAACTCCGCTCCCGCATTTGATGGTGTATAGTTGGGCATTCTCATCCATTCTCATTAGCTTTTTGCAAATTATGATCTGACATTCACACCTACTTGCAGTCGAACAGCTCTGCTCCTGCTTTTGATTATGCTTGGTTGGATATTTGAACCTTTTCTCAACTGCTTTTTACAAACTTTGGTTGGACGTTCACGTCTTCTTGAAGCCGAACACCACCGCTTCTGCTTTTGATGGTGTATATTCGGGCATACGAACCTTATCTTACCCGCTTTTTACAAACCATGGTCGGAGATTCACACCTACTTGTAGCTGAAAAACTCCGCTCCCTCTTTTGATTGTGTACAGTCAGGAATTTCGAGCCTTTTCTTACCCGCTTTTTACCAACTAAGGTTGGACATTCACACCTTCTTAAAGCGGAACACCTCCGCTCCCTCTTTTGATCATACATTGTCGGGCATTCGCATCTTTTCTTACCCGCTTTTTACAAACCAGGGTCGGACTTTCACACCTTTTAGTAGCTGAACAACTCCGCTCCCGCTATTGATTGTGTACAGTCAGGTATTTTCACCTTTTCTTACCCGCTTTTTACCAACTATGGTCGGACATTCACACCTTCTTGCAGAGGAACACCTCCGCTCCCTCTTTTGATGGTGTATGTTCGGGCATTCAAACCTTTTCTTACCCATTTGTCAGTAATTATGGGTGGACATTCACACCTTCTTGCAGCTGAACACCTCCTCTCCCGTTTATGATCATGTGCGGTTTGATATTCGAAAATTCTCTTTCATGTTTTCTAGCAATTATTGATGGACATTCAGACCCTGCAGCTGAACACCTCCGCTCCCTGTTTTGATGATGTATGGTTTGACATTTGCACCTTTTCTCACCCGCTTTTTATCATGGTCGGCCATTCACAGCTTCCTCTCCACCATACTGGTATGGTGGGATATTCACACCCACTTGCATCCGAAGACCTCCGCCCCCACTTTTGTTGATATTTAGTCGGTCATTCGCACCTTACTCGCTTTTGGCAAACTATGGCCTTCTTGCAGCCAAACACCTCTGATCTCGCTTTTGATGATGTAAGGTTGGGCATTCAGACCTTGCTTCACCTGCTTTTCACCAAATATAGTCGGACATTCACACCTTCTTGCAGCCGAACAACTCCGCTCCCACTATTGATTGTGTACAGTCGGGTATTTTAACCTTTTCTTACCCGATTTTTACCAACTATGGTCGGACATTCACACCGTCTTACAGCAGAACACCTCCACTGCCTCTTTTGATGGTGTATGTTCGGGCATTCGAACCTGTTCTTACCCACTTTTTACCAACTATGGTCGGACATTCAAACCTTCTTGTAGCCGAACACATCCACTCCTGCTTTTGATGATGTATGGTTTGGCATTCGCACCTTTTCTTACCAATTTTTCAGTAATTATGGTTGGACATTCACACCTTCTTGCAGCTGAACACATCCACTCCTGCTTTCGATGATGTATGGTTGGGCATTCGCACCCTTTTTTTTACCCATTTTTCAGGAATTATGATTGGACATTCAGACCTTCTTGCAGCTGAACTACGTCCGCTCCCTGTTATGATCATGTGCGGTTTGATATTCGAAAATTCTCCTTCATGTTTTCTAGCAATTATTGATGGACATTCAGACCTTCTTGCAGCCGAACACATCCACTCCTGCTTTTGATGATGCATGGTTGGACATTCACACCTTTTCTTACCAATTTTTCAGTAATTATGGGTGGACATTCACACCTTCTTGCAGCCGAACACTTCCGCTCCACCTTTTAGTGTTCTATGGGGTATTCACACCTTTTTTTCACCGCATTTTATAGATTATGGTTGGAAATTCTCACCCACTCTCATCCGAAGACCTCTCCTCCTGCTTTTGTTAATATATAGTCGGGTATTGGAACCTTTTCTTACCCGCTTTTTACAAATTATGGTCGAACATTCACACCTACTTGCAGCCGAATACTTCCGCTCCTCCTTTTAGTGATGTATGGTTGGCATTTGCACCTTTTCTTACTCTCTTTTTATACTGATTGCTGAAGATTAAGTTGTTCTTTCTCAAACTACAAAATTTTTTTAATTGTTGAAACTTGATTTGAAGTGGATAAATAAGGAGGACAAACAGTTTTAAGTCAGGCTGATAGAAGGAATTAATTTTATAGCAAAATCTGTATTTCGTCATATGTCGAGAGATGCTTATTGCTGAAGAAGTTCTTTCTCATTCTACAAAGTACAAAGTTGTTTATTGTTGAAACTTGATTAGACATGAATAAATATGAAGGACAAAGCAGTCTTAACTTGGTTTGAGTTAAGGAATTCGTTTTATAGGAGAATCCGAATTCGTGCATAACTCGTAAAATAGAGCTTATTTTCGGATTCCTGAAGAATGAGTCTGGTTCTTTCTCATAATACAAAGTTTGTTGTTTATTGTTGAAACTTCATCAGAAGTGAAGAAATAAGGACAAACCGTTTTAAGTCAGTTTGATAGAAGGATTTCCTTTTGTAGCAAAATCTGTATTGCTTCATATCTCCTCGAGAGAAGCTTATTGTTGAAAATTAGTTCTGGTTCTTTTTCATACTACAAAATACAGTGTTGTTTATTGTTGAAACTAAATTAGAAGTAGATAAATATGAAGGACAAAGCAGTGTGAACTTGGTTTGAGAGAAGGAATTAATTTTATTGCAAAATCCGAATTCATGCATAACTCGTCAAATAGATAGTGATGTGTCGTTCGTGAGCGATTCGTTCGATATGAACTAATTTTTTATATGACTCGGGAGTAACGAGTTGTCTCAGTGAGTGATTCGTTCATTTTCATGCAGTACCCTTCCTCACCACATGGCAGGCGGCAGCTTCATAAGCTCAGTCAGCAGGACAGGAAACGGTATTGATTCGTTCACGACTCAACTCCTCGGGTGACGGGTCCTCGCACAGGAAACAGTATTGATTCGTTCATGACTCAACTCCTCGGCTGACGGGTCCTCGCACAGGAAACAGTATTGATTCATTTACGACTCAACTCCTTGGGTCTTCGTTCATTTGTCACGTTTCAAATTCTACGTTTCATTTGACAGGCTGAAGAGCAGTAGGCACAACAGTTCGTTCACAAACCAGATCATTAATCCCATAGACTATTCTACCATCAACAACTTGGAAACCACAATCGACTCTCTAGATGCAGAAAAAGCATTTGATGGAGTGAACTGGAAATTTTTATTCGCAGCATTAAACAAATTCGGGTTTGGGTCACACTTCATCAACTGGATAAGGATATTATATAGCTCCCCAAATGCAAGTGTCAGGACAAATGATCAAAATTCTCCAAGCTTCAGTCTGCAGAGAGGTACAAGACAGGGTTGCCCACTTTCTCCCTCACTTTTTGCTATTTTCATCAAACCTTTAGCAGCTTCTATCAGACAAGATAGAAATATTAAAGGCATCCAATCCCAAAATATTGAGCATAAAATAAGTCTTTATGCTGATGATGTATTACTTTTCCTTCAGAACTCACAGACGTCTCTCACTCACACGATCACACTCATAAATAAATTCTCAGCACTTTCTGACTACTCTATCACCTGATCTAAGACCACAGTTCTGCCTATTAACTGCAGGGTCCAGAATATACCTGCGATCACTTTACAGTCAGGAAATATTAGATATTTAGGCATAAACATTTCCTCCAGGCTCTCAGAGCTAACAAAGCTAAATTATGTGCAATTATTAAAGAGAGTAGAGGACGATCTCTCTCGTTGGAAGTCCTTACCTATATCACTTATGGGGAGAGTTACAACCATTAAAATGATGATACTACCAAAAGTTAACTATTTGTTCTCAATGATCCCCATAAAACCATCTGCTACTTGGTTTAAGTCACTAGATTCATGCATCTCCAAATTTCTGTGGAAAAACAAACCACCACGTATTAGTTTAAAAACCCTACAGAAGACCAAGGACAGTGGTGGATTAGATTTACCTCATTTTCAGCACTATTCCTTAGCCAATAGGTTACAATATATATCAAAATGGTTTAAACCTAGCCCAATAGATGAACCATGGATAAATATATATATTCGAACCTTTTCTTACCCGCCTTTTACAAACTATGGTCGGACATTCAAACCTTCTTGTAGCCGAACATATCCACTCCTGCTTTTGATGTATGGTTGGGCATTCGAACCTACTTGTTGCCCGCTTTTCATTAATTATGGGTGGACATTCACACCTTGTCGCAGCCAAACACCTCCGCTCCCTGTTTTGATCATGTATGGTTGGACATTTGCACCTTTTCTCACCCGCTTTTTACTATGGTCGGCCATTCACAGCTACCTCTCCACCATACTTGTATAGTGGGATATTCACACCCACTTGCATCCGAAGACCTCCGCCCCCACTTTTGTTGATATTTAGTCGGTCATTCGCACCTTACCCGCTTTTGGCAAACTATGGCCTTCTTGCAGCCAAACACCTCTGATCTCGCTTTTGATGATGTAAGGTTGGGCATTCAGACCTTGCTTCACCTGCTTTTCACCAAATATAGTCGGACATTCACACCTTCTTGCAGCCGAACACTTCCGCTCCACCTTTTAGTGTTCTATGGGGTATTCACACCTTTTTTTTCACCGCATTTTATAGATTATGGTTGGAAATTCTCACCCACTCTCATCTGAAGACCTCTCCTTCCGCTTTTGTTAATATATAGTCGGGCATTCGAACCTTTTCTTACCCGCTTTTTACAAATTATGGTCGAACAGTCACACCTACTTGCAGCCGAATACTTCCGCTCCACCTTTTAGTGATATATGGTTGGCATTTGCACCTTTTCTTACCCTCTTTTTATACTGATTGCTGAAGATTAAGTTGTTCTTTGTCAAACTACAAAATTTTTTTAATTTTTGAAACTTGATTTGAAGTGGATAAATAAGGAGGACAAACAGTTTTAAGTCAGGCTGATAGAAGGAATTAATTTTATAGCAAAATCTGTATTTCGTCATATGTCGAGAGATGCTTATTGCTGAAGAAGTTCTTTCTCATTCTACAAAGTACAACGTTGTTTATTGTTGAAACTTGATTAGACATGAATAAATATGAAGGACAAAGCAGTCTTAACTTGGTTTGAGTTAAGGAATTCGTTTTATAGGAGAATCCGAATTCGTGCATAACTCGTGAAATAGAGTTTATTTTCGGATTCCTGAAGAATAAGTCTGGTTCTTTCTCATAATACAAAGTTTGTTGTTAATTGTTGAAACTTCATCAGAAGTGAAGAAATAAGGACAAACCGTTTTAAGTCAGTTTGATAGAAGGATTTCATTTTATAGAAAAATCTATATTCCTTCATGTCTCCTCGAGAGAAGCTTATTGTTGAAAATTAGGTCAGGTTCTTTTTCATACTACAAAATACAGTGTTGTTGGCAGGCGGCAGCTTCATAAGCTCAGTCAGCAGGACAGGAAACAGTATTGATTCGTTCATGACTCAACTCCTCGGGTGACGGGTCCTCGCACAGGAAACAGTATTGATTCGTTTACGACTCAACTCCTTGGGTTCATTTGTCACGTTTCAATTTCTACGTTTCATTTGACAGGCTGAAGAGCAGTAGGCACAACAGTCCGTTCACAAACCGGATCATTAATCTCATAGACTATTCTACCATCAACAACTTGGAAACCACAATCGACTCTCTAGATGCAGAAAAGCATTTGCTGGAGTGAACTGGAAATTTTTATTCGCAGCATTAAACAAATTCGGGTTTGGGTCACACTTCATCAACTGGATAAGGATATTATATAGCTCCCCAAATGCAAGTGTCAGGACAAATGATCAAACTTCTCCAAGCTTCAGTCTGCAGAGAGGTACAAGACAGGGTTGCCCACTTTCTCCCTCACTTTTTGCTATTTTCATCAAACCTTTAGCAGCTTCTATCAGACAAGATAGAAATATTAAAGGCATCCAATCCCAAAATATTGAGCATAAAATAAGTCTTTATGCTGATGATGTATTACTTTTCCTTTAGAACTCACAGACGTCTCTCACTCACACGATCACACTCATAAATAAATTCTCAGCACTTTCTGACTACTCTATCAACTGGTCTAAAACCACAGTTCTGCCCATTAACTGTAGGGTCCAGAATATACCTGCGATCACTTTACAGTCAAGAAATATTAGATATTTAGGCATAAACATTTCCGCCAGGCTCTCAGAGCTAACAAAGCTATATTATGTGCAATTATTAAAGAGAGTAGAGGACGATCTCTCTCGTTGGAAGTCCTTACCTATATCACTTATGGGGAGAGTTACAACCATTAAAATGATGATACTACCAAAAGTTAACTATTTGTTCTCAATGATCCCCATAAAACCATCTGCTTCATGGTTTAAGTCACTAGATTCATGCATCTCCAAATTTCTGTGGAAAAACAAACCATCACGTATTAGTTTAAAAACCCTACAGAAGACCAAGGACAGTGGTGGATTAGATTTACCTCATTTTCAGCACTATTCCTTAGCCAATAGGTTACAATATATATCAAAATGGTTTAAACCTAGCCCAATAGATGAACCATGGATAAATATAGAACAAGCATTGTGTGATAATCTGGAATCTCTGACCTGCCACTTATTAGTCAAAACGTAAAAAATCACAAAAGTTTCAAAAGCATTAACATCAACACCTCTCTGGCAGCCTGGTGGGAATTTTTTAAAATAACAAAGTCCTCACTTGTCCCGTGTAAGCTTACACCCATCTGGAACAATCCTGACATACTGCAAAACAAAAAAATGCTAAACTTTACTCTGTGGAACATCAAAGGAATCAAACATCTGGAACATATAATCCAAAATGGAAATTTTATTTCATTTGATGAGCTCATATCACAACATGAGATAGGCAGCAATAAATTCCTAGAATATCAACAACTTAAGTCTATAATAACAAAGAAATATATCCTCCACCAACCAGACTTACAACTCCCGACTAGGGTAGCAGAATTTCTAAGCATCTGCACCCCAAAACTACTATCAAAAATATATAAATTATTGTCTAACATAGATGACACAATGTCTCTTCCATCCTCAAAATGGGAGGCAGATTTATCCATCAGTTCTAGTCATAGCTTCTGGCCGCAAATATGTTTGAACACCTTCAGAATGACTCGAAATCCTAATTTACAGCTCATTCAATACAAAATCCTTCATAGAACACACTATACAGGACAAAGGATGTTCAGGATGGGTCTAACACAGTCAAACATCTGCTCACATTGCACAGATAACACACCTGATGATTATGCACACGCTTTGTGGTTCCGTGCTCCTGTCCAGAAGTTCTGTCTTGAAGTCTGTGAGGACCTATCAACATGGCTAAAGTGTAGCATCCCTGCATGCCCCACACTGTGCATACTGGGTGACTTAGACAACATCAACATGGAAATGAACTCAGCACACATGGTTCTCACAGTGTTATGTATCGCAAAGAAAACTATTCTCATGAACTGGAAAGCGAAGAACAATCTGTGTATTAACCAGTTTAGAAATTTTCTTTTAGATTATATTAGCATGGAAACAATGTCTGCCTCCTCAAAACATCAATTGGCTGAATTTCATTCTCTCTGGTCCCCTCTGATTAGCTTTATCACATAGTGGTGGTGGTGGGTTGCTGTCCCGTCGCTCTGGGCGGTTGGGTGTGTGCTGGGGGGGGCTGTGTGGCTTCGGGCTTGGAGGGCAGTTTTGGGGGCTTGCGAGTGGTGCTGTCTTGCGGTGTGGGGCGGGGTCCCTTAGGGGCCTTGGGGTGGTGGCTGCTGGCTCTATGCCGGTTGGCCGGGCCGCTCTGGCGTGGGTGGTGGTGCTGGGCCTGGGACCTGGTGGCTGGGCGCTGCCTTGCGCCCGGAGGGGGTCCCTGCCTGTGCCTGGGGGGGCTGGGTTGCCCTGGACGCGCCACAGTATGGGTGGGTTGGTGCAGGTCCTGGTGCCGGGCTTGTTGCTCTGGGACCTCCAAGGTGTCCGCAGATGGTTGTTTTTTTTTCAGGGTGTTGGGGCGTGCGGTGGGGGGGGGGGGGCTTTTCCCCTGTTAGGGGGGGGCCTGGGTGATGGTGGGTCTGAGGCCCGGGCTGCTGCGACTGGTGTGACCGGGTGGTTTGTTTGTTTGCTTTTTGTTGTTGTTTGTTTGTTTTTGGTAGAGGTCCTCCGGGGTGGGGTTGGGTTGAGTGGGGTGGGGCGGGATGGGTACCTTCTGGGGGTACAGTAGCTCCCGGAATATGGTCGCTGCAGGCCCCGAATCTGGTGGACATCAGGCCCTCCTGCCCTGTGTTGGCTCCCAGGTAGCGGGGATGCCTATTGCAGCCAGTCCCTGGCTGCCCTCTCTGGGGGAGAGAAGCTCCCCCGGTGTATATCCCCATACCCCTCTCCCTTCTGGCTCCTGTACACAGCACACACTCACACATGAAGGGTTTTGGGGGCGTGTGTGTTCGGTGGGGTGTAGTGGATGGGGCCACGTAGGTGGTCCCCTTTGGTTGCACTCTGCAGTTCCCCGCCCCTGTTTTAATTACACCTTAGACATTACTACTTATCAAACACACTCACAAACACACATTAGGTCTTGGGGGGTGGTTACACTGAGTGGCATCTGGTGGGCGGGTCTCTTTGGGTATGTAGGCTGCCCAGAGGGCCGCGCTCCCAGTTTGGCTGCCCCTCAATTTTAATTGCTCACTATTAGAAAATATTGAAGAGCCAGAAGGGTGAGTGGAGGGGTCTTCTTCGCACACCCCTGCTTCCTGGTTGCTGCTCGGGGCGGGAGGGGCCAGGAGGATTAATTAATTGTTCTGCTGGTTCGGGGTCTGTGGTGGCTGGGGGGCTGCTGGCCCCCTGGTGTGCCCGCTGCACTACACCCCAGCGGAGTCGAGGGAGGGAGGACGTGTGGATGTGTGGATGTATGGGACGTGAAAGTGTGTGTGGTAATGATTGGGCCTGGATCTGGGACTTGCTGTCGCCTGGCCTGCCTGTGCTTCTACTGCCATCCCGATGGGGGGGCAGCGTTGCCTCTCCCCGCTGCTCGCGACTTCACCCATCTGTGGGCACGTCTTGACTCCCAGGGCACTTGGCCAGGGGCGCTGGGGCAGGCGCTGACCCACTGTGTGGCTGTCTGGGGTGCTTGGCCCTCCTGGGTATTGGGTGGGGCCTCTGCCGGGGGGTTTGGGGGCGCTCGGGCTCCTGGGGCCTGGGTCCAGTGCACAGCCCATGTCTGGGCGGCTGGGGCCTGGCGGGGTCGGTGGGCTGTTGCCCCTGGCTCCCGGAGGGCCTCTGCCCTATGCTTATGGGGGCTCTTTCCGGGGGATTCCTCTGCAGTCCTCTGGGTGAATGCGTGGTTGCCCCTGCGGTGGGCTTCCTGGGTTCTGTGCTCTGTGGGGGCTGCTGGTGGCCTGGGTCTTGTGGCCCTCTCTGCCTGCTTCTGATTGCTTGGGGGGGCTGTGGATTGTGGCCCTGTACGCTTATACACTCATAACTAAGCACGGTTATCATGTAGGTCCTGTGCCATGGGTGTTGCATGTTCTCGCACACACACACACACACACACATTCATTAGTCCAGTAGCATGGTCGCTAAGCAGTTGATGTATTATCATGTCGTCTCAGGTCATCTATATCCACAGCTGTGTTGTATGCGATTGCCGCTTCTTGTGCTTGTTTTTGTTTCTTTGTGTGTTTGTTTTTTCTCTGCTTGTCTGCTTTCAGGTGCTTCTGGTGGCGCTAAGGCTGGATTCCCCTCAGAGGCCATGGATTGTTGTCTGTTTTGTTTTTTACAGGTGTAGCAGCTGGTTGTCTGGTTTTTGTTTCTATTTTTGTTCTGTTTCCTCTTCTTTCCTCTTCTTCTTCTTTCCTTGTCCCCCGGTCCGGTTCAGTTCTATTACATGTCATATATTGTAAACAGAAATAAATAAATGGGCATCAAGGGGAGCTTTACATTTATAAAACTTCCCTTGGCAAAGCAAATCTGTTTGGCATCAAAGGTATTCAGACTACAATTCTGCTGCCATAATGCTGAACAGGACAAGGGAAAAAAAAAAAAGTAAAGAAGACAGTTCTGCCGAAAGCCAGGGACTAGACCTGTTCTAAGTTCTATACTTTTTAAAAGGGGCATGTTTATCAACTATAGAATTAGAAGATTTACAAAAATGGTCAAGTGCTAGATCTTCATCTGGGATTTTAACAGTGTCATGAACTATTCAACAGATCAGTTAAAAAAAAGCCTGCTCATGGAGATGTTTCAGGATCTGGATACCAAGCGTGGACCTAATGTTTTCATTTTTTGCAATTCTGATAAAGGCTATTGAGCAGTGATAACTAACACCAAGTTCGGATACTGCGGATTTTCTACCTTTGATTTGTTAAGATTGAGCCAATCAGGGACAACCTTGAAGGATCTCTTAAGTTTGGTTTAGTAGGATCAGTAATTACCTGAGAAAGGTTGATATTGGTACACACCTTTTTTAAATGATCAGAGGCAGAGTTCAACTTGTTTAAATTAAAATTGCCACACAGAGATTGGGTTTAGGCCACATGCACACAGAATGCCCTCAACAAATAAAAGAAATATTAAACATTTACACATGGATTTTTGAATACATGTAGAGGAATGATACTTTGAAATGTGCTCATTGCGGAGTTATGCTCAGTTGCGTAATGAAGGTTGAACTATTCTGGGAAAGAGGTTCTATTCCCAGCATCATGATGGACACTCCTGATATAGAAGGTTTCGCTAACGCATTGGAATTGTTTTACTATTTTCATATGCATGTGCAATGAAGAATTGCTTGTTGCTGATAAATGCAAAGAAGAACAGCTTACACATAGATGCTCACATATAGGCTGCTGAATGCAACGAAGACCTGCTTATCCAGTAAAGTTCAATGTCAATGTGTAATATTCAATTAGGATTTGTAAAACAGTGAAGTTAAACAATGAATGGGTCCATAGTCGGTATGAGAAGACTATAGGAATATTTACCTGGGTGTACGTTCAAACAGAGATGAAAAAATTGCGATAAATAATTGTTTGTTTGTTTGTTAGTATGTATATGAATGTTATGTGTATAAACTGTGTTGAGTTATAGTTACTCAGTAGTGTCTCAGTGAAACAACCGACGGGGGAAGCCTTGCGGTGACAACAAAAGCAGTGTTTTACTGATCAGTCAAGTTGCTCCAGTGTACTCCATACAAACTGGTTGGCTACTGAAGGGATAGAAATTGAAGAATGCCTTTCTGAAGAGCTGTTTACCACAGATGAGCAGCTTTGCGACCAAGCACATTGTAGATCGCTTTACTGCCAAAATGATCTAATTTAATGGATTGGTTTAGACATGCATAACAGCATTTTAAGAACAAAGAGAGAAACAAAAAGGGACAACGCTTCATGGTGGAAGGTGATGTATAAATAACTGTGTATATGATGAAGGAGAGACCATTTGAGCAGCACAGCCATTTCGCAGCACAGGGACAGCAGTCCAAGTTAAAGGATCTCCCACGTGGTATCACCTGTCACACTGTCTCAAGGCATCAAAAGAAGAAAAAATCACCAAACTCAAGGACAAAGAGACGAAGACTCCGGTGAACGAAGAGAGAGGACTGACAAACCATAAATACAAAAGGATGCTCGATATCAAGATCCAGAAGAAGAGGCTAACAATGCCACGAACACTTACGATGCTGGGAATGATGCCAGCAATGAACAGAGAAGAAGATTCAGTGTCATCAATCTGCAACACGTGCCTCTAATGACGGGGTGAATATAGAATCCTCAACAATTACAACGTCTCTGGGAACTGTGACAACAACAAGGTTTAAACCATTTTGATATATATTGTAACCTATTGGCTAAGGAATAGTGCTGAAAATGAGGTAAATCTAATCCACCACTGTCCTTGGTCTTCTATAGGGTTTTTAAACTAATACGTGGTGGTTTGTTTTTCCACAGAAATTTGGAGATGCATGAATCTAGTGACTTAAACCAAGTAGCAGATGGTTTTATGGGGATCATTGAGAACAAATAGTTAACTTTTGGTAGTATCATCATTTTAATGGTTGTAACTCTCCCCATAAGTGATATAGGTGAGGACTTCCAACGAGAGAGATCGTCCTCTACTCTCTTTAATAATTGCACATAATTTAGCTTTGTTAGCTCTGAGAGCCTGGAGGAAATGTTTATGCCTAAATATCTAATATTTCCTGACTGTAAAGTGATCACAGGTATATTCTGGACCCTGCAGTTAATGGGCAGAACTTTGGTCTTAGACCAGTTGATAGAGTAGTCAGAAAGTGCTGAGAATTTATTTATGAGTGTGATCGTGTGAGTGAGAGACGTCTGTGAGTTCTGAAGGAAAAGGCTCCCGGAGGGCCTCTGCCCTATGCTTATGGGGGCTCTTTCCGGGGGATTCCTCTGCAGTCTTCTGGGTGAATGCATGGTTGCCCCTGCGGTGGGCTTCCTGGGTTCTGTGCTCTGTGGGGGCTGCTGGTGGCCTGGGTCTTGTGGCCCTCTCTGCCTGCTTCTGATTGCTTGGGGGGGCTGTGGATTGTGGCCCTGTACGCTTATACACTCATAACTAAGCACGGTTATCATGTAGGTCCTGTGCCATGGGTGTTGCATGTTCTCGCACACACACACACACATTCATTAGTCCAGTAGCATGGTCGCTAAGCAGTTGATGTATTATCATGTCGTCTCAGGTCATCTATATCCACAGCTGTGTTGTATGCGATTGCCGCTTCTTGTGCTTGTTTTTGTTTCTTTGTGTGTTTGTTTTTTCTCTGCTTGTCTGCTTTCAGGTGCTCCTGGTGGCGCTAAGGCTGGAATCCCCTCAGAGGCCATGGATTGTTGTCTGTTTTGTTTTTTACAGGTGTAGCAGCTGGTTGTCTGGTTTTTGTTTCTATTTTTGTTCTCTTTCCTCTTCTTTCCTCTTCTTCTTTCCTTGTCCCCCGGTCCGGTTCAGTTCTATTACATGTCATATATTGTAAACAGAAATAAATAAATGGGCATCAAGGGGAGCTTTACCTTTATAAAACTTCCCTTGGCAAAGCAAATCTGTTTGGCATCAAAGGTATTCAGACTACAATTCTGCTGCCATAATGCTGAACAGGACAAGGGGAAAAAAAAAAAAAGTAAAGAAGACAGTTCTGCCGAAAGCCAGGGACTAGACCTGTTCTAAGTTCTATACTTTTTAAAAGGGGCGTGTTTATCAACTATAGAATTAGAAGATTTACAAAAATGGTCAAGTGCTAGATCTTCATCTGGGATTTTAACAGTGTCATGAACTATTCAACAGATCAGTTAAAAAAAAGCCTGCTCATGGAGATGTTTCAGGATCTGGATACCAACCGTGGACCTAATGTTTTCATTTTTGCAATTCTGATACAAGCTATTGAGCAGTGATAACTAACACCAAGTTCAGATACTGCGGATTTTCTACCTTTGATGTGTTAAGATTGAGCCAATCAGGGACAACCTTGAAGGATCTCTTAAGTTTGGTTTAGTAGGATCAGTAATTACCTGAGAAAGGTTGATATTGGTACACACCTTTTTTAAATGATCAGAGGCAGAGTTCAACTTGTTTAAATTAAAATTGCCACACAGAGATTGGGTTTAGGCCACATGCACACAGAATGACCTCAACAAATATAAGAAATATTAAACATTTACACATGGATTTTTGAATACATGTAGAGGAATGATACTTTGAAATGTGCTCATTGCGGAGTTATGCTCAGTTGAGTAATGAAGGTTGAACTATTCTGGGAAAGAGGTTCTATTCCCAGCATCATGATGGACACTCCTGATATAGAAGGTTTCGCTAACGCATTGGAATTGTTTTACTATTTTCATATGCATGTGCAATGAAGAATTGCTTGTTGCTGATAAATGCAAAGAAGAACAGCTTACACATAGATGCTCACATATAGGCTGCTGAATGCAATGAAGACCTGCTTATCCAGTAAAGTTCAATGTCAATGTGTAATATTCAATTAGGATTTGCAAAACAGTGAAGTTAAACAATGAATGGGTCCATAGTCAGTATGAGAAGACTACAGGAATATCTACCTGGGTGTACGTTCAAACAGAGATGAAAAAATTGCGATAAATAATTGTTTGTTTGTTAGTATGTATATGAATGTTATGTGTATAAACTGTGTTGGGTTATAGTTACTCAGTAGTGTCTCAGTGAAACAACCGACGGGGGAAGCCTTGCGGTGACAACAAAAGCAGTGTTTTACTGATCAGTCAAGTTTTCCAGTGTACTCCATACAAACTGGTTGGCTACTGAAGGGATAGAAAATGGGGAATACTTGTTTTAAAGCAAACAAGGAATTAGATGGGAAAAATACATGTTTTAACGGGACCCAGACAATATTAAATACTCAGACAGATGGGAGAAGAAGTGTAGTTTTGTAGCAAATCACAAAATTATTACATAAAATTAGTGAAATCAATTGAAGAATTTCTTTCTGAAGAGCTGTTTACCACAGATGAGCAGCTTTGCGACCAAGCACATTGTAGATCGCTTTACTGCCAAAATGATCTAATTTAATGGATTGGTTTAGACATGCATAACAGCATTTTAAGAACAAAGAGAGAAACAAAAAGGGACAACGCTTCATGGTGGAAGGTGATGTATAAATAACTGTGTATATGATGAAGGAGAGACCATTTGAGCAGCACAGCCATTTCGCAGCACAGGGACAGCAGTCCAAGTTAAAGGATCTCCCACGTGGTATCACCTGTCACACTGTCTCAAGGCATCAAAAGAAGAAAAAATCACCAAACTCAAGGACAAAGAGACGAAGACTCCGGTGAACGAAGAGAGAGGACTGACAAACCATAAATACAAAAGGATGCTCGATATCAAGATCCAGAAGAAGAGGCTAACAATGCCACGAACACTTACGATGCTGGGAATGATGCCAGCAATGAACAGAGAAGAAGATTCAGTGTCATCAATCTGCAACACATGCCTCTAATGAGGGGGTGAATATAGAATCCTCAACAATTACAACGTCTCTGGGAACTGTGACAACAACAAGGTTTAAACCATTTTGATATATATTGTAACCTATTGGCTAAGGAATAGTGCTGAAAATGAGGTAAATCTAATCCACCACTGTCCTTGGTCTTCTATAGGGTTTTTAAACTAATACGTGGTGGTTTGTTTTTCCACAGAAATTTGGAGATGCATGAATCTAGTGACTTAAACCAAGTAGCAGATGGTTTTATGGGGATCATTGAGAACAAATAGTTAACTTTTGGTAGTATCATCATTTTAATGGTTGTAACTCTCCCCATAAGTGATATAGGTGAGGACTTCCAACGAGAGAGATCGTCCTCTACTCTCTTTAATAATTGCACATAATTTAGCTTTGTTAGCTCTGAGAGCCTGGAGGAAATTTTTATGCCTAAATATCGAATATTTCCTGACTGTAAAGTGATCACAGGTATATTCTGGACCCTGCAGTTAATGGGCAGAACTTTGCTCTTAGACCAGTTGATAGAGTAGTCAGAAAGTGCTGAGAATTTATTTATGAGTGTGATCGTGTGAGTGAGAGACGTCTGTGAGTTCTGAAGGAAAAGGCTCCCGGAGGGCCTCTGCCCTATGCTTATGGGGGCTCTTTCCGGGGGATTCCTCTGCAGTCTTCTGGGTGAATGCATGGTTGCCCCTGCGGTGGGCTTCCTGGGTTCTGTGCTCTGTGGGGGCTGCTGGTGGCCTGGGTCTTGTGGCCCTCTCTGCCTGCTTCTGATTGCTTGGGGGGGCAGTGGATTGTGGCCCTGTACGCTTATACACTCATAACTAAGCACGGTTATCATGTAGGTCCTGTGCCATGGGTGTTGCATGTTCTCGCACACACACACACACATTCATTAGTCCAGTAGCATGGTCGCTAAGCAGTTGATGTATTATCATGTCGT
The DNA here is from genome assembly GCF_036924035.1 of Leuresthes tenuis. Classification (NCBI taxonomy): domain Eukaryota; kingdom Metazoa; phylum Chordata; class Actinopteri; order Atheriniformes; family Atherinopsidae; genus Leuresthes; species Leuresthes tenuis. The sequence continues at coordinate 670,433 of NW_027325392.1, forward strand.
CTCAGGTCATCTATATCCACAGCTGTGTTGTATGCGATTGCCGCTTCTTGTGCTTGTTTTTGTTTGTTTGTGTGTTTGTTTTTTCTCTGCTTGTCTGCTTTCAGGTGCTCCTGGTGGCGCTAAGGCTGGAATCCCCTCAGAGGCCATGGATTGTTGTCTGTTTTGTTTTTTACAGGTGTAGCAGCTGGTTGTCTGGTTTTTGTTTCTATTTTTGGTCTCTTTACTCTTCTTTCCTCTTCTTCTTTCCTTGTCCCCCGGTCCGGTTCAGTTCTATTACATGTCATATATTGTAAACAGAAATAAATAAATGGGCATCAAGGGGAGCTTTACATTTATAAAACTTCCCTTGGCAAAGCAAATCTGTTTGGCATCAAAGGTATTCAGACTACAATTCTGCTGCCATAATGCTGAACAGGACAAGGGGAAAAAAAAAAAAAAGTAAAGAAGACAGTTCTGCCGAAAGCCAGGGACTAGACCTGTTCTAAGTTCTATACTTTTTAAAAGGGGCGTGTTTATCAACTATAGAATTAGAAGATTTACAAAAATGGTCAAGTGCTAGATCTTCATCTGGGATTTTAACAGTGTCATGAACTATTCAACAGATCAGTTAAAAAAAAGCCTGCTCATGGAGATGTTTCAGGATCTGGATACCAACCGTGGACCTAATGTTTTCATTTTTGCAATTCTGATACAAGCTATTGAGCAGTGATAACTAACACCAAGTTCAGATACTGCGGATTTTCTACCTTTGATTTGTTAAGATTGAGCCAATCAGGGACAACCTTGAAGGATCTCTTAAGTTTGGTTTAGTAGGATCAGTAATTACCTGAGAAAGGTTGATATTGGTACACACCTTTTTTAAATGATCAGAGGCAGAGTTCAACTTGTTTAAATTAAAATTGCCACACAGAGATTGGGTTTAGGCCACATGCGCACAGAATGACCTCAACAAATATAAGAAATATTAAACATTTACACATGGATTTTTGAATACATGTAGAGGAATGATACTTTGAAATGTGCTCATTGCGGAGTTATGCTCAGTTGAGTAATGAAGGTTGAACTATTCTGGGAAAGAGGTTCTATTCCCAGCATCATGATGGACACTCCTGATATAGAAGGTTTCGCTAACGCATTGGAATTGTTTTACTATTTTCATATGCATGTCCAATGAAGAATTGCTTGTTGCTGATAAATGCAAAGAAGAACAGCTTACACATAGATGCTCACATATAGGCTGCTGAATGCAATGAAGACCTGCTTATCCAGTAAAGTTCAATGTCAATGTGTAATATTCAATTAGGATTTGCAAAACAGTGAAGTTAAACAATGAATGGGTCCATAGTCGGTATGAGAAGACTACAAGAATATTTACCTGGGTGTACGTTCAAACAGAGATGAAAAAATTGCTATAAATAATTGTTTGTTTGTTAGTATGTATATGAATGTTATGTGTATAAACTGTGTTGGGTTATAGTTACTCAGTGGTGTCTCAGTGAAACAACCGACGGGGGAAGCCTTGCGGTGACAACAAAAGCAGTGTTTTACTGATCAGTCAAGTTTTCCAGTGTACTCCATACAAACTGGTTGGCTACTGAAGGGATAGAAAATGGGGAATACTTGTTTTAAAGCAAACAAGGAATTAGATGGGAAAAATACATGTTTTAACGGGACCCAGACAATATTAAATACTCAGACAGATGGGAGAAGAAGTGTAGTTTTGTAGGAAATCACAAAATTATTACATAAAATTAGTGAAATCAATTGAAGAATGCCTTTCTGAAGAGCTGTTTACCACAGATGAGCAGCTTTGCGACCAAGCACATTGTAGATCGCTTTACTGCCAAAATGATCTAATTTAATGGATTGGTTTAGACATGCATAACAGCATTTTAAGAACAAAGAGAGAAACAAAAAGGGACAACGCTTCATGGTGGAAGGTGATCTATAAATAACTGTGTATATGATGAAGGAGAGACCATTTGAGCAGCACAGCCATTTCGCAGCACAGGGACAGCAGTCCAAGTTAAAGGATCTCCCACGTGGTATCACCTGTCACACTGTCTCAAGGCATCAAAAGAAGAAAAAAATCACCAAACTCAAGGACAAAGAGACGAAGACTCCGGTGAACGAAGAGAGAGGACTGACAAACCAGAAATACAAAAGGATGCTCGATATCAAGATCCAGAAGAAGAGGCTAACAATGCCACGAACACTTACGATGCTGGGAATGATGCCAGCAATGAACAGAGAAGAAGATTCAGTGTCATCAATCTGCAACACGTGCCTCTAATGAGGGGGTGAATATAGAATCCTCAACAATTACAACGTCTCTGGGAACTGTGACAACAACAAGGTTTAAACCATTTTGATATATATTGTAACCTATTGGCTAAGGAATAGTGCTGAAAATGAGGTAAATCTAATCCACCACTGTCCTTGGTCTTCTATAGGGTTTTTAAACTAATACGTGGTGGTTTGTTTTTCCACAGAAATTTGGAGATGCATGAATCTAGTGACTTAAACCAAGTAGCAGATGGTTTTATGGGGATCATTGAGAACAAATAGTTAACTTTTGGTAGTATCATCATTTTAATGGTTGTAACTCTCCCCATAAGTGATATAGGTGAGGACTTCCAACGAGAGAGATCGTCCTCTACTCTCTTTAATAATTGCACATAATTTAGCTTTGTTAGCTCTGAGAGCCTGGAGGAAATTTTTATGCCTAAATATCGAATATTTCCTGACTGTAAAGTGATCACAGGTATATTCTGGACCCTGCAGTTAATGGGCAGAACTTTGCTCTTAGACCAGTTGATAGAGTAGTCAGAAAGTGCTGAGAATTTATTTATGAGTGTGATCGTGTGAGTGAGAGACGTCTGTGAGTTCTGAAGGAAAAGGCTCCCGGAGGGCCTCTGCCCTATGCTTATGGGGGCTCTTTCCGGGGGATTCCTCTGCAGTCTTCTGGGTGAATGCATGGTTGCCCCTGCGGTGGGCTTCCTGGGTTCTGTGCTCTGTGGGGGCTGCTGGTGGCCTGGGTCTTGTGGCCCTCTCTGCCTGCTTCTGATTGCTTGGGGGGGCAGTGGATTGTGGCCCTGTACGCTTATACACTCATAACTAAGCACGGTTATCATGTAGGTCCTGTGCCATGGGTGTTGCATGTTCTCGCACACACACACACACATTCATTAGTCCAGTAGCATGGTCGCTAAGCAGTTGATGTATTATCATGTCGTCTCAGGTCATCTATATCCACAGCTGTGTTGTATGCGATTGCCGCTTCTTGTGCTTGTTTTTGTTTGTTTGTGTGTTTGTTTTTTCTCTGCTTGTCTGCTTTCAGGTGCTCCTGGTGGCGCTAAGGCTGGAATCCCCTCAGAGGCCATGTATTGTTGTCTGTTTTGTTTTTTACAGGTGTAGCAGCTGGTTGTCTGGTTTTTGTTTCTATTTTTGGTCTCTTTACTCTTCTTTCCTCTTCTTCTTTCCTTGTCCCCCGGTCCGGTTCAGTTCTATTACATGTCATATATTGTAAACAGAAATAAATAAATGGGCATCAAGGGGAGCTTTACATTTATAAAACTTCCCTTGGCAAAGCAAATCTGTTTGGCATCAAAGGTATTCAGACTACAATTCTGCTGCCATAATGCTGAACAGGACAAGGGGAAAAAAAAAAAAAAGTAAAGAAGACAGTTCTGCCGAAAGCCAGGGACTAGACCTGTTCTAAGTTCTATACTTTTTAAAAGGGGCGTGTTTATCAACTATAGAATTAGAAGATTTACAAAAATGGTCAAGTGCTAGATCTTCATCTGGGATTTTAACAGTGTCATGAACTATTCAACAGATCAGTTAAAAAAAAGCCTGCTCATGGAGATGTTTCAGGATCTGGATACCAACCGTGGACCTAATGTTTTCATTTTTGCAATTCTGATACAAGCTATTGAGCAGTGATAACTAACACCAAGTTCAGATACTGCGGATTTTCTACCTTTGATTTGTTAAGATTGAGCCAATCAGGGACAACCTTGAAGGATCTCTTAAGTTTGGTTTAGTAGGATCAGTAATTACCTGAGAAAGGTTGATATTGGTACACACCTTTTTTAAATGATCAGAGGCAGAGTTCAACTTGTTTAAATTAAAATTGCCACACAGAGATTGGGTTTAGGCCACATGCGCACAGAATGACCTCAACAAATATAAGAAATATTAAACATTTACACATGGATTTTTGAATACATGTAGAGGAATGATACTTTGAAATGTGCTCATTGCGGAGTTATGCTCAGTTGAGTAATGAAGGTTGAACTATTCTGGGAAAGAGGTTCTATTCCCAGCATCATGATGGACACTCCTGATATAGAAGGTTTCGCTAACGCATTGGAATTGTTTTACTATTTTCATATGCATGTCCAATGAAGAATTGCTTGTTGCTGATAAATGCAAAGAAGAACAGCTTACACATAGATGCTCACATATAGGCTGCTGAATGCAATGAAGACCTGCTTATCCAGTAAAGTTCAATGTCAATGTGTAATATTCAATTAGGATTTGCAAAACAGTGAAGTTAAACAATGAATGGGTCCATAGTCGGTATGAGAAGACTACAAGAATATTTACCTGGGTGTACGTTCAAACAGAGATGAAAAAATTGCTATAAATAATTGTTTGTTTGTTAGTATGTATATGAATGTTATGTGTATAAACTGTGTTGGGTTATAGTTACTCAGTGGTGTCTCAGTGAAACAACCGACGGGGGAAGCCTTGCGGTGACAACAAAAGCAGTGTTTTACTGATCAGTCAAGTTTTCCAGTGTACTCCATACAAACTGGTTGGCTACTGAAGGGATAGAAAATGGGGAATACTTGTTTTAAAGCAAACAAGGAATTAGATGGGAAAAATACATGTTTTAACGGGACCCAGACAATATTAAATACTCAGACAGATGGGAGAAGAAGTGTAGTTTTGTAGGAAATCACAAAATTATTACATAAAATTAGTGAAATCAATTGAAGAATGCCTTTCTGAAGAGCTGTTTACCACAGATGAGCAGCTTTGCGACCAAGCACATTGTAGATCGCTTTACTGCCAAAATGATCTAATTTAATGGATTGGTTTAGACATGCATAACAGCATTTTAAGAACAAAGAGAGAAACAAAAAGGGACAACGCTTCATGGTGGAAGGTGATGTATAAATAACTGTGTATATGATGAAGGAGAGACCATTTGAGCAGCACAGCCATTTCGCAGCACAGGGACAGCAGTCCAAGTTAAAGGATCTCCCACGTGGTATCACCTGTCACACTGTCTCAAGGCATCAAAAGAAGAAAAAAATCACCAAACTCAAGGACAAAGAGACGAAGACTCCGGTGAACGAAGAGAGAGGACTGACAAACCAGAAATACAAAAGGATGCTCGATATCAAGATCCAGAAGAAGAGGCTAACAATGCCACGAACACTTACGATGCTGGGAATGATGCCAGCAATGAACAGAGAAGAAGATTCAGTGTCATCAATCTGCAACACGTGCCTCTAATGAGGGGGTGAATATAGAATCCTCAACAATTACAACGTCTCTGGGAACTGTGACAACAACAAGGTTTAAACCATTTTGATATATATTGTAACCTATTGGCTAACGAATAGTGCTGAAAATGAGGTAAATCTAATCCACCACTGTCCTTGGTCTTCTATAGAGTTTTTAAACTAATACGTGTTGGTTTTTTTTTCCACAGAAATTTGGAGATGCATGAATCTAGTGACTTAAACCAAGTAGCAGATGGTTTTATGGGGATCATTGAGAACAAATAGTTAACTTTTGGTAGTATCATCATTTTAATGGTTGTAACTCTCCCCATAAGTGATATAGGTGAGGACTTCCAACGAGAGAGATCGTCCTCTACTCTCTTTAATAATTGCACATAATTTAGCTTTGTTAGCTCTGAGAGCCTGGAGGAAATTTTTATGCCTAAATATCTAATATTTCCTGACTGTAAAGTGATCACAGGTATATTCTGGACCCTGCAGTTAATGGGCAGAACTTTGGTCTTAGACCAGTTGATAGAGTAGTCAGAAAGTGCTGAGAATTTATTTATGAGTGTGATCGTGTGAGTGAGAGACGTCTGTGAGTTCTGAAGGAAAAGGCTCCCGGAGGGCCTCTGCCCTATGCTTATGGGGGCTCTTTCCGGGGGATTCCTCTGCAGTCTTCTGGGTGAATGCATGGTTGCCCCTGTGGTGGGCTTCCTGGGTTCTGTGCTCTGTGGGGGCTGCTGGTGGCCTGGGTCTTGTGGCCCTCTCTGCCTGCTTCTGATTGCTTGGGGGGGCAGTGGATTGTGGCCCTGTACGCTTATACACTCATAACTAAGCACGGTTATCATGTAGGTCCTGTGCCATGGGTGTTGCATGTTCTCGCACACACACACACACATTCATTAGTCCAGTAGCATGGTCGCTAAGCAGTTGATGTATTATCATGTCGTCTCAGGTCATCTATATCCACAGCTGTGTTGTATGCGATTGCCGCTTCTTGTGCTTGTTTTTGTTTCTTTGTGTGTTTGTTTTTTCTCTGCTTGTCTGCTTTCAGGTGCTCCTGGTGGCGCTAAGCCTGGAATCCCCTCAGAGGCCATGGATTGTTGTCTGTTTTGTTTTTTACAGGTGTAGCAGCTGGTTGTCTGGTTTTTGTTTCTATTTTTGTTCTCTTTCCTCTTCTTTCCTCTTCTTCTTTCCTTGTCCCCCGGTCCGGTTCAGTTCTATTACATGTCATATATTGTAAACAGAAATAAATAAATGGGCATCAAGGGGAGCTTTACATTTATAAAACTTCCCTTGGCAAAGCAAATCTGTTTGGCATCAAAGGTATTCAGACTACAATTCTGCTGCCATAATGCTGAACAGGACAAGGGGAAAAAAAAAAAAAAGTAAAGAAGACAGTTCTGCCGAAAGCCAGGGACTAGACCTGTTCTAAGTTCTATACTTTTTAAAAGGGGCGTGTTTATCAACTATAGAATTAGAAGATTTACAAAAATGGTCAAGTGCTAGATCATCATCTGGGATTTTAACAGTGTCATGAACTATTCAACAGATCAGTTAAAAAAAAGCCTGCTCATGGAGATGTTTCAGGATCTGGATACCAACCGTGGACCTAATGTTTTCATTTTTGCAATTCTGATACAAGCTATTGAGCAGTGATAACTAACACCAAGTTCAGATACTGCGGATTTTCTACCTTTGATTTGTTAAGATTGAGCCAATCAGGGACAACCTTGAAGGATCTCTTAAGTTTGGTTTAGTAGGATCAGTAATTACCTGAGAAAGGTTGATATTGGTACACACCTTTTTTAAATGATCAGAGGCAGAGTTCAACTTGTTTAAATTAAAATTGCCACACAGAGATTGGGTTTAGGCCACATGCGCACAGAATGACCTCAACAAATATAAGAAATATTAAACATTTACACATGGATTTTTGAATACATGTAGAGGAATGATACTTTGAAATGTGCTCATTGCGGAGTTATGCTCAGTTGAGTAATGAAGGTTGAACTATTCTGGGAAAGAGGTTCTATTCCCAGCGTCATAATGGACACTCCTGATATAGAAGGTTTCGCTAACGCATTGGAATTGTTTTACTATTTTCATATGCATGTGCAATGAAGAATTGCTTGTTGCTGATAAATGCAAAGAAGAACAGCTTACACATAGATGCTCACATATAGGCTGCTGAATGCAATGAAGACCTGCTTATCCAGTAAAGTTCAATGTCAATGTGTAATATTCAATTAGGATTTGCAAAACAGTGAAGTTAAACAATGAATGGGTCCATAGTCGGTATGAGAAGACTACAGGAATATTTACCTGGGTGTACGTTCAAACAGAGATGAAAGAATTGCGATAAATAATTGTTTGTTTGTTAGTATGTATATGAATGTTATGTGTATAAACTGTGTTGGGTTATAGTTACTCAGTGGTGTCTCAGTGAAACAACCGACGGGGGAAGCCTTGCGGTGACAACAAAAGCAGTGTTTTACTGATCAGTCAAGTTTTCCAGTGTACTCCATACAAACTGGTTGGCTACTGAAGGGATAGAAAATGGGGAATACTTGTTTTAAAGCAAACAAGGAATTAGATGGGAAAAATACATGTTTTAACGGGACCCAGACAATATTAAATACTCAGACAGATTGGAGAAGAAGTGTAGTTTTGTAGGAAATCACAAAATTATTACATAAAATTAGTGAAATAAATTGAAGAATGCCTTTCTGAAGAGCTGTTTACCACAGATGAGCAGCTTTGCGACCAAGCACATTGTAGATCGCTTTACTGCCAAAATGATCTAATTTAATGGATTGGTTTAGACATGCATAACAGCATTTTAAGAACAAAGAGAGAAACAAAAAGGGACAACGCTTCATGGTGGAAGGTGATGTATAAATAACTGTGTATATGATGAAGGAGAGACCATTTGAGCAGCACAGCCATTTCGCAGCACAGGGACAGCAGTCCAAGTTAAAGGATCTCCCACGTGGTATCACCTGTCACACTGTCTCAAGGCATCAAAAGAAGAAAAAAATCACCAAACTCAAGGACAAAGAGACGAAGACTCCGGTGAACGAAGAGAGAGGACTGACAAACCAGAAATACAAAAGGATGCTCGATATCAAGATCCAGAAGAAGAGGCTAACAATGCCACGAACACTTACGATGCTGGGAATGATGCCAGCAATGAACAGAGAAGAAGATTCAGTGTCATCAATCTGCAACACGTGCCTCTAATGAGGGGGTGAATATAGAATCCTCAACAATTACAACGTCTCTGGGAACTGTGACAACAACAAGGTTTAAACCATTTTGATATATATTGTAACCTATTGGCTAACGAATAGTGCTGAAAATGAGGTAAATCTAATCCACCACTGTCCTTGGTCTTCTATAGAGTTTTTAAACTAATACGTGGTGGTTTGTTTTTCCACAGAAATTTGGAGATGCATGAATCTAGTGACTTAAACCAAGTAGCAGATGGTTTTATGGGGATCATTGAGAACAAATAGTTAACTTTTGGTAGTATCATCATTTTAATGGTTGTAACTCTCCCCATAAGTGATATAGGTGAGGACTTCCAACGAGAGAGATCGTCCTCTACTCTCTTTAATAATTGCACATAATTTAGCTTTGTTAGCTCTGAGAGCCTGGAGGAAATGTTTATGCCTAAATATCTAATATTTCCTGACTGTAAAGTGATCACAGGTATATTCTGGACCCTGCAGTTAATGGGCAGAACTTTGGTCTTAGACCAGTTGATAGAGTAGTCAGAAAGTGCTGAGAATTTATTTATGAGTGTGATCGTGTGAGTGAGAGACGTCTGTGAGTTCTGAAGGAAAAGGCTCCCGGAGGGCCTCTGCCCTATGCTTATGGGGGCTCTTTCCGGGGGATTCCTCTGCAGTCTTCTGGGTGAATGCATGGTTGCCCCTGCGGTGGGCTTCCTGGGTTCTGTGCTCTGTGGGGGCTGCTGGTGGCCTGGGTCTTGTGGCCCTCTCTGCCTGCTTCTGATTGCTTGGGGGGGCAGTGGATTGTGGCCCTGTACGCTTATACACTCATAACTAAGCACGGTTATCATGTAGGTCCTGTGCCATGGGTGTTGCATGTTCTCGCACACACACACACACATTCATTAGTCCAGTAGCATGGTCGCTAAGCAGTTGATGTATTATCATGTCGTCTCAGGTCATCTATATCCACAGCTGTGTTGTATGCGATTGCCGCTTCTTGTGCTTGTTTTTGTTTGTTTGTGTGTTTGTTTTTTCTCTGCTTGTCTGCTTTCAGGTGCTCCTGGTGGCGCTAAGCCTGGAATCCCCTCAGAGGCCATGGATTGTTGTCTGTTTTGTTTTTTACAGGTGTAGCAGCTGGTTGTCTGGTTTTTGTTTCTATTTTTGTTCTCTTTCCTCTTCTTCTTTCCTTGTCCCCCGGTCCGGTTCAGTTCTATTACATGTCATATATTGTAAACAGAAATAAATAAATGGGCATCAAGGGGAGCTTTACATTTATAAAACTTCCCTTGGCAAAGCAAATCTGTTTGGCATCAAATGTATTCAGACTACAATTCTGCTGCCATAATGCTGAACAGGACAAGGGGAAAAAAAAAAAAAAGTAAAGAAGACAGTTCTGCCGAAAGCCAGGGACTAGACCTGTTCTAAGTTCTATACTTTTTAAAAGGGGCGTGTTTATCAACTATAGAATTAGAAGATTTACAAAAATGGTCAAGTGCTAGATCTTCATCTGGGATTTTAACAGTGTCATGAACTATTCAACAGATCAGTTAAAAAAAAGCCTGCTCATGGAGATGTTTCAGGATCTGGATACCAACCGTGGACCTAATGTTTTCATTTTTGCAATTCTGATACAAGCTATTGAGCAGTGATAACTAACACCAAGTTCAGATACTGCAGATTTTCTACCTTTGATTTGTTAAGATTGAGCCAATCAGGGACAACCTTGAAGGATCTCTTAAGTTTGGTTTAGTAGGATCAGTAATTACCTGAGAAAGGTTGATATTGGTACACACCTTTTTTAAATGATCAGAGGCAGAGTTCAACTTGTTTAAATTAAAATTGCCACACAGAGATTGGGTTTAGGCCACATGCACACAGAATGACCTCAACAAATATAAGAAATATTAAACATTTACACATGGATTTTTGAATACATGTAGAGGAATGATACTTTGAAATGTGCTCATTGCGGAGTTATGCTCAGTTGAGTAATGAAGGTTGAACTATTCTGGGAAAGAGGTTCTATTCCCAGCATCATGATGGACACTCCTGATATAGAAGGTTTCGCTAACGCATTGGAATTGTTTTACTGTTTTCATATGCATGTGCAATGAAGAATTGCTTGTTGCTGATAAATGCAAAGAAGAACAGCTTACACATAGATGCTCACATATAGGCTGCTGAATGCAATGAAGACCTGCTTATCCAGTAAAGTTCAATGTCAATGTGGAATATTCAATTAGGATTTGCAAAACAGTGAAGTTAAACAATGAATGGGTCCATAGTCGGTATAAGAAGACTACAGGAATATTTACCTGGGTGTACGTTCAAACAGAGATGAAAAAATTGCGATAAATAATTGTTTGTTTGTTAGTATGTATATGAATGTTATGTGTATAAACTGTGTTGGGTTATAGTTACTCAGTGGTGTCTCAGTGAAACAACCGACGGGGGAAGCCTTGCGGTGACAACAAAAGCAGTGTTTTACTGATCAGTCAAGTTTTCCAGTGTACTCCATACAAACTGGTTGGCTACTGAAGGGATAGAAAATGGGGAATACTTGTTTTAAAGCAAACAAGGAATTAGATGGGAAAAATACATGTTTTAAGGGGACCCAGACAATATTAAATACTCAGACAGATGGTAGAAGAAGTGTAGTTTTGTAGGAAATCACAAAATTATTACATAAAATTAGTGAAATCAATTGAAGAATGCCTTTCTGAAGAGCTGTTTACCACAGATGAGCAGCTTTGCGACCAAGCACATTGTAGATCGCTTTACTGCCAAAATGATCTAATTTAATGGATTGGTTTAGACATGCATAACAGCATTTTAAGAACAAAGAGAGAAACAAAAAGGGACAACGCTTCATGGTGGAAGGTGATGTATAAATAACTGTGTATATGATGAAGGAGAGACCATTTGAGCAGCACAGCCATTTCGCAGCACAGGGACAGCAGTCCAAGTTAAAGGATCTCCCACGTGGTATCACCTGTCACACTGTCTCAAGGCATCAAAAGAAGAAAAAATCACTAAACTCAAGGATAAAGAGACGAAGACTCCGGTGAACGAAGAGAGAGGACTGACAAACCAGAAATACAAAAGGATGCTCGATATCAAGATCCAGAAGAAGAGGCTAACAATGCCACGAACACTTACAATGCTGGGAATGATGCCAGCAATGAACAGAGAAGATTCAGTGTCATCAATCTGCAACACGTGCCTCTAATGAGGGGGTGAATATAGAATCCTCAACAATTACAACGTCTCTGGGAACTGTGACAACAACAAGGTTTAAACCATTTTGATATATATTGTAACCTATTGGCTAAGGAATAGTGCTGAAAATGAGGTAAATCTAATCCACCACTGTCCTTGGTCTTCTATAGGGTTTTTAAACTAATACGTGGTGGTTTGTTTTTCCACAGAAATTTGGAGATGCATGAATCTAGTGACTTAAACCAAGTAGCAGATGGTTTTATGGGGATCATTGAGAACAAATAGTTAACTTTTGGTAGTATCATCATTTTAATGGTTGTAACTCTCCCCATAAGTGATATAGGTGAGGACTTCCAACGAGAGAGATCGTCCTCTACTCTCTTTAATAATTGCACATAATTTAGCTTTGTTAGCTCTGAGAGCCTGGAGGAAATTTTTATGCCTAAATATCGAATATTTCCTGACTGTAAAGTGATCACAGGTATATTCTGGACCCTGCAGTTAATGGGCAGAACTTTGGTCTTAGACCAGTTGATAGAGTAGTCAGAAAGTGCTGAGAATTTATTTATGAGTGTGATCGTGTGAGTGAGAGACGTCTGTGAGTTCTGAAGGAAAAGGCTCCCGGAGGGCCTCTGCCCTATGCTTATGGGGGCTCTTTCCGGGGGATTCCTCTGCAGTCTTCTGGGTGAATGCATGGTTGCCCCTGCGGTGGGCTTCCTGGGTTCTGTGCTCTGTGGGGGCTGCTGGTGGCCTGGGTCTTGTGGCCCTCTCTGCCTGCTTCTGATTGCTTGGGGGGGCAGTGGATTGTGGCCCTGTACGCTTATACACTCATAACTAAGCACGGTTATCATGTAGGTCCTGTGCCATGGGTGTTGCATGTTCTCGCACACACACACACACATTCATTAGTCCAGTAGCATGGTCGCTAAGCAGTTGATGTATTATCATGTCGTCTCAGGTCATCTATATCCACAGCTGTGTTGTATGCGATTGCCGCTTCTTGTGCTTGTTTTTGTTTCTTTGTGTGTTTGTTTTTTCTCTGCTTGTCTGCTTTCAGGTGCTCCTGGTGGCGCTAAGGCTGGAATCCCCTCAGAGGCCATGGATTGTTGTCTGTTTTGTTTTTTACAGGTGTAGCAGCTGGTTGTCTGGTTTTTGTTTCTATTTTTGGTCTCTTTACTCTTCTTTCCTCTTCTTCTTTCCTTGTCCCCCGGTCCGGTTCAGTTCTATTACATGTCATATATTGTAAACAGAAATAAATAAATGGGCATCAAGGGGAGCTTTACATTTATAAAACTTCCCTTGGCAAAGCAAATCTGTTTGGCATCAAAGGTATTCAGACTACAATTCTGCTGCCATAATGCTGAACAGGACAAGGGGAAAAAAAAAAAAAGTAAAGAAGACAGTTCTGCCGAAAGCCAGGGACTAGACCTGTTCTAAGTTCTATACTTTTTAAAAGGGGCGTGTTTATCAACTATAGAATTAGAAGATTTACAAAAATGGTCAAGTGCTAGATCTTCATCTGGGATTTTAACAGTGTCATGAACTATTCAACAGATCAGTTAAAAAAAAGCCTGCTCATGGAGATGTTTCAGGATCTGGATACCAACCGTGGACCTAATGTTTTCATTTTTGCAATTCTGATACAAGCTATTGAGCAGTGATAACTAAAACCAAGTTCAGATACTGCGGATTTTCTACCTTTGATTTGTTAAGATTGAGCCAATCAGGGACAACCTTGAAGGATCTCTTAAGTTTGGTTTAGTAGGATCAGTAATTACCTGAGAAAGGTTGATATTGGTACACACCTTTTTTAAATGATCAGAGGCAGAGTTCAACTTGTTTAAATTAAAATTGCCACACAGAGATTGGGTTTAGGCCACATGCACACAGAATGACCTCAACAAATATAAGAAATATTAAACATTTACACATGGATTTTTGAATACATGTAGAGGAATGATACTTTGAAATGTGCTCATTGCGGAGTTATGCTCAGTTGAGTAATGAAGGTTGAATTATTCTGGGAAAGAGGTTCTATTCCCAGCATCATGATGGACACTCCTGATATAGAAGGTTTCGCTAACGCATTGGAATTGTTTTACTGTTTTCATATGCATGTGCAATGAAGAATTGCTTGTTGCTGATAAATGCAAAGAAGAACAGCTTACACATAGATGCTCACATATAGGCTGCTGAATGCAATGAAGACCTGCTTATCCCGTAAAGTTCAATGTCAATGTGTAATATTCAATTAGGATTTGCAAAACAGTGAAGTTAAACAATGAATGGGTCCATAGTCGGTATGAGAAGACTACAGGAATATTTACCTGGGTGTACGTTCAAACAGAGATGAAAAAATTGCGATAAATAATTGTTTGTTTGTTAGTATGTATATGAATGTTATGTGTATAAACTGTGTTGGGTTATAGTTACTCAGTGGTGTCTCAGTGAAACAACCGACGGGGGAAGCCTTGCGGTGACAACAAAAGCAGTGTTTTACTGATCAGTCAAGTTTTCCAGTGTACTTCATACAAACTGGTTGGCTACTGAAGGTATAGAAAATGGGGAATACTTGTTTTAAAGCAAACAAGGAATTAGATGGGAAAAATACATGTTTTAACGGGACCCAGACAATATTAAATACTCAGACAGATGGGAGAAGAAGTGTAGTTTTGTAGGAAATCACAAAATTATTACATAAAATTAGTGAAATCAATTGAAGAATGCCTTTCTGAAGAGCTGTTTACCACAGATGAGCAGCTTTGCGACCAAGCACATTGTAGATCGCTTTACTGCCAAAATGATCTAATTTAATGGATTGGTTTAGACATGCATAACAGCATTTTAAGAACAAAGAGAGAAACAAAAAGGGACAACGCTTCATGGTGGAAGGTGATGTATAAATAACTGTGTATATGATGAAGGAGAGACCATTTGAGCAGCACAGCCATTTCGCAGCACAGGGACAGCAGTCCAAGTTAAAGGATCTCCCACGTGGTATCACCTGTCACACTGTCTCAAGGCATCAAAAGAAGAAAAAATCACCAAACTCAAGGACAAAGAGACGAAGACTCCGGTGAACGAAGAGAGAGGACTGACAAACCAGAAATACAAAAGGATGCTCGATATCAAGATCCAGAAGAAGAGGCTAACAATGCCACGAACACTTACGATGCTGGGAATGATGCCAGCAATGAACAGAGAAGAAGATTCAGTGTCATCAATCTGCAACACGTGCCTCTAATGAGGGGGTGAATATAGAATCCTCAACAATTACAACGTCTCTGGGAACTGTGACAACAACAAGGTTTAAACCATTTTGATATATATTGTAACCTATTGGCTAAGGAATAGTGCTGAAAATGAGGTAAATCTAATCCACCACTGTCCTTGGTCTTCTATAGGGTTTTTAAACTAATACGTGGTGGTTTGTTTTTCCACAGAAATTTGGAGATGCATGAATCTAGTGACTTAAACCAAGTAGCAGATGGTTTTATGGGGATCATTGAGAACAAATAGTTAACTTTTGGTAGTATCATCATTTTAATGGTTGTAACTCTCCCCATAAGTGATATAGGTGAGGACTTCCAACGAGAGAGATCGTCCTCTACTCTCTTTAATAATTGCACATAATTTAGCTTTGTTAGCTCTGAGAGCCTGGAGGAAATGTTTATGCCTAAATATCTAATATTTCCTGACTGTAAAGTGATCACAGGTATATTCTGGACCCTGCAGTTAATGGGCAGAACTTTGGTCTTAGACCAGTTGATAGAGTAGTCAGAAAGTGCTGAGAATGTATTTATGAGTGTGATCGTGTGAGTGAGAGACGTCTGTGAGTTCTGAAGGAAAAGGCTCCCGGAGGGCCTCTGCCCTATGCTTATGGGGGCTCTTTCCGGGGGATTCCTCTGCAGTCTTCTGGGTGAATGCGTGGTTGCCCCTGCGGTGGGCTTCCTGGGTTCTGTGCTCTGTGGGGGCTGCTGGTGGCCTGGGTCTTGTGGCCCTCTCTGCCTGCTTCTGATTGCTTGGGGGGGCAGTGGATTGTGGCCCTGTACGCTTATACACTCATAACTAAGCACGGTTATCATGTAGGTCCTGTGCCATGGGTGTTGCATGTTCTCGCACACACACACACACATTCATTAGTCCAGTAGCATGGTCGCTAAGCAGTTGATGTATTATCATGTCGTCTCAGGTCATCTATATCCACAGCTGTGTTGTATGCGATTGCCGCTTCTTGTGCTTGTTTTTGTTTGTTTGTGTGTTTGTTTTTTCTCTGCTTGTCTGCTTTCAGGTGCTCCTGGTGGCGCTAAGGCTGGAATCCCCTCAGAGGCCATGGATTGTTGTCTGTTTTGTTTTTTACAGGTGTAGCAGCTGGTTGTCTGGTTTTTGTTTCTATTTTTGGTCTCTTTACTCTTCTTTCCTCTTCTTCTTTCCTTGTCCCCCGGTCCGGTTCAGTTCTATTACATGTCATATATTGTAAACAGAAATAAATAAATGGGCATCAAGGGGAGCTTTACATTTATAAAACTTCCCTTGGCAAAGCAAATCTGTTTGGCATCAAAGGTATTCAGACTACAATTCTGCTGCCATAATGCTGAACAGGACAAGGGGAAAAAAAAAAAAAGTAAAGAAGACAGTTCTGCCGAAAGCCAGGGACTAGACCTGTTCTAAGTTCTATACTTTTTAAAAGGGGCGTGTTTATCAACTATAGAATTAGAAGATTTACAAAAATGGTCAAGTGCTAGATCTTCATCTGGGATTTTAACAGTGTCATGAACTATTCAACAGATCAGTTAAAAAAAAGCCTGCTCATGGAGATGTTTCAGGATCTGGATACCAACCGTGGACCTAATGTTTTCATTTTTGCAATTCTGATACAAGCTATTGAGCAGTGATAACTAACACCAAGTTCAGATACTGCGGATTTTCTACCTTTGATTTGTTAAGATTGAGCCAATCAGGGACAACCTTGAAGGATCTCTTAAGTTTGGTTTAGTAGGATCAGTAATTACCTGAGAAAGGTTGATATTGGTACACACCTTTTTTAAATGATCAGAGGCAGAGTTCAACTTGTTTAAATTAAAATTGCCACACAGAGATTGGGTTTAGGCCACATGCACACAGAATGACCTCAACAAATATAAGAAATATTAAACATTTACACATGGATTTTTGAATACATGTAGAGGAATGATACTTTGAAATGTGCTCATTGCGGAGTTATGCTCAGTTGAGTAATGAAGGTTGAATTATTCTGGGAAAGAGGTTCTATTCCCAGCATCATGATGGACACTCCTGATATAGAAGGTTTCGCTAACGCATTGGAATTGTTTTACTGTTTTCATATGCATGTGCAATGAAGAATTGCTTGTTGCTGATAAATGCAAAGAAGAACAGCTTACACATAGATGCTCACATATAGGCTGCTGAATGCAATGAAGACCTGCTTATCCCGTAAAGTTCAATGTCAATGTGTAATATTCAATTAGGATTTGCAAAACAGTGAAGTTAAACAATGAATGGGTCCATAGTCGGTATGAGAAGACTACAGGAATATTTACCTGGGTGTACGTTCAAACAGAGATGAAAAAATTGCGATAAATAATTGTTTGTTTGTTAGTATGTATATGAATGTTATGTGTATAAACTGTGTTGGGTTATAGTTACTCAGTGGTGTCTCAGTGAAACAACCGACGGGGGAAGCCTTGCGGTGACAACAAAAGCAGTGTTTTACTGATCAGTCAAGTTTTCCAGTGTACTCCATACAAACTGGTTGGCTACTGAAGGTATAGAAAATTGGGAATACTTGTTTTAAAGCAAACAAGGAATTAGATGGGAAAAATACATGTTTTAACGGGACCCAGACAATATTAAATACTCAGACAGATGGGAGAAGAAGTGTAGTTTTGTAGGAAATCACAAAATTATTACATAAAATTAGTGAAATCAATTGAAGAATGCCTTTCTGAAGAGCTGTTTACCACAGATGAGCAGCTTTGCGACCAAGCACATTGTAGATCGCTTTACTGCCAAAATGATCTAATTTAATGGATTGGTTTAGACATGCATAACAGCATTTTAAGAACAAAGAGAGAAACAAAAAGGGACAACGCTTCATGGTAGAAGGTGATGTATAAATAACTGTGTATATGATGAAGGAGAGACCATTTGAGCAGCACAGCCATTTCGCAGCACAGGGACAGCAGTCCAAGTTAAAGGATCTCCCACGTGGTATCACCTGTCACACTGTCTCAAGGCATCAAAAGAAGAAAAAATCACCAAACTCAAGGACAAAGAGACGAAGACTCCGGTGAACGAAGAGAGAGGACTGACAAACCAGAAATACAAAAGGATGCTCGATATCAAGATCCAGAAGAAGAGGCTAACAATGCCACGAACACTTACGATGCTGGGAATGATGCCAGCAATGAACAGAGAAGAAGATTCAGTGTCATCAATCTGCAACACGTGCCTCTAATGAGGGGGTGAATATAGAATCCTCAACAATTACAACGTCTCTGGGAACTGTGACAACAACAAGGTTTAAACCATTTTGATATATATTGTAACCTATTGGCTAAGGAATAGTGCTGAAAATGAGGTAAATCTAATCCACCACTGTCCTTGGTCTTCTATAGGGTTTTTAAACTAATACGTGGTGGTTTGTTTTTCCACAGAAATTTGGAGATGCATGAATCTAGTGACTTAAACCAAGTAGCAGATGGTTTTATGGGGATCATTGAGAACAAATAGTTAACTTTTGGTAGTATCATCATTTTAATGGTTGTAACTCTCCCCATAAGTGATATAGGTGAGGACTTCCAACGAGAGAGATCGTCCTCTACTCTCTTTAATAATTGCACATAATTTAGCTTTGTTAGCTCTGAGAGCCTGGAGGAAATGTTTATGCCTAAATATCTAATATTTCCTGACTGTAAAGTGATCACAGGTATATTCTGGACCCTGCAGTTAATGGGCAGAACTTTGGTCTTAGACCAGTTGATAGAGTAGTCAGAAAGTGCTGAGAATGTATTTATGAGTGTGATCGTGTGAGTGAGAGACGTCTGTGAGTTCTGAAGGAAAAGGTTCCCGGAGGGCCTCTGCCCTATGCTTATGGGGGCTCTTTCCGGGGGATTCCTCTGCAGTCTTCTGGGTGAATGCGTGGTTGCCCCTGCGGTGGGCTTCCTGGGTTCTGTGCTCTGTGGGGGCTGCTGGTGGCCTGGGTCTTGTGGCCCTCTCTGCCTGCTTCTGATTGCTTGGGGGGGCAGTGGATTGTGGCCCTGTACGCTTATACACTCATAACTAAGCACGGTTATCATGTAGGTCCTGTGCCATGGGTGTTGCATGTTCTCGCACACACACACACACATTCATTAGTCCAGTAGCATGGTCGCTAAGCAGTTGATGTATTATCATGTCGTCTCAGGTCATCTATATCCACAGCTGTGTTGTATGCGATTGCCGCTTCTTGTGCTTGTTTTTGTTTGTTTGTGTGTTTGTTTTTTCTCTGCTTGTCTGCTTTCAGGTGCTCCTGGTGGCGCTAAGGCTGGAATCCCCTCAGAGGCCATGGATTGTTGTCTGTTTTGTTTTTTACAGGTGTAGCAGCTGGTTGTCTGGTTTTTGTTTCTATTTTTGGTCTCTTTACTCTTCTTTCCTCTTCTTCTTTCCTTGTCCCCCGGTCCGGTTCAGTTCTATTACATGTCATATATTGTAAACAGAAATAAATAAATGGGCATCAAGGGGAGCTTTACATTTATAAAACTTCCCTTGGCAAAGCAAATCTGTTTGGCATCAAAGGTATTCAGACTACAATTCTGCTGCCATAATGCTGAACAGGACAAGGGGAAAAAAAAAAAAAGTAAAGAAGACAGTTCTGCCGAAAGCCAGGGACTAGACCTGTTCTAAGTTCTATACTTTTTAAAAGGGGCGTGTTTATCAACTATAGAATTAGAAGATTTACAAAAATGGTCAAGTGCTAGATCTTCATCTGGGATTTTAACAGTGTCATGAACTATTCAACAGATCAGTTAAAAAAAAGCCTGCTCATGGAGATGTTTCAGGATCTGGATACCAACCGTGGACCTAATGTTTTCATTTTTGCAATTCTGATACAAGCTATTGAGCAGTGATAACTAACACCAAGTTCAGATACTGCGGATTTTCTACCTTTGATTTGTTAAGATTGAGCCAATCAGGGACAACCTTGAAGGATCTCTTAAGTTTGGTTTAGTAGGATCAGTAATTACCTGAGAAAGGTTGATATTGGTACACACCTTTTTTAAATGATCAGAGGCAGAGTTAAACTTGTTTAAATTAAAATTGCCACACAGAGATTGGGTTTAGGCCACATGCACACAGAATGACCTCAACAAATATAAGAAATATTAAACATTTACACATGGATTTTTGAATACATGTAGAGGAATGATACTTTGAAATGTGCTCATTGCGGAGTTATGCTCAGTTGAGTAATGAAGGTTGAATTATTCTGGGAAAGAGGTTCTATTCCCAGCATCATGATGGACACTCCTGATATAGAAGGTTTCGCTAACGCATTGGAATTGTTTTACTGTTTTCATATGCATGTGCAATGAAGAATTGCTTGTTGCTGATAAATGCAAAGAAGAACAGCTTACACATAGATGCTCACATATAGGCTGCTGAATGCAATGAAGACCTGCTTATCCCGTAAAGTTCAATGTCAATGTGTAATATTCAATTAGGATTTGCAAAACAGTGAAGTTAAACAATGAATGGGTCCATAGTCGGTATGAGAAGACTACAGGAATATTTACCTGGGTGTACGTTCAAACAGAGATGAAAAAATTGCGATAAATAATTGTTTGTTTGTTAGTATGTATATGAATGTTATGTGTATAAACTGTGTTGGGTTATAGTTACTCAGTGGTGTCTCAGTGAAACAACCGACGGGGGAAGCCTTGCGGTGACAACAAAAGCAGTGTTTTACTGATCAGTCAAGTTTTCCAGTGTACTCCATACAAACTGGTTGGCTACTGAAGGTATAGAAAATGGGGAATACTTGTTTTAAAGCAAACAAGGAATTAGATGGGAAAAATACATGTTTTAACGGGACCCAGACAATATTAAATACTCAGACAGATGGGAGAAGAAGTGTAGTTTTGTAGGAAATCACAAAATTATTACATAAAATTAGTGAAATCAATTGAAGAATGCCTTTCTGAAGAGCTGTTTACCACAGATGAGCAGCTTTGCGACCAAGCACATTGTAGATCGCTTTACTGCCAAAATGATCTAATTTAATGGATTGGTTTAGACATGCATAACAGCATTTTAAGAACAAAGAGAGAAACAAAAAGGGACAACGCTTCATGGTGGAAGGTGATGTATAAATAACTGTGTATATGATGAAGGAGAGACCATTTGAGCAGCACAGCCATTTCGCAGCACAGGGACAGCAGTCCAAGTTAAAGGATCTCCCACGTGGTATCACCTGTCACACTGTCTCAAGGCATCAAAAGAAGAAAAAATCACCAAACTCAAGGACAAAGAGACGAAGACTCCGGTGAACGAAGAGAGAGGACTGACAAACCAGAAATACAAAAGGATGCTCGATATCAAGATCCAGAAGAAGAGGCTAACAATGCCACGAACACTTACGATGCTGGGAATGATGCCAGCAATGAACAGAGAAGAAGATTCAGTGTCATCAATCTGCAACACGTGCCTCTAATGAGGGGGTGAATATAGAATCCTCAACAATTACAACGTCTCTGGGAACTGTGACAACAACAAGGTTTAAACCATTTTGATATATATTGTAACCTATTGGCTAAGGAATAGTGCTGAAAATGAGGTAAATCTAATCCACCACTGTCCTTGGTCTTCTATAGGGTTTTTAAACTAATACGTGGTGGTTTGTTTTTCCACAGAAATTTGGAGATGCATGAATCTAGTGACTTAAACCAAGTAGCAGATGGTTTTATGGGGATCATTGAGAACAAATAGTTAACTTTTGGTAGTATCATCATTTTAATGGTTGTAACTCTCCCCATAAGTGATATAGGTGAGGACTTCCAACGAGAGAGATCGTCCTCTACTCTCTTTAATAATTGCACATAATTTAGCTTTGTTAGCTCTGAGAGCCTGGAGGAAATGTTTATGCCTAAATATCTAATATTTCCTGACTGTAAAGTGATCACAGGTATATTCTGGACCCTGCAGTTAATGGGCAGAACTTTGGTCTTAGACCAGTTGATAGAGTAGTCAGAAAGTGCTGAGAATGTATTTATGAGTGTGATCGTGTGAGTGAGAGACGTCTGTGAGTTCTGAAGGAAAAGGCTCCCGGAGGGCCTCTGCCCTATGCTTATGGGGGCTCTTTCCGGGGGATTCCTCTGCAGTCTTCTGGGTGAATGCGTGGTTGCCCCTGCGGTGGGCTTCCTGGGTTCTGTGCTCTGTGGGGGCTGCTGGTGGCCTGGGTCTTGTGGCCCTCTCTGCCTGCTTCTGATTGCTTGGGGGGGCAGTGGATTGTGGCCCTGTACTCTTATACACTCATAACTAAGCACAGTTATCATGTAGGTCCTGTGCCATGGGTGTTGCATGTTCTCGCATACACACACACACATTCATTAGTCCAGTAGCATGGTCGCTAAGCAGTTGATGTATTATCATGTCGTCTCAGGTCATCTATATCCACAGCTGTGTTGTATGCGATTGCCGCTTCTTGTGCTTGTTTTTGTTTGTTTGTGTGTTTGTTTTTTCTCTGCTTGTCTGCTTTCAGGTGCTCCTGGTGGCGCTAAGGCTGGAATCCCCTCAGAGGCCATGGATTGTTGTCTGTTTTGTTTTTTACAGGTGTAGCAGCTGGTTGTCTGGTTTTTGTTTCTATTTTTGTTCTCTTTCCTCTTCTTTCCTCTTCTTCTTTCCTTGTCCCCCGGTCCGGTTCAGTTCTATTACATGTCATATATTGTAAACAGAAATAAATAAATGGGCATCAAGGGGAGCTTTACATTTATAAAACTTCCCTTGGCAAAGCAAATCTGTTTGGCATCAAAGGTATTCAGACTACAATTCTGCTGCCATAATGCTGAACAGGACAAGGGGAAAAAAAAAAAAGTAAAGAAGACAGTTCTGCCGAAAGCCAGGGACTAGACCTGTTCTAAGTTCTATACTTTTTAAAAGGGGCGTGTTTATCAACTATAGAATTAGAAGATTTACAAAAATGGTTAAGTGCTAGATCTTCATCTGGGATTTTAACAGTGTCATGAACTATTCAACAGATCAGTTAAAAAAAAGCCTGCTCATGGAGATGTTTCAGGATCTGGATACCAACCGTGGACCTAATGTTTTCATTTTTGCAATTCTGATACAAGCTATTGAGCAGTGATAACTAACACCAAGTTCAGATACTGCGGATTTTCTACCTTTGATTTGTTAAGATTGAGCCAATCAGGGACAACCTTGAAGGATCTCTTAAGTTTGGTTTAGTAGGATCAGTAATTACCTGAGAAAGGTTGATATTGGTACACACCTTTTTTAAATGATCAGAGGCAGAGTTCAACTTGTTTAAATTAAAATTGCCACACAGAGATTGGGTTTAGGCCACATGCACACAGAATGACCTCAACAAATATAAGAAATATTAAACATTTACACATGGATTTTTGAATACATGTAGAGGAATGATACTTTGAAATGTGCTCATTGCGGAGTTATGCTCAGTTGAGTAATGAAGGTTGAACTATTCTGGGAAAGAGGTTCTATTCCCAGCATCATGATGGACACTCCTGATATAGAAGGTTTCGCTAACGCATTGGAATTGTTTTACTATTTTCATATGCATGTGCAATGAAGAATTGCTTGTTGCTGATAAATGCAAAGAAGAACAGCTTACACATAGATGCTCACATATAGGCTGCTGAATGCAATGAAGACCTGCTTATCCAGTAAAGTTCAATGTCAATGTGTAATATTCAATTAGGATTTGCAAAACAGTGAAGTTAAACAATGAATGGGTCCATAGTCGGTATGAGAAGACTACAGGAATATTTACCTGGGTGTACGTTCAAACAGAGATGAAAAAATTGCTATAAATAATTGTTTGTTTGTTAGTATGTATATGAATGTTATGTGTATAAACTGTGTTGGGTTATAGTTACTCAGTGGTGTCTCAGTGAAACAACCGACGGGGGAAGCCTTGCGGTGACAACAAAAGCAGTGTTTTACTGATCAGTCAAATTTTCCAGTGTACTCCATACAAACTGGTTGGCTACTGAAGGGATAGAAAATGGGGAATACTTGTTTTAAAGCAAACAAGGAATTAGATGGGAAAAATACATGTTTTAACGGGACCCAGACAATATTAAATACTCAGACAGATGGGAGAAGAAGTGTAGTTTTGTAGGAAATCACAAAATTATTACATAAAATTAGTGAAATCAATTGAAGAATGCCTTTCTGAAGAGCTGTTTACCACAGATGAGCAGCTTTGCAACCAAGCACATTGTAGATCGCTTTACTGCCAAAATGATCTAATTTAATGGATTGGTTTAGACATGCATAACAGCATTTTAAGAACAAAGAGAGAAACAAAAAGGGACAACGCTTCATGGTGGAAGGTGATGTATAAATAACTGTGTATATGATAAAGGAGAGACCATTTGAGCAGCACAGCCATTTCGCAGTACAGGGACAGCAGTCCAAGTTAAAGGATCTCCCACGTGGTATCACCTGTCACACTGTCTCAAGGCATCAAAAGAAGAAAAAATCACCAAACTCAAGGACAAAGAGACGAAGACTCCGGTGAACGAAGAGAGAGGACTGACAAACCAGAAATACAAAAGGATGCTCGATATCAAGATCCAGAAGAAGAGGCTAACAATGCCACGAACACGTACGATGCTGGGAATGATGCCAGCAATGAACAGAGAAGAAGATTCAGTGTCATCAATCTGCAACACGTGCCTCTAATGAGGGGGTGAATATAGAATCCTCAACAATTATAACGTCTCTGGGAACTGTGACAACAACAAGGTTTAAACCATTTTGATATATATTGTAACCTATTGGCTAAGGAATAGTGCTGAAAATGAGGTAAATCTAATCCACCACTGTCCTTGGTCTTCTATAGGGTTTTTAAACTAATACGTGGTGGTTTGTTTTTCCACAGAAATTTGGAGATGCATGAATCTAGTGACTTAAACCAAGTAGCAGATGGTTTTATGGGGATCATTGAGAACAAATAGTTAACTTTTGGTAGTATCATCATTTTAATGGTTGTAACTCTCCCCATAAGTGATATAGGTGAGGACTTCCAACGAGAGAGATCGTCCTCTACTCTCTTTAATAATTGCACATAATTTAGCTTTGTTAGCTCTGAGAGCCTGGAGGAAATGTTTATGCCTAAATATCTAATATTTCCTGACTGTAAAGTGATCACAGGTATATTCTGGACCCTGCAGTTAATGGGCAGAACTTTGGTCTTAGACCAGTTGATAGAGTAGTCAGAAAGTGCTGAGAATGTATTTATGAGTGTGATCGTGTGAGTGAGAGACGTCTGTGAGTTCTGAAGGAAAAGGCTCCCGGAGGGCCTCTGCCCTATGCTTATGGGGGCTCTTTCCGGGGGATTCCTCTGCAGTCTTCTGGGTGAATGCGTGGTTGCCCCTGCGGTGGGCTTCCTGGGTTCTGTGCTCTGTGGGGGCTGCTGGTGGCCTGGGTCTTGTGGCCCTCTCTGCCTGCTTCTGATTGCTTGGGGGGGCAGTGGATTGTGGCCCTGTACGCTTATACACTCATAACTAAGCACAGTTATCATGTAGGTCCTGTGCCATGGGTGTTGCATGTTCTCGCATACACACACACACATTCATTAGTCCAGTAGCATGGTCGCTAAGCAGTTGATGTATTATCATGTCGTCTCAGGTCATCTATATCCACAGCTGTGTTGTATGCGATTGCCGCTTCTTGTGCTTGTTTTTGTTTCTTTGTGTGTTTGTTTTTTCTCTGCTTGTCTGCTTTCAGGTGCTCCTGGTGGCGCTAAGGCTGGAATCCCCTCAGAGGCCATGGATTGTTGTCTGTTTTGTTTTTTACAGGTGTAGCAGCTGGTTGTCTGGTTTTTGTTTCTATTTTTGTTCTCTTTCCTCTTCTTTCCTCTTCTTCTTTCCTTGTCCCCCGGTCCGGTTCAGTTCTATTACATGTCATATATTGTAAACAGAAATAAATAAATGGGCATCAAGGGGAGCTTTACATTTATAAAACTTCACTTGGCAAAGCAAATCTGTTTGGCATCAAAGGTATTCAGACTACAATTCTGCTGCCATAATGCTGAACAGGACAAGGGGAAAAAAAAAAAAGTAAAGAAGACAGTTCTGCCGAAAGCCAGGGACTAGACCTGTTCTAAGTTCTATACTTTTTAAAAGGGGCGTGTTTATCAACTATAGAATTAGAAGATTTACAAAAATGGTCAAGTGCTAGATCTTCATCTGGGATTTTAACAGTGTCATGAACTATTCAACAGATCAGTTAAAAAAAAGCCTGCTCATGGAGATGTTTCAGGATCTGGATACCAACCGTGGACCTAATGTTTTCATTTTTGCAATTCTGATACAAGCTATTGAGCAGTGATAACTAACACCAAGTTCAGATACTGCGGATTTTCTACCTTTGATTTGTTAAGATTGAGCCAATCAGGGACAACCTTGAAGGATCTCTTAAGTTTGGTTTAGTAGGATCAGTAATTACCTGAGAAAGGTTGATATTGGTACACACCTTTTTTAAATGATCAGAGGCAGAGTTCAACTTGTTTAAATTAAAATTGCCACACAGAGATTGGGTTTAGGCCACATGCACACAGAATGACCTCAACAAATATAAGAAATATTAAACATTTACACATGGATTTTTGAATACATGTAGAGGAATGATACTTTGAAATGTGCTCATTGCGGAGTTATGCTCAGTTGAGTAATGAAGGTTGAACTATTCTGGGAAAGAGGTTCTATTCCCAGCATCATGATGGACACTCCTGATATAGAAGGTTTCGCTAACGCATTGGAATTGTTTTACTATTTTCATATGCATGTGCAATGAAGAATTGCTTGTTGCTGATAAATGCAAAGAAGAACAGCTTACACATAGATGCTCACATATAGGCTGCTGAATGCAATGAAGACCTGCTTATCCAGTAAAGTTCAATGTCAATGTGTAATATTCAATTAGGATTTGCAAAACAGTGAAGTTAAACAATGAATGGGTCCATAGTCGGTATGAGAAGACTACAGGAATATTTACCTGGGTGTACGTTCAAACAGAGATGAAAAAATTGCTATAAATAATTGTTTGTTTGTTAGTATGTATATGAATGTTATGTGTATAAACTGTGTTGGGTTATAGTTACTCAGTGGTGTCTCAGTGAAACAACCGACGGGGGAAGCCTTGCGGTGACAACAAAAGCAGTGTTTTACTGATCAGTCAAGTTTTCCAGTGTACTCCATACAAACTGGTTGGCTACTGAAGGGATAGAAAATGGGGAATACTTGTTTTAAAGCAAACAAGGAATTAGATGGGAAAAATACATGTTTTAACGGGACCCAGACAATATTAAATACTCAGACAGATGGGAGAAGAAGTGTAGTTTTGTAGGAAATCACAAAATTATTACATAAAATTAGTGAAATCAATTGAAGAATGCCTTTCTGAAGAGCTGTTTACCACAGATGAGCAGCTTTGCAACCAAGCACATTGTAGATCGCTTTACTGCCAAAATGATCTAATTTAATGGATTGGTTTAGACATGCATAACAGCATTTTAAGAACAAAGAGAGAAACAAAAAGGGACAACGCTTCATGGTGGAAGGTGATGTATAAATAACTGTGTATATGATAAAGGAGAGACCATTTGAGCAGCACAGCCATTTCTCAGTACAGGGACAGCAGTCCAAGTTAAAGGATCTCCCACGTGGTATCACCTGTCACACTGTCTCAAGGCATCAAAAGAAGAAAAAATCACCAAACTCAAGGACAAAGAGACGAAGTCTCCGGTGAACGAAGAGAGAGGACTGACAAACCAGAAATACAAAAGGATGCTCGATATCAAGATCCAGAAGAAGAGGCTAACAATGCCACGAACACGTACGATGCTGGGAATGATGCCAGCAATGAACAGAGAAGAAGATTCAGTGTCATCAATCTGCAACACGTGCCTCTAATGAGGGGGTGAATATAGAATCCTCAACAATTACAACGTCTCTGGGAACTGTGACAACAACAAGGTTTAAACCATTTTGATATATATTGTAACCTATTGGCTAAGGAATAGTGCTGAAAATGAGGTAAATATAATCCACCACTGTCCTTGGTCTTCTATAGGGTTTTTAAACTAATACGTGGTGGTTTGTTTTTCCACAGAAATTTGGAGATGCATGAATCTAGTGACTTAAACCAAGTAGCAGATGGTTTTATGGGGATCATTGAGAACAAATAGTTAACTTTTGGTAGTATCATCATTTTAATGGTTGTAACTCTCCCCATAAGTGATATAGGTGAGGACTTCCAACGAGAGAGATCGTCCTCTACTCTCTTTAATAATTGCACATAATTTAGCTTTGTTAGCTCTGAGAGCCTGGAGGAAATGTTTATGCCTAAATATCTAATATTTCCTGACTGTAAAGTGATCACAGGTATATTCTGGACCCTGCAGTTAATGGGCAGAACTTTGGTCTTAGACCAGTTGATAGAGTAGTCAGAAAGTGCTGAGAATTTATTTATGAGTGTGATCGTGTGAGTGAGAGACGTCTGTGAGTTCTGAAGGAAAAGGCTCCCGGAGGGCCTCTGCCCTATGCTTATGGGGGCTCTTTCCGGGGGATTCCTCTGCAGTCTTCTGGGTGAATGCGTGGTTGCCCCTGCGGTGGGCTTCCTGGGTTCTGTGCTCTGTGGGGGCTGCTGGTGGCCTGGGTCTTGTGGCCCTCTCTGCCTGCTTCTGATTGCTTGGGGGGGCTGTGGATTGTGGCCCTGTACGCTTATACACTCATAACTAAGCACGGTTATCATGTAGGTCCTGTGCCATGGGTGTTGCATGTTCTCGCACACACACACACACATTCATTAGTCCAGTAGCATGGTCGCTAAGCAGTTGATGTATTATCATGTCGTCTCAGGTCATCTATATCCACAGCTGTGTTGTATGCGATTGCCGCTTCTTGTGCTTGTTTTTGTTTCTTTGTGTGTTTGTTTTTTCTCTGCTTGTCTGCTTTCAGGTGCTCCTGGTGGCGCTAAGGCTGGAATCCCCTCAGAGGCCATGGATTGTTGTCTGTTTTGTTTTTTACAGGTGTAGCAGCTGGTTGTCTGGTTTTTGTTTCTATTTTTGTTCTCTTTCCTCTTCTTTCCTCTTCTTCTTTCCTTGTCCCCCGGTCCGGTTCAGTTCTATTACATGTCATATATTGTAAACAGAAATAAATAAATGGGCATCAAGGGGAGCTTTACATTTATAAAACTTCCCTTGGCAAAGCAAATCTGTTTGGCATCAAAGGTATTCAGACTACAATTCTGCTGCCATAATGCTGAACAGGACAAGGGGAAAAAAAAAAAAGTAAAGAAGACAGTTCTGCCGAAAGCCAGGGACTAGACCTGTTCTAAGTTCTATACTTTTTAAAAGGGGCGTGTTTATCAACTATAGAATTAGAAGATTTACAAAAATGGTCAAGTGCTAGATCTTCATCTGGGATTTTAACAGTGTCATAAACTATTCAACAGATCAGTTAAAAAAAAAGCCTGCTCATGGAGATGTTTCAGGATCTGGATACCAACCGTGGACCTAATGTTTTCATTTTTGCAATTCTGATACAAGCTATTGAGCAGTGATAACTAACACCAAGTTCAGATACTGCGGATTTTCTACCTTTGATTTGTTAAGATTGAGCCAATCAGGGACAACCTTGAAGGATCTCTTAAGTTTGGTTTAGTAGGATCAGTAATTACCTGAGAAAGGTTGATATTGGTACACACCTTTTTTAAATGATCAGAGGCAGAGTTCAACTTGTTTAAATTAAAATTGCCACACAGAGATTGGGTTTAGGCCACATGCACACAGAATGACCTCAACAAATATAAGAAATATTAAACATTTACACATGGATTTTTGAATACATGTAGAGGAATGATACTTTGAAATGTGCTCATTGCGGAGTTATGCTCAGTTGAGTAATGAAGGTTGAACTATTCTGGGAAAGAGGTTCTATTCCCAGCATCATGATGGACACTCCTGATATAGAAGGTTTCGCTAACGCATTGGAATTGTTTTACTATTTTCATATGCATGTGCATTGAAGAATTGCTTGTTGCTGATAAATGCAAAGAAGAACAGCTTACACATAGATGCTCACATATAGGCTGCTGAATGCAATGAAGACCTGCTTATCCAGTAAAGTTCAATGTCAATGTGTAATATTCAATTAGGATTTGCAAAACAGTGAAGTTAAACAATGAATGGGTCCATAGTCGGTATGAGAAGACTACAGGAATATTTACCTGGGTGTACGTTCAAACAGAGATGAAAAAATTGGGATAAATAATTGTTTGTTTGTTAGTATGTATATGAATGTTATGTGTATAAACTGTGTTGGGTTATAGTTACTCAGTGGTGTCTCAGTGAAACAACCGACGGGGGAGGCCTTGCGGTGACAACAAAAGCAGTGTTTTACTGATCAGTCAAGTTTTCCAGTGTACTCCATACAAACTGGTTGGCTACTGAAGGGATAGAAAATGGGGAATACTTGTTTTAAAGCAAACAAGGAATTAGATGGGAAAAATACATGTTTTAACGGGACCCAGACAATATTAAATACTCAGACAGATGGTAGAAGAAGTGTAGTTTTGTAGGAAATCACAAAATTATTACATAAAATTAGTGAAATCAATTGAAGAATGCCTTTCTGAAGAGCTGTTTACCACAGATGAGCAGCTTTGCGACCAAGCACATTGTAGATCGCTTTACTGCCAAAATGATCTAATTTAATGGATTGGTTTAGACATGCATAACAGCATTTTAAGAACAAAGAGAGAAACAAAAAGGGACAACGCTTCATGGTGGAAGGTGATGTATAAATAACTGTGTATATGATGAAGGAGAGACCATTTGAGCAGCACAGCCATTTCGCAGCACAGGGACAGCAGTCCAAGTTAAAGGATCTCCCACGTGGTATCACCTGTCACACTGTCTCAAGGCATCAAAAGAAGAAAAAATCACCAAACTCAAGGACAAAGAGACGAAGACTCCGGTGAACGAAGAGAGAGGACTGACAAACCAGAAATACAAAAGGATGCTCGATATCAAGATCCAGAAGAAGAGGCTAACAATGCCACGAACACTTACGATGCTGGGAATGATGCCAGCAATGAACAGAGAAGAAGATTCAGTGTCATCAATCTGCAACACGTGCCTCTAATGAGGGGGTGAATATAGAATCCTCAACAATTACAACGTCTCTGGGAACTGTGACAACAACAAGGTTTAAACCATTTTGATATATATTGTAACCTATTGGCTTAGGAATAGTGCTGAAAATGAGGTAAATCTAATCCACCACTGTCCTTGGTCTTCTATAGGGTTTTTAAACTAATACGTGGTTTGTTTTTCCACAGAAATTTGGAGATGCATGAATCTAGTGACTTAAACCAAGTAGCAGATGGTTTTATGGGGATCATTGAGAACAAATAGTTAACTTTTGGTAGTATCATCATTTTAATGGTTGTAACTCTCCCCATAAGTGATATAGGTGAGGACTTCCAACGAGAGAGATCGTCCTCTACTCTCTTTAATAATTGCACATAATTTAGCTTTGTTAGCTCTGAGAGCCTGGAGGAAATGTTTATGCCTAAATATCTAATATTTCCTGACTGTAAAGTGATCACAGGTATATTCTGGACCCTGCAGTTAATGGGCAGAACTTTGGTCTTAGACCAGTTGATAGAGTAGTCAGAAAGTGCTGAGAATTTATTTATGAGTGTGATCGTGTGAGTGATAGACGTCTGTGAGTTCTGAAGGAAAAGGCTCCCGGAGGGCCTCTGCCCTATGCTTATGGGGGCTCTTTCCGGAGGATTCCTCTGCAGTCTTCTGGGTGAATGTGTGGTTGCCCCTGCGGTGGGCTTCCTGGGTTCTGTGCTCTGTGGGGGCTGCTGGTGGCCTGGGTCTTGTGGCCCTCTCTGCCTGCTTCTGATTGCTTGGGGGGGCAGTGGATTGTGGCCCTGTACGCTTATACACTCATAACTAAGCACGGTTATCATGTAGGTCCTGTGCCATGGGTGTTGCATGTTCTCGCACACACACACACACATTCATTAGTCCAGTAGCATGGTCGCTAAGCAGTTGATGTATTATCATGTCGTCTCAGGTCATCTATATCCACAGCTGTGTTGTATGCGATTGCCGCTTCTTGTGCTTGTTTTTGTTTCTTTGTGTGTTTGTTTTTTCTCTGCTTGTCTGCTTTCAGGTGCTCCTGGTGGCGCTAAGGCTGGAATCCCCTCAGAGGCCATGGATTGTTGTCTGTTTTGTTTTTTACAGGTGTAGCAGCTGGTTGTCTGGTTTTTGTTTCTATTTTTGTTCTCTTTCCTCTTCTTTCCTCTTCTTCTTTCCTTGTCCCCCGGTCCGGTTCAGTTCTATTACATGTCATATATTGTAAACAGAAATAAATAAATGGGCATCAAGGGGAGCTTTACATTTATAAAACTTCCCTTGGCAAAGCAAATCTGTTTGGCATCAAAGGTATTCAGACTACAATTCTGCTGCCATAATGCTGAACAGGACAAGGGAAAAAAAAAAAAAAAGTAAAGAAGACAGTTCTGCCGAAAGCCAGGGACTAGACCTGTTCTAAGTTCTATACTTTTTAAAAGGGGCGTGTTTATCAACTATAGAATTAGAAGATTTACAAAAATGGTCAAGTGCTAGATCTTCATCTGGGATTTTAACAGTGTCATGGACTATTCAACAGATCAGTTAAAAAAAAGCCTGCTCATGGAGATGTTTCAGGATCTGGATACCAACCGTGGACCTAATGTTTTCATTTTTGCAATTCTGATACAAGCTATTGAGCAGTGATAACTAACACCAAGTTCAGATACTGCGGATTTTCTACCTTTGATTTGTTAAGATTGAGCCAATCAGGGACAACCTTGAAGGATCTCTTAAGTTTGGTTTAGTAGGATCAGTAATTACCTGAGAAAGGTTGATATTGGTACACACCTTTTTTAAATGATCAGAGGCAGAGTTCAACTTGTTTAAATTAAAATTGCCACACAGAGATTGGGTTTAGGCCACATGCACACAGAATGACCTCAACAAATATAAGAAATATTAAACATTTACACATGGATTTTTGAATACATGTAGAGGAATGATACTTTGAAATGTGCTCATTGCGGAGTTATGCTCAGTTGAGTTATGAAGGTTGAACTATTCTGGGAAAGAGGTTCTATTCCCAGCATCATGATGGACACTCCTGATATAGAAGGTTTCGCTAACGCATTGGAATTGTTTTACTATTTTCATATGCATGTGCAATGAAGAATTGCTTGTTGCTGATAAATGCAAAGAAGAACAGCTTACACATAGATGCTCACATATAGGCTGCTGAATGCAATGAAGACCTGCTTATCCAGTAAAGTTCAATGTCAATGTGTAATATTCAATTAGGATTTGCAAAACAGTGAAGTTAAACAATGAATGGGTCCATAGTCGGTATGAGAAGTGTGAGTGAGGATAGCTGTATAAGGTGATATCCTGTATAACCGGCTTGCTCATTTCTGTGCTTGCACAGCAGCCTTATAAGGAAATATCTCTGAGAACAACATGTTGTAAAACTAGGACCGCACCCACAACGGTCTTCTGAAAGTAACGCCTTATACCAGTATACACACGCACACACATAGAGGAAGAGATAAGATATTGACGCACACACATCTCATAAGGCGGAGACTGAACTCAAGTCTATATAACATCACACCCCTAGACAAAGACAGAGCTTTTCCGTACTTTGTGCTGTTCGCATGTATTGTACTGAACTGTTCTCCGCACTTTGCAAACTGCGCAAATAAAACTGTGTTGATTCTTATATCGTCTCCTCTGTCTTCCTCCTTCACTGCATCAACGGACTCGGAAAGAGGTACAGGTTGACCTCAACAATTTTGGGGGCTCGTTCGGGATGTGGTGAGGAGAGGACGGAGTTCATTCGGATAAAAGATTCCTTCACGGTGACAGAGACGGGACACGAGCCGGCACGTTAACACAGAGGTAAGCAGAACCTGTTTTATCAAACTCTGCACATTGAATATCTTAAAACAACGTGTCCTGTCCTGAAACTGGTGATTGAATCAGCAAAAGACGATAAGAATTAATGTCGATAACTGCGTGAAACTATAAGAGAAAAGTGAATATAAAAGAGGATAAAACAGACTGTCTTTGGTCTTGGCGGACCCCACCGGTTGCCTGACGAGGAACCGGAAGCCTGAGAGGCTGCTGGGTTAGAGTCCCGGGGAGGTGAAGACACCCCGAATTCTACTGGGTTTGAGTCCCTGGGGTTAGAGTCCCCTAAAGTAGTATACTCTACGGAGTTGGGTTAGAGTCCCTTGAGGTTATACTCCTCATAAATTCTTGAAGTCTGTTTGGGGCTAGAGTCCCCTATACTAGAGTACAGGAACAGGGTTCCTGAGGTATTTTTCTATAAGTGCATTTTGAAAAAGTTTGTGAAGATTTTAACGTGCTTTGTGTGTTTTGTATTTGTTTGAGAGAGAGAAGGAGAAGCGGGCTGTGGGAAAAATAAAATTCTGAGGTGTCTAAAGGTGAATGGGTACATAAAACGGTGTCTTGACAAACTCGACAATCAGACAGAGGAAACCTAACGGTGATAACGTAATCTGTCTGAGCCATCGAAACCTAGCGGTGCTAACATAAGTGGCTTGGTTTGTCAAAAGGGTCAGTTGCTCGGGTGTTATGCCACACTAACTGACTGGCCGTTAATAAATCATCACCTTACAAGGCCTGTTGCTCGGACGTACGTCATACAAACCGGCTGGCCTCAGAATTTAGAAAAAGAGAAGTAAAATGGAGGGAGAGTTTGACAGGGAAATAGATGATGGGGGATGGGGCCCAGGTATGGGTGCCTGGAGGCCCCTCGAGCTGCAGTTAGAGAAATACCTTAAAAGCAGCAGGGGCAGTGTTACCTAAAAAGGGTAGGGACAGGAAATTAGCCGACATGAAGGGACAAGTGGAACAATTGGTGAGATATAAGGGCAAGAAAATGTCAGACCCCGGTCCGTTAAGGGCATGGTTGTGGGAAAAGGAGAAAGAATGTAAGGTGAGGAAAGAAGAGCTGGCAGAGCAGGGACAAAAGGCAGGTGTGCTGCAACGTTCAAAATTAAAAAAGGAGGCGAAAGAGCAGGAGGAGCGACGACGGGGCTGGTCTGAGCTGGCGGTCTTCTGGCAAAGTGTGAGACATCTCCATGAGAACGCAGGAAAACCAGGAGGCAAACAAATGGTAACTGCACCTGACACTCCTACATGCCCACCTCCATATGCACCGCCTGCTGCACCGACACCAGGGTTATATCCCACACTATATGTGACTAGTGGTACACTTCAGGTTGGAGCCTCAGAAGAGACACTTGTAAGTGACAGTGTGACTGAAGCAGGTGCAGCCACTCCTACAGCATCAATCTCTGAGACTTCAGTAAGGACAGGGACGACGTCCAAATCCTCTTATAACCCCTTCACAGGTGATAACCTTTCGGCGCCCCCAGACCCATTCTCGCAGAGACGGGCAAGGGAACAGGCTCCACAGCCCACGGTAAAACGAAAAGTCACACCACAGCCACGGAGGCAGGTCAGGAGGGGAAGTGAGATTTCAGATTGTGAGGAGGAAGCAGAAGCAGCAGGGACAGCTTCTTTTCAAGGAAAGGGACAGTGGGAAGGTGAAAGACAAGAAGTACCAGTAAGTTTTAGCTTGGCAGGAACATGGAGGGAAGAGGAGGAAGATTCAGCCGTCAGGAAAGAGAGAGAGCTAGATGAGTTATGTCGGAGAGAGATAGAAGAGCTCTGTCAAAAAAGGGACGGACTGGTGAGAAGTGTAGAGAAAGGAATGAAGGTGGCAGAGGAACTGACAGATACGATAGGCAGAAGAGTTAGCCAGCGCCGACGTGGTGGGACAATCCTTCCGGTCACAATGTACCCACTAACAGCAGTACCAGGACAAGGTGACCAGTACCGACCATTCACTATAGGGGACATACAGGCCATAGTGGAGAAATTACCACCTGTAGCCGAGGGTGGAAATTTGTGGCTCAGCAAATTGGATTCTCTGACGGCAGGACAGAAATTGGCATTAGGGGACTTTAGAGCTATTGCAGGACGATGCATGACGGGTGGGGACATGAGAGAAATTGAGACTATCGCTCATACAAACAGAATGACAGATGACACCCCCTTCACGCATCATAGCACTGAAATAGGGAAAGCAATGAGAGACAAATATCCACTACCTAACGCCACCGTAATGCCAAAGATGAGATGGGACCCCAAACAAAATCCCAGGGAGTATGTGGATCAGAGCAAGGATTTATGGTTAAAACACACAGGATGCCACCCAGGGAAAGCTGGAGCTCAGAGAGAGTGGTTTAGACAGGCTATACTGGAAGGAGTGCCGGAGAATGTCAAAACAGCCATGGTAAATAACCCGGACATGCTCGGTGCTGAATCACATGTCTGGGAGAAACACTTAATACACCACCTCACCCGTGCTCAAGATAATACGCAGAAGGAACAGGATGACTTAAAAGAATTGCAGGTTCAGCTGTTAAAATTACAGTTAACGGAAGCTAGACAGAAATGTAATGATAAAAATAAAAAACAAAAAGGGGAAGCTTTTGTTATGTAGGTTTGTAGGTCATGTTAGCTGCCGAGCCACCACAGGTTCCTGATTTATTTCCGGTCCCACCATGGGTACCGCAGCCCCCATCAGGCGGGAGAAGACATGGGGGAGGACCAATGTGGGGTGGAGGCTTTGGGGGAGAGGTCGGGGACTAAGGGGCGGTACAGGAAGAGGACAGTCAGGGGAGACTCGTTGTTGTTATCTCTGTGGAGACCCTAATCATTGGATAAGAAGCTGCCCACATAATCCAAGAGCACAGAAAGGTGTGGATAGTGGTCCTCCTGGGAGAGGCAGGGGTCGCGGCTCCGGACCTCCTGTTACTGCACCTATGTATCCTCAGCAGCCTTGGGGAGCAGCTGCTGCTGGTCAGTTCCCATTGTGGGACAATGGGGAGAACCCTGACCAGTCCGGTCAGTATTGACACACCCCACAGAGACTCTCAGACAGCATCACTACGGCAGAACCGATGCTGTCAGTTCAGATTGAGAAAAAAGATCTGCCTTTCTTGGTTGACACTGGAGCCACATGTTCCACATTGAAAGTTGTACCATCTGGTTCCCTGTCATCGCATACCAACACGCTTATGGGCTTCTCTGGGGAGAAAAAGACACTGCCGTTCACTAAGCCGCTACTCACCCAGGTGGGAAAACAGACTGTGACACATCCATTTGTACATTCACCTTCTGTACCGATGAACTTGCTGGGAAGAGATCTCCTGATAAAACTGGGGGCCACGATACTCTGCAGCGCCGATGGCCTGGTTGTTGTCATGCCTGATGGATCTCATTTGCCGTGCTCTGGACCGATGGAGAACATCACTGGTCAATATCTTGTGCAGCCAGTGAATGAACAATACGCGGACATATACTGGGGTCTATTACAGCCGGAAACATCTGAGCGGCGTGGTATCCTCTCGGCTTACCTCCAGTGGAAACCCTGGATTTCCCAACTCGAACCCTATGTCTCACCTCCCGATTCCCCCCATGTTACTCTATTTTATGATGGGTTATAGACAGATTGGTATCAGGAAAATTTAGTGGTTTACCTGCATTGACTTGGCTAATGCATTCTTTTGTCTTCCCTTGGCGGAAGACTGCAGGCACATTTTCTCGTTTTCGTATCAGCACAAGCAGCTACAGTACACCAGGCTGCCGCAAGGGTTCGCTTTGTCCCCAGGGATTTTTAACCAGGTTCTAAAAGATATCCTGAGTGATTGCCCACTACCAGAGCAGGTGACTCTCGTTCAGTATGTAGATGATTTGTTGTTGGCAGCACCCACTGCGGCTCTGTGTTTGGAAGCAACTAAAAATGTCCTTTTACATCTTGCAAGAACAGGGTTCAAGGTCAGCAAAGCCAAACTTCAGGTTGCACGGCGGCAGGTAGCGTTTTTGGGCAGGCAAATTTCCCAAAAAGGAGCAGGGCTCTCCCCTCAGCACAGGTCTACTATTCTCCATCACTCTAAGCCAGTGAAGGTAAAGGACATGTTGTCTTTCTTAGGGTTGACGGGCTATAGTAGGACTTACATAGCCAATTACACCGGCTTAACTAGACCTCTGCGGGCCCTAGTGAAAGAACAAGGCATGCGCAACCTGTCAGCGACCCTGAATTGGACTCAGGAGGCGGAGGCAGCCTTTATTGCACTAAAACAGGCCCTCTCCACAGCAGCAGACCTAGCTATACCCGATTATAGCTTACCATTCTACTTGGATGTCTCTGGAACAGAACTTTGCACTAATGGCGTCCTGTTCCAGAGAAAAGGGGGTGAGAGAGTAGTACTAATGTATATCAGTGTGATGCTAGACAATATGGAAAAGCGCCATCCTATGTGTACACAACAGGCAGCAGGGATAGCAAAGCTCATTCAAAAAACTGCACACATTGTCATGGGACATCAACTGCACATTCTGACCACACATAGCGTTGTGGCCTATGTGAACTCACAGACTTTTACGCTGACTGCTCTGAGACAAAGACGACTGAGCAAAATTCTCGAGGCACCAAACCTGACTTTCACTCATGAAGGCATAAACATGGCAGATCAGCTAGGAACAGGTGAGCCACATGAGTGTACGGACAGAGTGCAGAAAGAGGAGAAAGTACGACTGGACCTACAAACAGAACCGATACCAGGGGCCAGAGAACTGTACACAGACGGCTGTTGCTTCAGGGATGAACGAGAAGGACTGAAAGCAGCATATGCAGTTGTAGAGGACGTCCAAGGGGAACTGATCACACGACAAACAGAGAGACTGGAAGGACAGCAGTCAGCACAAAGAGCAGAAGTACTGGCAGTAATAGCAGCACTGAGGCTAGGGGAAGGGCAGGAAGTAAACATTTACACAGATTCAGCCTATGCAGCAGGAGCAGTACATGTGGAACTGAAACAGTGGTTGAGGGCTGGATTTCTAACCGCAACAAATAAACCCATCAGACAGTGAAGAGCAAATTGGCTAAAATCTGTGCACAGACCAAAATGAATTGGCTAGATGCGTTTCCCTTAGCCTTAATGTCCATCAGGAGCTCTGTTAATCAGTCCACAAGGTTTACACCACATGAGCTCCAGACAGGGAGAGCTTTTGCTGGACCTCAATCTAAGTTGCCAGGAACAGGACACATTGAACAACACCTAACCCACAAAATGTATTTCCATGAACTCCAAAGTCTCGTTGCAGAATTTTCAAAGCAGGTGGCGAGTAGCAGAGGAGAGGGCCAACCAGCGCCGGCTCCAGAGGCTGAGTGGGTATTGCTGAGGGTCATCAAAAGAAAGTGGTCGGAGCCAAGGTGGACAGGGCCCTATCAGGTGACCGAGAGGACCTCCCACGCAGTCCGAGTCAAAGGGAAAGGTGATACGTGGTTCCATTGGAGCCAGTGTGCGGCAGCCGAGGAACCTCAACGCTCCCTAGCAGCGACTCACCAGGCGCTGAAAGATTTGTACACTGTACCAGCTGGTACAGAGGAAAAGACCACCAACCAACAAGGGGCAGAATAATCCCCTGGTGGCATTTTGCAGGCAGAAGTAGTACACTTCTGCCTCCTTGCAACGACATCATTTACGAGCAGGACGGGTGTTGGACCCGGGCTCCAACTCAACCCTCATCTGGAAACGTCAGCCCTCACCCTCTTCATATTACCAGCGACTGACTTTCCTTAAAGAGCACCCGGAGTTGTGCTTCTCAGAAGAACGGGACCAGATGACGTCATCGCAGTTGAATTCTTTTATTTTTGGATTTGTTATACTCATAATCGTGTTTGCTGGGGCTTTGCTTAAACTTGCTCTTA
Source organism: Leuresthes tenuis (assembly GCF_036924035.1). NCBI lineage: Eukaryota > Metazoa > Chordata > Actinopteri > Atheriniformes > Atherinopsidae > Leuresthes > Leuresthes tenuis. The sequence continues at coordinate 710,573 of NW_027325392.1, forward strand.
CAGGTCATACCAAATTATAATCATTGCAGTATCACCCTTATGTTATCTTTTAATAATGTGTGATATTTGCTAAGGAGTTGGGTAATGTTGACAAACTATAAGGTTTTAAGCTCCTCTAGGGGTAACCCCGCCTAGAGCACCCTGACGGATAAGGTGGCTTGGAGTTGAATTACACAGTAGGCTCCACCACAGCGTTTCAATTCGATTTGTGCGACGTTATTAAATGCGGAGGCAATGCAGCGGGTTGGAGAGGATATGATGTTTATCTCTGTGCTGACTCCTTTGTAAGTGAAGATTGCGCAAGGCGCCGAACGCCAGGTGGCTCCACGTGGTGGAAGCGTCTGTGCCACTCGTGGGGTCAGGCGGTGGGTTATACAGGGCCATGGACGCCCACTTATACGTATGGGAATGCAACCAAAGCTGCAAAAGTCGCCTTAGCCAGAGAAGGATGGGTTAATGATAAGCAAGGTCTGAACCCTCCCGATCCTGATATAGATGAAGACGATATCATCAGAATGTCAGAGATTGTGTGATCATCTTGTTGTTATCAAAAGGGGGCGTGAGGTTTTTCAATTTCTTTTTAGTCATGTATTGTTACTCAACTATTTGTGTGATCTCTTAATAGAGATCAAAAGGGGGTATTGTGAGTGAGGATAGCTGTATAAGGTGATATCCTGTATAACCGGCTTGCTCATTTCTGTGCTTGCACAGCAGCCTTATAAGGAAATATCTCTGAGAACAACATGTTGTAAAACTAGGACCGCACCCACAACGGTCTTCTGAAAGTAACGCCTTATACCAGTATACACACGCACACACATAGAGGAAGAGATAAGATATTGACGCACACACATCTCATAAGGCGGAGACTGAACTCAAGTCTATATAACATCACACCCCTAGACAAAGACAGAGCTTTTCCGTACTTTGTGCTGTTCGCATGTATTGTACTGAACTGTTCTCCGCACTTTGCAAACTGCGCAAATAAAACTGTGTTGATTCTTATATCGTCTCCTCTGTCTTCCTCCTTCACTGCATCAACGGACTCGGAAAGAGGTACAGGTTGACCTCAACAGAAGACTACAGGAATATTTACCTGGGTGTACGTTCAAACAGAGATGAAAAAATTGCGATAAATAATTGTTTGTTTGTTAGTATGTATATGAATGTTATGTGTATAAACTGTGTTGGGTTATAGTTACTCAGTGGTTTCTCAGTGAAACAACCGACAGGGGAAGCCTTGCGGTGACAACAAAAGCAGTGTTTTACTGATCAGTCAAGTTTTCCAGTGTACTCCATACAAACTGGTTGGCTACTGAAGGGATAGAAAATGGGGAATACTTGTTTTAAAGCAAACAAGGAATTAGATGGGAAAAATACATGTTTTAACGGGACCCAGACAATATTAAATACTCAGACAGATGGGAGAAGAAGTGTAGTTTTGTAGGAAATCACAAAATTATTACATAAAATTAGTGAAATCAATTGAAGAATGCCTTTCTGAAGAGCTGTTTACCACAGATGAGCAGCTTTGCGACCAAGCACATTGTAGATCGCTTTACTGCCAAAATGATCTAATTTAATGGATTGGTTTAGACATGCATAACAGCATTTTAAGAACAAAGAGAGAAACAAAAAGGGACAACGCTTCATGGTGGAAGGTGATGTATAAATAACTGTGTATATGATGAAGGAGAGACCATTTGAGCAGCACAGCCATTTCGCAGCACAGGGACAGCAGTCCAAGTTAAAGGATCTCCCACGTGGTATCACCTGTCACACTGTCTCAAGGCATCAAAAGAAGAAAAAAATCACCAAACTCAAGGACAAAGAGACGAAGACTCCGGTGAACGAAGAGAGAGGACTGACAAACCAGAAATACAAAAGGATGCTCGATATCAAGATCCAGAAGAAGAGGCTAACAATGCCACGAACACTTACGATGCTGGGAATGATGCCAGCAATGAACAGAGAAGAAGATTCAGTGTCATCAATCTGCAACACGTGCCTCTAATGAGGGGGTGAATATAGAATCCTCAACAATTACAACGTCTCTGGGAACTGTGACAACAACAAGGTTTAAACCATTTTGATATATATTGTAACCTATTGGCTAACGAATAGTGCTGAAAATGAGGTAAATCTAATCCACCACTGTCCTTGGTCTTCTATAGAGTTTTTAAACTAATACGTGTTGGTTTGTTTTTCCACAGAAATTTGGAGATGCATGAATCTAGTGACTTAAACCAAGTAGCAGATGGTTTTATGGGGATCATTGAGAACAAATAGTTAACTTTTGGTAGTATCATCATTTTAATGGTTGTAACTCTCCCCATAAGTGATATAGGTGAGGACTTCCAACGAGAGAGATCGTCCTCTACTCTCTTTAATAATTGCACATAATTTAGCTTTGTTAGCTCTGAGAGCCTGGAGGAAATGTTTATGCCTAAATATCTAATATTTCCTGACTGTAAAGTGATCACAGGTATATTCTGGACCCTGCAGTTAATGGGCAGAACTTTGGTCTTAGACCAGTTGATAGAGTAGTCAGAAAGTGCTGAGAATTTATTTATGAGTGTGATCGTGTGAGTGAGAGACGTCTGTGAGTTCTGAAGGAAAAGGCTCCCGGAGGGCCTCTGCCCTATGCTTATGGGGGCTCTTTCCGGGGGATTCCTCTGCAGTCTTCTGGGTGAATGCATGGTTGCCCCTGCGGTGGGCTTCCTGGGTTCTGTGCTCTGTGGGGGCTGCTGGTGGCCTGGGTCTTGTGGCCCTCTCTGCCTGCTTCTGATTGCTTGGGGGGGCAGTGGATTGTGGCCCTGTACGCTTATACACTCATAACTAAGCACGGTTATCATGTAGGTCCTGTGCCATGGGTGTTGCATGTTCTCGCACACACACACACACATTCATTAGTCCAGTAGCATGGTCGCTAAGCAGTTGATGTATTATCATGTCGTCTCAGGTCATCTATATCCACAGCTGTGTTGTATGCGATTGCCGCTTCTTGTGCTTGTTTTTGTTTCTTTGTGTGTTTGTTTTTTCTCTGCTTGTCTGCTTTCAGGTGCTCCTGGTGGCGCTAAGCCTGGAATCCCCTCAGAGGCCATGGATTGTTGTCTGTTTTGTTTTTTACAGGTGTAGCAGCTGGTTGTCTGGTTTTTGTTTCTATTTTTGTTCTCTTTCCTCTTCTTTCCTCTTCTTCTTTCCTTGTCCCCCGGTCCGGTTCAGTTCTATTACATGTCATATATTGTAAACAGAAATAAATAAATGGGCATCAAGGGGAGCTTTACATTTATAAAACTTCCCTTGGCAAAGCAAATCTGTTTGGCATCAAAGGTATTCAGACTACAATTCTGCTGCCATAATGCTGAACAGGACAAGGGGAAAAAAAAAAAAAAGTAAAGAAGACAGTTCTGCCGAAAGCCAGGGACTAGACCTGTTCTAAGTTCTATACTTTTTAAAAGGGGCGTGTTTATCAACTATAGAATTAGAAGATTTACAAAAATGGTCAAGTGCTAGATCTTCATCTGGGATTTTAACAGTGTCATGAACTATTCAACAGATCAGTTAAAAAAAAGCCTGCTCATGGAGATGTTTCAGGATCTGGATACCAACCGTGGACCTAATGTTTTCATTTTTGCAATTCTGATACAAGCTATTGAGCAGTGATAACTAACACCAAGTTCAGATACTGCGGATTTTCTACCTTTGATTTGTTAAGATTGAGCCAATCAGGGACAACCTTGAAGGATCTCTTAAGTTTGGTTTAGTAGGATCAGTAATTACCTGAGAAAGGTTGATATTGGTACACACCTTTTTTAAATGATCAGAGGCAGAGTTCAACTTGTTTAAATTAAAATTGCCACACAGAGATTGGGTTTAGGCCACATGCGCACAGAATGACCTCAACAAATATAAGAAATATTAAACATTTACACATGGATTTTTGAATACATGTAGAGGAATGATACTTTGAAATGTGCTCATTGCGGAGTTATGCTCAGTTGAGTAATGAAGGTTGAACTATTCTGGGAAAGAGGTTCTATTCCCAGCATCATGATGGACACTCCTGATATAGAAGGTTTCGCTAACGCATTGGAATTGTTTTACTATTTTCATATGCATGTGCAATGAAGAATTGCTTGTTGCTGATAAATGCAAAGAAGAACAGCTTACACATAGATGCTCACATATAGGCTGCTGAATGCAATGAAGACCTGCTTATCCAGTAAAGTTCAATGTCAATGTGTAATATTCAATTAGGATTTGCAAAACAGTGAAGTTAAACAATGAATGGGTCCATAGTCGGTATGAGAAGACTACAAGAATATTTACCTGGGTGTACGTTCAAACAGAGATGAAAAAATTGCTATAAATAATTGTTTGTTTGTTAGTATGTATATGAATGTTATGTGTATAAACTGTGTTGGGTTATAGTTACTCAGTGGTGTCTCAGTGAAACAACCGACGGGGGAAGCCTTGCGGTGACAACAAAAGCAGTGTTTTACTGATCAGTCAAGTTTTCCAGTGTACTCCATACAAACTGGTTGGCTACTGAAGGGATAGAAAATGGGGAATACTTGTTTTAAAGCAAACAAGGAATTAGATGGGAAAAATACATGTTTTAACGGGACCCAGACAATATTAAATACTCAGACAGATGGGAGAAGAAGTGTAGTTTTGTAGGAAATCACAAAATTATTACATAAAATTAGTGAAATCAATTGAAGAATGCCTTTCTGAAGAGCTGTTTACCACAGATGAGCAGCTTTGCGACCAAGCACATTGTAGATCGCTTTACTGCCAAAATGATCTAATTTAATGGATTGGTTTAGACATGCATAACAGCATTTTAAGAACAAAGAGAGAAACAAAAAGGGACAACGCTTCATGGTGGAAGGTGATGTATAAATAACTGTGTATATGATGAAGGAGAGACCATTTGAGCAGCACAGCCATTTCGCAGCACAGGGACAGCAGTCCAAGTTAAAGGATCTCCCACGTGGTATCACCTGTCACACTGTCTCAAGGCATCAAAAGAAGAAAAAAATCACCAAACTCAAGGACAAAGAGACGAAGACTCCGGTGAACGAAGAGAGAGGACTGACAAACCAGAAATACAAAAGGATGCTCGATATCAAGATCCAGAAGAAGAGGCTAACAATGCCACGAACACTTACGATGCTGGGAATGATGCCAGCAATGAACAGAGAAGAAGATTCAGTGTCATCAATCTGCAACACGTGCCTCTAATGAGGGGGTGAATATAGAATCCTCAACAATTACAACGTCTCTGGGAACTGTGACAACAACAAGGTTTAAACCATTTTGATATATATTGTAACCTATTGGCTAACGAATAGTGCTGAAAATGAGGTAAATCTAATCCACCACTGTCCTTGGTCTTCTATAGAGTTTTTAAACTAATACGTGGTGGTTTGTTTTTCCACAGAAATTTGGAGATGCATGAATCTAGTGACTTAAACCAAGTAGCAGATGGTTTTATGGGGATCATTGAGAACAAATAGTTAACTTTTGGTAGTATCATCATTTTAATGGTTGTAACTCTCCCCATAAGTGATATAGGTGAGGACTTCCAACGAGAGAGATCGTCCTCTACTCTCTTTAATAATTGCACATAATTTAGCTTTGTTAGCTCTGAGAGCCTGGAGGAAATGTTTATGCCTAAATATCTAATATTTCCTGACTGTAAAGTGATCACAAGTATATTCTGGACCCTGCAGTTAATGGGCAGAACTTTGGTCTTAGACCAGTTGATAGAGTAGTCAGAAAGTGCTGAGAATTTATTTATGAGTGTGATCGTGTGAGTGAGAGACGTCTGTGAGTTCTGAAGGAAAAGGCTCCCGGAGGGCCTCTGCCCTATGCTTATGGGGGCTCTTTCCGGGGGATTCCTCTGCAGTCTTCTGGGTGAATGCATGGTTGCCCCTGCGGTGGGCTTCCTGGGTTCTGTGCTCTGTGGGGGCTGCTGGTGGCCTGGGTCTTGTGGCCCTCTCTGCCTGCTTCTGATTGCTTGGGGGGGCAGTGGATTGTGGCCCTGTACGCTTATACACTCATAACTAAGCACGGTTATCATGTAGGTCCTGTGCCATGGGTGTTGCATGTTCTCGCACACACACACACACATTCATTAGTCCAGTAGCATGGTCGCTAAGCAGTTGATGTATTATCATGTCGTCTCAGGTCATCTATATCCACAGCTGTGTTGTATGCGATTGCCGCTTCTTGTGCTTGTTTTTGTTTGTTTGTGTGTTTGTTTTTTCTCTGCTTGTCTGCTTTCAGGTGCTCCTGGTGGCGCTAAGCCTGGAATCCCCTCAGAGGCCATGGATTGTTGTCTGTTTTGTTTTTTACAGGTGTAGCAGCTGGTTGTCTGGTTTTTGTTTCTATTTTTGTTCTCTTTCCTCTTCTTTCCTCTTCTTCTTTCCTTGTCCCCCGGTCCGGTTCAGTTCTATTACATGTCATATATTGTAAACAGAAATAAATAAATGGGCATCAAGGGGAGCTTTACATTTATAAAACTTCCCTTGGCAAAGCAAATCTGTTTGGCATCAAAGGTATTCAGACTACAATTCTGCTGCCATAATGCTGAACAGGACAAGGGGAAAAAAAAAAAAAAGTAAAGAAGACAGTTCTGCCGAAAGCCAGGGACTAGACCTGTTCTAAGTTCTATACTTTTTAAAAGGGGCGTGTTTATCAACTATAGAATTAGAAGATTTACAAAAATGGTCAAGTGCTAGATCATCATCTGGGATTTTAACAGTGTCATGAACTATTCAACAGATCAGTTAAAAAAAAGCCTGCTCATGGAGATGTTTCAGGATCTGGATACCAACCGTGGACCTAATGTTTTCATTTTTGCAATTCTGATACAAGCTATTGAGCAGTGATAATTAACACCAAGTTCAGATACTGCGGATTTTCTACCTTTGATTTGTTAAGATTGAGCCAATCAGGGACAACCTTGAAGGATCTCTTAAGTTTGGTTTAGTAGGATCAGTAATTACCTGAGAAAGGTTGATATTGGTACACACCTTTTTTAAATGATCAGAGGCAGAGTTCAACTTGTTTAAATTAAAATTGCCACACAGAGATTGGGTTTAGGCCACATGCGCACAGAATGACCTCAACAAATATAAGAAATATTAAACATTTACACATGGATTTTTGAATACATGTAGAGGAATGATACTTTGAAATGTGCTCATTGCGGAGTTATGCTCAGTTGAGTAATGAAGGTTGAACTATTCTGGGAAAGAGGTTCTATTCCCAGCATCATGATGGACACTCCTGATATAGAAGGTTTCGCTAACGCATTGGAATTGTTTTACTATTTTCATATGCATGTGCAATGAAGAATTGCTTGTTGCTGATAAATGCAAAGAAGAACAGCTTACACATAGATGCTCACATATAGGCTGCTGAATGCAATGAAGACCTGCTTATCCAGTAAAGTTCAATGTCAATGTGTAATATTCAATTAGGATTTGCAAAACAGTGAAGTTAAACAATGAATGGGTCCATAGTCGGTATGAGAAGACTACAGGAATATTTACCTGGGTGTACGTTCAAACAGAGATGAAAAAATTGCGATAAATAATTGTTTGTTTGTTAGTATGTATATGAATATTATGTGTATAAACTGTGTTGGGTTATAGTTACTCAGTGGTGTCTCAGTGAAACAACCGACGGGGGAAGCCTTGCGGTGACAACAAAAGCAGTGTTTTACTGATCAGTCAAGTTTTCCAGTGTACTCCATACAAACTGGTTGGCTACTGAAGGGATAGAAAATGGGGAATACTTGTTTTAAAGCAAACAAGGAATTAGATGGGAAAAATACATGTTTTAACGGGACCCAGACAATATTAAATACTCAGACAGATGGGAGAAGAAGTGTAGTTTTGTAGGAAATCACAAAATTATTACATAAAATTAGTGAAATCAATTGAAGAATGCCTTTCTGAAGAGCTGTTTACCACAGATGAGCAGCTTTGCGACCAAGCACATTGTAGATCGCTTTACTGCCAAAATGATCTAATTTAATGGATTGGTTTAGACATGCATAACAGCATTTTAAGAACAAAGAGAGAAACAAAAAGGGACAACGCTTCATGGTGGAAGGTGATGTATAAATAACTGTGTATATGATGAAGGAGAGACCATTTGAGCAGCACAGCCATTTCGCAGCACAGGGACAGCAGTCCAAGTTAAAGGATCTCCCACGTGGTATCACCTGTCACACTGTCTCAAGGCATCAAAAGAAGAAAAAATCACCAAACTCAAGGACAAAGAGACGAAGACTCCGGTGAACGAAGAGAGAGGACTGACAAACCAGAAATACAAAAGGATGCTCGATATCAAGATCCAGAAGAAGAGGCTAACAATGCCACGAACACTTACGATGCTGGGAATGATGCCAGCAATGAACAGAGAAGAAGATTCAGTGTCATCAATCTGCAACACGTGCCTCTAATGAGGGGGTGAATATAGAATCCTCAACAATTACAACGTCTCTGGGAACTGTGACAACAACAAGGTTTAAACCATTTTGATATATATTGTAACCTATTGGCTAAGGAATAGTGCTGAAAATGAGGTAAATCTAATCCACCACTGTCCTTGGTCTTCTATAGGGTTTTTAAACTAATACGTGGTGGTTTGTTTTTCCACAGAAATTTGGAGATGCATGAATCTAGTGACTTAAACCAAGTAGCAGATGGTTTTATGGGGATCATTGAGAACAAATAGTTAACTTTTGGTAGTATCATCATTTTAATGGTTGTAACTCTCCCCATAAGTGATATAGGTGAGGACTTCCAACGAGAGAGATCGTCCTCTACTCTCTTTAATAATTGCACATAATTTAGCTTTGTTAGCTCTGAGAGCCTGGAGGAAATGTTTATGCCTAAATATCTAATATTTCCTGACTGTAAAGTGATCACAGGTATATTCTGGACCCTGCAGTTAATGGGCAGAACTTTGGTCTTAGACCAGTTGATAGAGTAGTCAGAAAGTGCTGAGAATTTATTTATGAGTGTGATCGTGTGAGTGAGAGACGTCTGTGAGTTCTGAAGGAAAAGGCTCCCGGAGGGCCTCTGCCCTATGCTTATGGGGGCTCTTTCCGGGGGATTCCTCTGCAGTCTTCTGGGTGAATGCATGGTTGCCCCTGCGGTGGGCTTCCTGGGTTCTGTGCTCTGTGGGGGCTGCTGGTGGCCTGGGTCTTGTGGCCCTCTCTGCCTGCTTCTGATTGTTTGGGGGGGCTGTGGATTGTGGCCCTGTACGCTTATACACTCATAACTAAGCACGGTTATCATGTAGGTCCTGTGCCATGGGTGTTGCATGTTCTCGCACACACACACACACATTCATTAGTCCAGTAGCATGGTCGCTAAGCAGTTGATGTATTATCATGTCGTCTCAGGTCATCTATATCCACAGCTGTGTTGTATGCGATTGCCGCTTCTTGTGCTTGTTTTTGTTTCTTTGTGTGTTTGTTTTTTCTCTGCTTGTCTGCTTTCAGGTGCTCCTGGTGGCGCTAAGGCTGGAATCCCCTCAGAGGCCATGGATTGTTGTCTGTTTTGTTTTTTACAGGTGTAGCAGCTGGTTGTCTGGTTTTTGTTTCTATTTTTGTTCTCTTTCCTCTTCTTCTTTCCTTGTCCCCCGGTCCGGTTCAGTTCTATTACATGTCATATATTGTAAACAGAAATAAATAAATGGGCATCAAGGGGAGCTTTACATTTATAAAACTTCCCTTGGCAAAGCAAATCTGTTTGGCATCAAAGGTATTCAGACTACAATTCTGCTGCCATAATGCTGAACAGGACAAGGGGAAAAAAAAAAAAAAGTAAAGAAGACAGTTCTGCCGAAAGCCAGGGACTAGACCTGTTCTAAGTTCTATACTTTTTAAAAGGGGCGTGTTTATCAACTATAGAATTAGAAGATTTACAAAAATGGTCAAGTGCTAGATCTTCATCTGGGATTTTAACAGTGTCATGAACTATTCAACAGATCAGTTAAAAAAAAGCCTGCTCATGGAGATGTTTCAGGATCTGGATACCAACCGTGGACCTAATGTTTTCATTTTTGCAATTCTGATACAAGCTATTGAGCAGTGATAACTAACACCAAGTTCAGATACTGCGGATTTTCTACCTTTGATTTGTTAAGATTGAGCCAATCAGGGACAACCTTGAAGGATCTCTTAAGTTTGGTTTAGTAGGATCAGTAATTACCTGAGAAAGGTTGATATTGGTACACACCTTTTTTAAATGATCAGAGGCAGAGTTCAACTTGTTTAAATTAAAATTGCCACACAGAGATTGGGTTTAGGCCACATGCACACAGAATGACCTCAACAAATATAAGAAATATTAAACATTTACACATGGATTTTTGAATACATGTAGAGGAATGATACTTTGAAATGTGCTCATTGCGGAGTTATGCTCAGTTGAGTAATGAAGGTTGAACTATTCTGGGAAAGAGGTTCTATTCCCAGCATCATGATGGACACTCCTGATATAGAAGGTTTCGCTAACGCATTGGAATTGTTTTACTATTTTCATATGCATGTGCAATGAAGAATTGCTTGTTGCTAATAAATGCAAAGAAGAACAGCTTACACATAGATGCTCACATATAGGCTGCTGAATGCAATGAAGACCTGCTTATCCAGTAAAGTTCAATGTCAATGTGTAATATTCAATTAGGATTTGCAAAACAGTGAAGTTAAACAATGAATGGGTCCATAGTCGGTATGAGAAGACTACAGGAACATTTACCTGGGTGTACGTTCAAACAGAGATGAAAAAATTGCGATAAATAATTGTTTGTTTGTTAGTATGTATATGAATGTTATGTGTATAAACTGTGTTGGGTTATAGTTACTCAGTGGTGTCTCAGTGAAACAACCGAAGGGGGAAGCCTTGCGGTGACAACAAAAGCAGTGTTTTACTGATCAGTCAAGTTTTCCAGTGTACTCCATACAAACTGGTTGGCTACTGAAGGGATAGAAAATGGGGAATACTTGTTTTAAAGCAAACAAGGAATTAGATGGGAAAAATACATGTTTTAACGGGACCCAGACAATATTAAATACTCAGACAGATGGGAGAAGAAGTGTAGTTTTGTAGGAAATCACAAAATTATTACATAAAATTAGTGAAATCAATTGAAGAATGCCTTTCTGAAGAGCTGTTTACCACAGATGAGCAGCTTTGCGACCAAGCACATTGTAGATCGCTTTACTGCCAAAATGATCTAATTTAATGGATTGGTTTAGACATGCATAACAGCATTTTAAGAACAAAGAGAGAAACAAAAAGGGACAACGTTTCATGGTGGAAGGTGATGTATAAATAACTGTGTATATGATGAAGGAGAGACCATTTGAGCAGCACAGCCATTTCGCAGCACAGGGACAGCAGTCCAAGTTAAAGGATCTCCCACGTGGTATCACCTGTCACACTGTCTCAAGGCATCAAAAGAAGAAAAAATCACCAAACTCAAGGACAAAGAGACGAAGACTCCGGTGAACGAAGAGAGAGGACTGACAAACCAGAAATACAAAAGGATGCTCGATATCAAGATCCAGAAGAAGAGGCTAACAATGCCACGAACACTTACGATGCTGGGAATGATGCCAGCAATGAACAGAGAAGAAGATTCAGTGTCATCAATCTGCAACACGTGCCTCTAATGAGGGGGTGAATATAGAATCCTCAACAATTACAACGTCTCTGGGAACTGTGACAACAACAAGGTTTAAACCATTTTGATATATATTGTAACCTATTGGCTAAGGAATAGTGCTGAAAATGAGGTAAATCTAATCCACTACTGTCCTTGGTCTTCTATAGGGTTTTTAAACTAATACATGGTGGTTTGTTTTTCCACAGAAATTTGGAGATGCATGAATCTAGTGACTTAAACCAAGTAGCAGATGGTTTTATGGGGATCATTGAGAACAAATAGTTAACTTTTGGTAGTATCATCATTTTAATGGTTGTAACTCTCCCCATAAGTGATATAGGTGAGGACTTCCAACGAGAGAGATCGTCCTCTACTCTCTTTAATAATTGCACATAATTTAGCTTTGTTAGCTCTGAGAGCCTGGAGGAAATGTTTATGCCTAAATATCTAATATTTCCTAACTGTAAAGTGATCACAGGTATATTCTGGACCCTGCAGTTAATGGGCAGAACTTTGGTCTTAGACCAGTTGATAGAGTAGTCAGAAAGTGCTGAGAATTTATTTATGAGTGTGATCGTGTGAGTGAGAGACGTCTGTGAGTTCTGAAGGAAAAGGCTCCCGGAGGGCCTCTGCCCTATGCTTATGGGGGCTCTTTCCGGGGGATTCCTCTGCAGTCTTCTGGGTGAATGCATGGTTGCCCCTGCGGTGGGCTTCCTGGGTTCTGTGCTCTGTGGGGGCTGCTGGTGGCCTGGGTCTTGTGGCCCTCTCTGCCTGCTTCTGATTGCTTGGGGGGGCTGTGGATTGTGGCCCTGTGGATTGGAACCTGTGGATTGTGGCCCTTTGTTTCTATTTTTGTTCTCTTTCCTCTTCTTTCCTCTTCTTCTTTCCTTGTCCCCCGGTCAGGTTCAGTTCTATTACATGTCATATATTGTAAACAGAAATAAATAAATGGGCATCAAGGGGAGCTTTACATTTATAAAACTTCCCTTGGCAAAGCAAATCTGTTTGGCATTGTTGAGGTCAACCTGTACCTCTTTCCGAGTCCGTTGATGCAGTGAAGGAGGAAGACAGATGCGACGATATAAGAATCAACACAGTTTTATTTGCGCAGTTTGCAAAGTGCGGAGAGCAGTTCAGTACAATGCATGCGAACAGCACAAAGTACGGAAAAGCTCTGTCTTTGTCTAGGGGTGTGATGTTATATAGACTTGAGTTCAGTCTCCGCCTTATGAGATGTGTGTGCGTCAATATCTTATCTCTTCCTCTATGTGTGTGCGTGTGTGTACTGGTATAAGGCGTTACTTTCAGAAGACCGTTGTAGGTGCGGTCCTAGTTTTACAACATGTTGTTCTCAGAGATATTTCCTTATCAGGCTGCTGTGCAAGCACAGAAATGAGCAAGCCGGTTATACAGGCTATCACCTTATACAGCTATCCTCACTCACAATACCCCCTTTTGATCTCTATTAAGAGATCACACAAATAGTTGAGTAACAATACATGACTAAAAAGAAATTGAAAAACCTCACGCCCCCTTTTGATCACTACAAGGTGATCACACAATCTCTGACATTCTGATGATATCGTCTTCATCTATATCAGGATCGGGAGGGTTCAGCAGTGGCATTACCAAAGGGGAGGGAGCCTTCCCCTCTATAGTGGTAGTTATAAGTCTAATGGCAAGTGAACGGATACATGGGATACAGCAGCAACCACACGTCACCAAAATAGCGACGAATATAGCAAGAGATACAAAAAGTGACATTATCAGAGTCTTCCATTTCCCAAACACCTTGGTCAGCCATTCATCCAGCGGATTGTCAATCCCAGAGTGTTCATGCATTATGTTTCACTGTGTCTCAAGTATGATAAAAATAGCAAGCAAAACTTTCTTGGTAAGTCAGACCTTATCCGTCAGGGTGCTCTAGGCGGGGTTACCCCTAGAGGAGCTTTAAACCTTATAGTTTGTCAACATTACCCAACTCCTTAGCAAATAGCACACATTATTAAAAGGATAACATAAGGGTGATACTGCAATGATTATAACTTGGTATGACCTGTAAGAGCAAGTTTAAGCAAAGCCCCAGCAAACACGATTATGAGTATAACAAATCCAAAAATAACACAATTCAACTGAGATGCCGTCATCTGGAGTCGTTCTTCGGAGGAGATTTCACTTTCTCCCGATGAGGGTTGAGTTGGAGCCCGGGTCCAACACCCGTCCTGCTCGTAAATGATGTCGTTGCAAGGAGGCAGAAGTGTACTACTTCTGCCTGCAAAATGCCACCAGGGGATTATTCTGCCCCTTGTTGGTTGGTGGTCTTTTCCTCTGTACCAGCTGGTACAGTGTACAAATCTTTCAGCGCCTGGTGAGTCGCTGCTAGGGAGCGTTGAGATTCCTCGGCTGCCGCACACTGGCTCCAATGGAACCACGTATCACCTTTCCCTTTGACTCGGACTGCGTGGGAGGTCCTCTCGGTCACCTGATAGGGCCCTGTCCACCTTGGCTCCGACCACTTTCGTTTGATGACCCTCAGCAATACCCACTCAGCCTCTGGAGCCGGCGCTGGTTGGCCCTCTCCTCTGCTACTCGCCACCTGCTTTGAAAATTCTGCAACGAGACTTTGGAGTTCATGGAAATACATTTTGTGGGTTAGGTGTTGTTCAATATGTCCTGTTCCTGGCAACTTAGATTGAGGTCCAGGAAAAGCTCTCCCTGTCTGGAGCTCATGTGGTGTAAACCTTGTGGACTGATTAACAGAGCTCCTGATGGACATTAAGGCTAAGGGCAACGCATCTAGCCAATTCATTTTGGTCTGTGCACAGATTTTAGCCAATTTGCTCTTCACTGTCTGATTCATTCTCTCAACCTTACCCTGTGATTGTGGATGGTAGACAGTACCAAACTTGTGTTTTAGCCCTAGCATGGCCTCAACCTGTTGCAACTCTTGGTTTTTGAAGTGAGTGCCGTTGTCTGACCTGATCCTTTCTGGAAATCCATGCCTGGGGATATAATGGTTGATCAGAAATTTTATTACCGACTTACCATCCTCTTTCTTGGTAGGCCATGCTTCAGGCCATCCTGAATATGCATCCACACACATCTACCTATAAGGGAATATACCTATACCCTTTCACCGGTGTGATCATGTCTGTGTAATCAATGATGATTTCTTTCCCTGGCTTTACCTCCAATGGATAACATCCAGGGTGTGGTTTCACTGTTGGTCTGACATTGTACTTTAGACACTCCTCGCATGACCCCACAAAATGTTTGGCCATGTCCTTTAGGTATGGATGCCACCAGTGCTCTAGATTTCTCATCATTTGAGCTACCCCCACATGTCCCACTCCATGTGCCTCCGCCAACGCTGTCTGTCTGATCCCTGGAGGTAGTATAGGTCGTCCATCTGGGCCCCTCCAGAGGCCGTGTACTTCTGTCGCCCCTCTCGCTTTCCATAATGTCTTTTCTTGTGGAGAGGCCGCAGCTTGCTCAGCTATCAGTGCGGTCATGTCTGTGTCTTTCTCTGTCTCAGCGCACATGAGGATCGCCTTCACCACATATCCTGCCGCGGTTTTAGCTGCCATATCTGCTGCGTCGTTTCCCTTTTTTGTAGGTGAGTCATTTTTCTCATGGCCCTTACATTTGATAACAGCTACTTTGCTCGGGAGTAGTAGGGCCTCCGCTAGCTCTTTCATTTCTGCCTCATGTCTGATGGGTTTATTTGTTGCGGTTAGAAATCCAGCCCTCAACCACTGTTTCAGTTCCACATGTACTGCTCCTGCTGCATAGGCTGAATCTGTGTAAATGTTTACTTCCTGCCCTTCCCCTAGCATCAGTGCTGCTATTACTGCCAATACTTCTGCTCTTTGTGCTGACTGCTGTCCTTCCAGTCTCTCTGTTTATCGTGTGATCAGTTCCCCTTGCACGTCTTCTACAACTGCATATGCTGCTTTCAGTCCTTCTCGTTCATCCCTGAAGCAACAGCCGTCTGTGTATAGTTCTCTAGCCCCTGGTATCGGTTCTGTTTGTAGGTCCAGTCGTACTTTCTCCTCTTTCTGCACTCTGTCCGTACACTCATGTGGCTCACCTGTTCCTAGCTGATCTGCCATGTTTATGCCTTCATGAGTGAAAGTCAGGTTTGGTGCCTCGAGAATTTTGCTCAGTCGTCTTTGTCTCAGAGCAGTCAGCGTAAAAGTCTGTGAGTTCACATAGGCCACAACGCTATGTGTGGTCAGAATGTGCAGTTGATGTCCCATGACAATGTGTGCAGTTTTTTGAATGAGCTTCGCCATCCCTGCTGCCTGTTGTGTACACATAGGATGGCGCTTTTCCATATTGTCTAGCATCACACTGATATACATTAGTACTACTCTCTCACCCCCTTTTCTCTGGAACAGGACGCCATTAGTGCAAAGTTCTGTTCCAGAGACATCCAAGTAGAATGGTAAGCTATAATCGGGTATAGCTAGGTCTGCTGCTGTGGAGAGGGCCTGTTTTAGTGCAATAAAGGCTTCCTCCGCCTCCTGAGTCCAATTCAGGGTCGCTGACAGGTTGCGCATGCCTTGTTCTTTCACTAGGGCCCGCAGAGGTCTAGTTAAGCCGGTGTAATTGGCTATGTAAGTCCTACTATAGCCTGTCAACCCTAAGAAAGACAACATGTCCTTTACCTTCACTGGCTTAGAGTGATGGAGAATAGTAGACCTGTGCTGAGGGGAGAGCCCTGCTCCTTTTTGGGAAATTTGCCTGCCCAAAAACGCTACCTGCCGCCGTGCAACCTGAAGTTTGGCTTTGCTGACCTTGAACCCTGTTCTTGCAAGATGTAAAAGGACATTTTTAGTTGCTTCCAAACACAGAGCCGCAGTGGGCGCTGCCAACAACAAATCATCTACATACTGAACGAGAGTCACCTGCTCTGGTAGTGGGCAATCACTCAGGATATCTTTTAGAACCTGGTTAAAAATCCCTGGGGACAAAGCGAACCCTTGTGGCAGCCTGGTGTACTGTAGCTGCTTGTGCTGATACGAAAACGAGAAAATGTGCCTGCAGTCTTCCGCCAAGGGAAGACAAAAGAATGCATTAGCCAAGTCAATGCAGGTAAACCACTCATGTTTAGGATCCAAATTGGTTAGAGCCACATATGGATTCGGAACAGGAACTGTAGGAGTGAGGAGAATATCGTTGATTGCCCGTAGGTCATGTGCCATGCGATATTTACCTGTCCCTTTCTTTTCAATAGGTAAAATGGGTGTGTTCCACTCTGAGGACGAGGGTTCTAACACCCCCTTTTGTAACAGGCCATCAATAGTGTCCCTAAGTCCTTCTTCCGCCTGAGGTTTATGAGGATACTGCCTTATCCAAATAGGGGGACCCTCACGCACCTGGAATGTAATGGGCTTGTACTTAACTTGTCCAACATCTGTCGGACCCTGTGCCCATAGGTGTTCAGGGAGGCTGGCGAGTAGAGCTGCCGCCTCCACGTGATCTGTACGTTCACGGCCATGATGTCTAGAGATCTGTGCATGCTCTAATGTGACTGTATCTTCCCCTGAAACCTGAATGCGATATGTGCGAGCTTGCGCAGAATACTGAACTTGTGGAAGTTGTGTATTTACCCAATCGGATTGTAGGAGTGCCCGTTTAACAATACTCCCTAGCTCTTTTGCCTAATGCTGTGGGTGTAATGCCAATGATACATGTGGGGCCGCTTCTTCTGCCATCATATACCAGGGAAGTTGTGCAGAGGTCAGGGCAACACCTGCCGCCACGCCTTCAGGCGCCACATAAATATTATGTGTCTTAATTTGCCAATCTCGACCTTCAAGTTGGTCCTGAAAATTTTCCTGATACCAATCTGTCTGTAACCCATCATAGAATAGAGTAACATGGGGGGAATCTGGAGGTGAGACATAGGGTTCGAGTTGGGAAATCCAGGGTTTCCACTGGAGGTAAGCCGAGAGGATACCACGCCGCTCAGATGTTTCCGGCTGTAATAGACCCCAGTATATGTCCGCGTATTGTTCATTCACTGGCTGCACAAGATATTGACCAGTGATGTTCTCCATCGGTCCAGAGCACGGCAAATGAGATCCATCAGGCATGACAACAACCAGGCCATCGGCGCTGCAGAGTATCGTGGCCCCCAGTTTTATCAGGAGATCTCTTCCCAGCAAGTTCATCGGTACAGAAGGTGAATGTACAAATGGATGTGTCACAGTCTGTTTTCCCACCTGGGTGAGTAGCGGCTTAGTGAACGGCAGTGTCTTTTTCTCCCCAGAGAAGCCCATAAGCGTGATGGTATGCGATGACAGGGAACCAGATGGTACAACTTTCAATGTTGAACATGTGGCTCCAGTGTCAACCAAGAAAGGCAGATCTTTTTTCTCAATCTGAACTGACAGCATCGGTTCTGCCGTAGTGATGCTGTCTGAGAGTCTCTGTGGGGTGTGTCAATACTGACCGGACTGGTCAGGGTTCTCCCCATTGTCCCACAATGGGAACTGACCAGCAGCAGCTGCTCCCCAAGGCTGCTGAGGATACATAGGTGCAGTAACAGGAGGTCCGGAGCCGCGACCCCTGCCTCTCCCAGGAGGACCACTATCCACACCTTTCTGTGCTCTTGGATTATGTGGGCAGCTTCTTATCCAATGATTAGGGTCTCCACAGAGATAACAACAACGAGTCTCCCCCGACTGTCCTCTTCCTGTACCGCCCCTTAGTCCCCGACCTCTCCCCCAAAGCCTCCACCCCGCATTGGTCCTCCCCCATGTCTTCTCCCGCCTGATGGGGGCTGCGGTACCCATGGTGGGACCGGAAATAAATCAGGAACCTGTGGTGGCTCGGCAGCCAACATGACCCTCGCAGCTTCCCCTTTTTGTTTTTTATTTTTATCATTACATTTCTGTCTAGCTTCCGTTAATTGTAATTTTAACAGCTGAACCTGCAATTCTTTTAAGTCATCCTGTTCTTTCTGTGTATTATCTTGTGCACGGGTGAGATGGTGAATTAAGTGTTTCTCCCAGACATGTGATTCAGCACCGAGCATGTCCGGGTTATTAACCATGGCTATTTTGACATTCTCCGGCACTCCATTCAGTATAGCCTGTCTAAACCACTCCCTCTGAGCTCCAGCTTTCCCTGGGTGGCATCCTGTGTGTTTCAACCATAAATCCTTGCTCTGATCCACATACTCCCTGGGATTTTGTTTGGGGTCCCATCTCATCTTTGGCATTACGGTGGCGTTAGGTAGTGGATATTTTTCTCTCATAGCTTTCCCTATTTCAGTGCTATGATGCGTGAAAGGGGTGTCATCTGTCACCCTGTCTGTATGAGCGATAGTCTCAATTTCTCTCATGTCCCCACCCGTCATGCATCGTCCTGCAATAGCTCTAAAGTCCCCCAATGCCAATTTCTGTCCTGCCGTCAGAGAATCCAATTTGCTGAGCCACAAATTTCCACCCTCGGCTACAGGTGGTAATTTCTCCACTATGGCCTGTATGTCCCCTATAGTAAATGGTCGGTACCGGTCACCTTGTCCTGGTACTGCTGTTAGTGGGTACATTGTGACCGGAAGGATTGTCCCACCACGTCGGCGCTGGCTAACTCTTCTGCCTATCGTATCTGTCAGTTCCTCTGCCACCTTCATTCCTTTCTCTACACTTCTCACCAGTCCGTCCCTTTTTTGACAGAGCTCTTCTATCTCTCTCCGACATAACTCATCTAGCTCTCTCTCTTTCCTGACGGCTGAATCTTCCTCCTCTTCCCTCCATGATCCTGCCAAGCTAAAACTTACTGGTACTTCTTGTCTTTCACCTTCCCACTGTCCCTTTCCTTGAAAAGAAGCTGTCCCTGCTGCTTCTGCTTCCTCCTCACAATCTGAAATCTCACTTCCCCTCATCACCTGCCTCCGTGGCTGTGGTGTGACTTTTCGTTTTACCGTGGGCTGTGGAGCCTGTTCCCTTGCCCGTCTCTGCGAGAATGGGTCTGGGGGCGCCGAAAGGTTATCACCTGTGAAGGGGTTATAAGAGGATTTGGACGTCGTCCCTGTCCTTACTGAAGTCTCAAAGCTTGATGCTGTAGGAGTGGCTGCACCTGCTTCAGTCACACTGTCACTTACAAGTGTCTCTTCTGAGGATCCAACCTGAAGTGTACCACTAGTCACATATAGTGTGGGATATAACCCTGGTGTCGGTGCAGCAGGCGGTGCATATGGAGGTGGGCATGTAGGAGTGTCAGGTGCAGTTACCATTTGTTTGCCTCCTGGTTTTCTTGCGTTCTCATGGAGATGTCTCACACTTTGCCAGAAGACCGCCAGCTCAGACCAGCCCCGTCGTCGCTCCTCCTGCTCTTTCGCCTCCTTTTTTAATTTTGAACGTTGCAGCACACCTGCCTTTTGTCCCTGCTCTGCCAGCTCTTCTTTCCTCACCTTACATTCTTTCTCCTTTTCCCACAACCAGGCCCCTAACGGACCGGGGTCTGACATTTTCTTGCCCTTATATCTCACCAATTGTTCCACTTGTCCCTTCATGTCGGCTAATTTCCTGTCCCTACCCTTTTTAGGTAACACTGCCCCTGCTGCTTTTAAGGTATTTCTCTAACTGCAGCTCGAGGGGCCTCCAGGCACCCATACCTGGGCCCCATCCCCCATCATCTATTTCCCTGTCAAACTCTCCCTCCATTTTACTTCTCTTTTTCTAAATTCTGAGGCCAGCCGGTTTGTATGACGTACGTCCGAGCAACAGGCCTTGTAAGGTGATGATTTATTAACGGCCAGTCAGTTTGTATGGCATAACACCCGAGCAACTGACCCTTTTGACAAACCAAGCCACTTATGTTAGCACCGCTAGGTTTCGATGGCTCAGACAGATTACGTTATCACCGTTAGGTTTCCTCTGTCTGATTGTCGAGTTTGTCAAGACACCGTTTTATGCACCATTCACCTTTAGACACCTCAGAATTTTATTCTTCCCACAGCCCGCTTCTCCTTATTTCTCTCAAACAAATACAAAACACACAAAACACGTTAAAATCTTCACACACTCTTTCAAAATGCATTGATAGAAAAAATACCTCAGGAACCCTGTTCCTGTACTCTAGTATAGGGGACTCTAGCCCCAAACAGACTTCAAGAATTTATGAGGAGTATAACCTCAAGGGACTCTAACCCAACTCCGTAGAGTATACTACTTTAGGGGACTCTAACCCCAAACAGACTTCAAGAATTTATGAGGAGTATAACCTCAAGGGACTCTAACCCAACTCCGTAGAGTATACTACTTTAGGGGACTCTAACCCCAGGGACTCAAACCCAGTAGAATTCGGGGTGTCTTCACCTCCCCGGGACTCTAACCCAGCAGCCTCTCAGGCTTCCGGTTCCTCGTCAGGCAACCGGTGGGGTCCGCCACGACCAAAGACAGTCTGTTTTATCCTCTTTTATATTCACTTTTCTCTTATAGTTTCACGCAGTTATCGACATTAATTCCTATCGTCTTTTGCTGATTCAATCACCAGTTTCAGGACAGGACACGTTGTTTTAAAATATTCAATGTGCAGAGTTTGATAAAACAGGTTCTGCTTACCTCTGTGTTAACGTGCCGGCTCGTGTCCCGTCTCTGTCACCGTGAAGGAATCTTTTATCCGAATGAACTCCGTCCTCTCCTCACCACATCCCGAACGAGCCCCCAAAATTGTTGAGGTCAACCTGTACCTCTTTCCGAGTCCGTTGATGCAGTGAAGGAGGAAGACAGATGCGACGATATAAGAATCAACACAGTTTTATTTGCGCAGTTTGCAAAGTGCGGAGAGCAGTTCAGTACAATGCATGCGAACAGCACAAAGTACGGAAAAGCTCTGTCTTTGTCTAGGGGTGTGATGTTATATAGACTTGAGTTCAGTCTCCGCCTTATGAGATGTGTGTGCGTCAATATCTTATCTCTTCCTCTATGTGTGTGCGTGTGTGTACTGGTATAAGGCGTTACTTTCAGAAGACCGTTGTAGGTGCGGTCCTAGTTTTACAACATGTTGTTCTCAGAGATATTTCCTTATCAGGCTGCTGTGCAAGCACAGAAATGAGCAAGCCGGTTATACAGGCTATCACCTTATACAGCTATCCTCACTCACAGCATCAAAGGTATTCAGACTACAATTCTGCTGCCATAATGCTGAACAGGACAAGGGAAAAAAAAAAAAAAGTAAAGAAGACAGTTCTGCCGAAAGCCAGGGACTAGACCTGTTCTAAGTTCTATACTTTTTAAAAGGGGCGTGTTTATCAACTATAGAATTAGAAGATTTACAAAAATGGTCAAGTGCTAGATCTTCATCTGGGATTTTAACAGTGTCATGAACTATTCAACAGATCAGTTAAAAAAAAGCCTGCTCATGGAGATGTTTCAGGATCTGGATACCAACCGTGGACCTAATGTTTTCATTTTTGCAATTCTGATACAAGCTATTGAGCAGTGATAACTAACACCAAGTTCAGATAATGCGGATTTTCTACCTTTGATTTGTTAAGATTGAGCCAATCAGGGACAACCTTGAAGGATCTCTTAAGTTTGGTTTAGTAGGATCAGTAATTACCTGAGAAAGGTTGATATTGGTACACACCTTTTTTAAATGATCAGAGGCAGAGTTCAACTTGTTTAAATTAAAATTGCCACACAGAGATTGGGTTTAGGCCACATGCACACAGAATGACCTCAACAAATATAAGAAATATTAAACATTTACACATGGATTTTTGAATACATGTAGAGGAATGATACTTTGAAATGTGCTTATTGCGGAGTTATGCTCAGTTGAGTAATGAAGGTTGAACTATTCTGGGAAAGAGGTTCTATTCCCAGCGTCATAATGGACACTCCTGATATAGAAGGTTTCGCTAACGCATTGGAATTGTTTTACTATTTTCATATGCATGTGCAATGAAGAATTGCTTGTTGCTGATAAATGCAAAGAAGAACAGCTTACACATAGATGCTCACATATAGGCTGCTGAATGCAATGAAGACCTGCTTATCCAGTAAAGTTCAATGTCAATGTGTAATATTCAATTAGGATTTGCAAAACAGTGAAGTTAAACAATGAATGGGTCCATAGTCGGTATGAGAAGACTACAGGAACATTTACCTGGGTGTACGTTCAAACAGAGATGAAAAAATTGCGATAAATAATTGTTTGTTTGTTAGTATGTATATGAATGTTATGTGTATAAACTGTGTTGGGTTATAGTTACTCAGTGGTGTCTCAGTGAAACAACCGACGGGGGAAGCCTTGCGGTGACAACAAAAGCAGTGTTTTACTGATCAGTCAAGTTTTCCAGTGTACTCCATACAAACTGGTTGGCTACTGAAGGGATAGAAAATGGGGAATACTTGTTTTAAAGCAAACAAGGAATTAGATGGGAAAAATACATGTTTTAACGGGACCCAGACAATATTAAATACTCAGACAGATGGGAGAAGAAGTGTAGTTTTGTAGGAAATCACAAAATTATTACATAAAATTAGTGAAATCAATTGAAGAATGCCTTTCTGAAGAGCT
The DNA here is from genome assembly GCF_036924035.1 of Leuresthes tenuis. Classification (NCBI taxonomy): domain Eukaryota; kingdom Metazoa; phylum Chordata; class Actinopteri; order Atheriniformes; family Atherinopsidae; genus Leuresthes; species Leuresthes tenuis. Next base: position 733,817 of record NW_027325392.1, read on the forward strand.
GTTTACCACAGATGAGCAGCTTTGCGACCAAGCACATTGTAGATCGCTTTACTGCCAAAATGATCTAATTTAATGGATTTTTTTAGACATGCATAACAGCATTTTAAGAACAAAGAGAGAAACAAAAAGGGACAACGCTTCATGGTGGAAGGTGATGTATAAATAACTGTGTATATGATGAAGGAGAGACCATTTGAGCAGCACAGCCATTTCGCAGCACAGGGACAGCAGTCCAAGTTAAAGGATCTCCCACGTGGTATCACCTGTCACACTGTCTCAAGGCATCAAAAGAAGAAAAAATCACCAAACTCAAGGACAAAGAGACAAAGACTCCGGTGAACGAAGAGAGAGGACTGACAAACCAGAAATACAAAAGGATGCTCGATATCAAGATCCAGAAGAAGAGGCTAACAATGCCACGAACACTTACGATGCTGGGAATGATGCCAGCAATGAACAGAGAAGAAGATTCAGTGTCATCAATCTGCAACACGTGCCTCTAATGAGGGGGTGAATATAGAATCCTCAACAATTACAACGTCTCTGGGAACTGTGACAACAACAAGGTTTAAACCATTTTGATATATATTGTAACCTATTGGCTAAGGAATAGTGCTGAAAATGAGGTAAATCTAATCCACTACTGTCCTTGGTCTTCTATAGGGTTTTTAAACTAATACGTGGTGGTTTGTTTTTCCACAGAAATTTGGAGATGCATGAATCTAGTGACTTAAACCAAGTAGCAGATGGTTTTATGGGGATCATTGAGAACAAATAGTTAACTTTTGGTAGTATCATCATTTTAATGGTTGTAACTCTCCCCATAAGTGATATAGGTGAGGACTTCCAACGAGAGAGATCGTCCTCTACTCTCTTTAATAATTGCACATAATTTAGCTTTGTTAGCTCTGAGAGCCTGGAGGAAATGTTTATGCCTAAATATCTAATATTTCCTGACTGTAAAGTGATCACAGGTATATTCTGGACCCTGCAGTTAATGGGCAGAACTTTGGTCTTAGACCAGTTGATAGAGTAGTCAGAAAGTGCTGAGAATTTATTTATGAGTGTGATCGTGTGAGTGAGAGACGTCTGTGAGTTCTGAAGGAAAAGGCTCCCGGAGGGCCTCTGCCCTATGCTTATGGGGGCTCTTTCCGGGGGATTCCTCTGCAGTCTTCTGGGTGAATGCATGGTTGCCCCTGCGGTGGGCTTCCTGGGTTCTGTGCTCTGTGGGGGCTGCTGGTGGCCTGGGTCTTGTGGCCCTCTCTGCCTGCTTCTGATTGCTTGGGGGGGCTGTGGATTGTGGCCCTGTACGCTTATACACTCATAACTAAGCACGGTTATCATGTAGGTCCTGTGCCATGGGTGTTGCATGTTCTCGCACACACACACACACATTCATTAGTCCAGTAGCATGGTCGCTAAGCAGTTGATGTATTATCATGTCGTCTCAGGTCATCTATATCCACAGCTGTGTTGTATGCGATTGCCGCTTCTTGTGCTTGTTTTTGTTTGTTTGTGTGTTTGTTTTTTCTCTGCTAGTCTGCTTTCAGGTGCTCCTGGTGGCGCTAAGGCTGGAATCCCCTCAGAGGCCATGGATTGTTGTCTGTTTTGTTTTTTACAGGTGTAGCAGCTGGTTGTCTGGTTTTTGTTTCTATTTTTGTTCTCTTTCCTCTTCTTTCCTCTTCTTCTTTCCTTGTCCCCCGGTCAGGTTCAGTTCTATTACATGTCATATATTGTAAACAGAAATAAATAAATGGGCATCAAGGGGAGCTTTACATTTATAAAACTTCCCTTGGCAAAGCAAATCTGTTTGGCATCAAAGGTATTCAGACTACAATTCTGCTGCCATAATGCTGAACAGGACAAGGGAAAAAAAAAAAAAAGTAAAGAAGACAGTTCTGCCGAAAGCCAGGGACTAGACCTGTTCTAAGTTCTATACTTTTTAAAAGGGGCGTGTTTATCAACTATAGAATTAGAAGATTTACAAAAATGGTCAAGTGCTAGATCTTCATCTGGGATTTTAACAGTGTCATGAACTATTCAACAGATCAGTTAAAAAAAAGCCTGCTCATGGAGATGTTTCAGGATCTGGATACCAACCGTGGACCTAATGTTTTCATTTTTGCAATTCTGATACAAGCTATTGAGCAGTGATAACTAACACCAAGTTCAGATAATGCGGATTTTCTACCTTTGATTTGTTAAGATTGAGCCAATCAGGGACAACCTTGAAGGATCTCTTAAGTTTGGTTTAGTAGGATCAGTAATTACCTGAGAAAGGTTGATATTGGTACACACCTTTTTTAAATGATCAGAGGCAGAGTTCAACTTGTTTAAATTAAAATTGCCACACAGAGATTGGGTTTAGGCCACATGCACACAGAATGACCTCAACAAATATAAGAAATATTAAACATTTACACATGGATTTTTGAATACATGTAGAGGAATGATACTTTGAAATGTGCTTATTGCGGAGTTATGCTCAGTTGAGTAATGAAGGTTGAACTATTCTGGGAAAGAGGTTCTATTCCCAGCGTCATAATGGACACTCCTGATATAGAAGGTTTCGCTAACGCATTGGAATTGTTTTACTATTTTCATATGCATGTGCAATGAAGAATTGCTTGTTGCTGATAAATGCAAAGAAGAACAGCTTACACATAGATGCTCACATATAGGCTGCTGAATGCAATGAAGACCTGCTTATCCAGTAAAGTTCAATGTCAATGTGTAATATTCAATTAGGATTTGCAAAACAGTGAAGTTAAACAATGAATGGGTCCATAGTCGGTATGAGAAGACTACAGGAACATTTACCTGGGTGTACGTTCAAACAGAGATGAAAAAATTGCGATAAATAATTGTTTGTTTGTTAGTATGTATATGAATGTTATGTGTATAAACTGTGTTGGGTTATAGTTACTCAGTGGTGTCTCAGTGAAACAACCGACGGGGGAAGCCTTGCGGTGACAACAAAAGCAGTGTTTTACTGATCAGTCAAGTTTTCCAGTGTACTCCATACAAACTGGTTGGCTACTGAAGGGATAGAAAATGGGGAATACTTGTTTTAAAGCAAACAAGGAATTAGATGGGAAAAATACATGTTTTAACGGGACCCAGACAATATTAAATACTCAGACAGATGGGAGAAGAAGTGTAGTTTTGTAGGAAATCACAAAATTATTACATAAAATTAGTGAAATCAATTGAAGAATGCCTTTCTGAAGAGCTGTTTACCACAGATGAGCAGCTTTGCGACCAAGCACATTGTAGATCGCTTTACTGCCAAAATGATCTAATTTAATGGATTTTTTTAGACATGCATAACAGCATTTTAAGAACAAAGAGAGAAACAAAAAGGGACAACGCTTCATGGTGGAAGGTGATGTATAAATAACTGTGTATATGATGAAGGAGAGACCATTTGAGCAGCACAGCCATTTCGCAGCACAGGGACAGCAGTCCAAGTTAAAGGATCTCCCACGTGGTATCACCTGTCACACTGTCTCAAGGCATCAAAAGAAGAAAAAATCACCAAACTCAAGGACAAAGAGACGAAGACTCCGGTGAACGAAGAGAGAGGACTGACAAACCAGAAATACAAAAGGATGCTCGATATCAAGATCCAGAAGAAGAGGCTAACAATGCCACGAACACTTACGATGCTGGGAATGATGCCAGCAATGAACAGAGAAGAAGATTCAGTGTCATCAATCTGCAACACGTGCCTCTAATGAGGGGGTGAATATAGAATCCTCAACAATTACAACGTCTCTGGGAACTGTGACAACAACAAGGTTTAAACCATTTTGATATATATTGTAACCTATTGGCTAAGGAATAGTGCTGAAAATGAGGTAAATCTAATCCACTACTGTCCTTGGTCTTCTATAGGGTTTTTAAACTAATACGTGGTGGTTTGTTTTTCCACAGAAATTTGGAGATGCATGAATCTAGTGACTTAAACCAAGTAGCAGATGGTTTTATGGGGATCATTGAGAACAAATAGTTAACTTTTGGTAGTATCATCATTTTAATGGTTGTAACTCTCCCCATAAGTGATATAGGTGAGGACTTCCAACGAGAGAGATCGTCCTCTACTCTCTTTAATAATTGCACATAATTTAGCTTTGTTAGCTCTGAGAGCCTGGAGGAAATGTTTATGCCTAAATATCTAATATTTCCTGACTGTAAAGTGATCACAGGTATATTCTGGACCCTGCAGTTAATGGGCAGAACTTTGGTCTTAGACCAGTTGATAGAGTAGTCAGAAAGTGCTGAGAATTTATTTATGAGTGTGATCGTGTGAGTGAGAGACGTCTGTGAGTTCTGAAGGAAAAGGCTCCCGGAGGGCCTCTGCCCTATGCTTATGGGGGCTCTTTCCGGGGGATTCCTCTGCAGTCTTCTGGGTGAATGCATGGTTGCCCCTGCGGTGGGCTTCCTGGGTTCTGTGCTCTGTGGGGGCTGCTGGTGGCCTGGGTCTTGTGGCCCTCTCTGCCTGCTTCTGATTGCTTGGGGGGGCTGTGGATTGTGGCCCTGTACGCTTATACACTCATAACTAAGCACGGTTATCATGTAGGTCCTGTGCCATGGGTGTTGCATGTTCTCGCACACACACACACACATTCATTAGTCCAGTAGCATGGTCGCTAAGCAGTTGATGTATTATCATGTCGTCTCAGGTCATCTATATCCACAGCTGTGTTGTATGCGATTGCCGCTTCTTGTGCTTGTTTTTGTTTGTTTGTGTGTTTGTTTTTTCTCTGCTAGTCTGCTTTCAGGTGCTCCTGGTGGCGCTAAGGCTGGAATCCCCTCAGAGGCCATGGATTGTTGTCTGTTTTGTTTTTTACAGGTGTAGCAGCTGGTTGTCTGGTTTTTGTTTCTATTTTTGTTCTCTTTCCTCTTCTTTCCTCTTCTTCTTTCCTTGTCCCCCGGTCAGGTTCAGTTCTATTACATGTCATATATTGTAAACAGAAATAAATAAATGGGCATCAAGGGGAGCTTTACATTTATAAAACTTCCCTTGGCAAAGCAAATCTGTTTGGCATCAAAGGTATTCAGACTACAATTCTGCTGCCATAATGCTGAACAGGACAAGGGAAAAAAAAAAAAAAGTAAAGAAGACAGTTCTGCCGAAAGCCAGGGACTAGACCTGTTCTAAGTTCTATACTTTTTAAAAGGGGCGTGTTTATCAACTATAGAATTAGAAGATTTACAAAAATGGTCAAGTGCTAGATCTTCATCTGGGATTTTAACAGTGTCATGAACTATTCAACAGATCAGTTAAAAAAAAGCCTGCTCATGGAGATGTTTCAGGATCTGGATACCAACCGTGGACCTAATGTTTTCATTTTTGCAATTCTGATACAAGCTATTGAGCAGTGATAACTAACACCAAGTTCAGATAATGCGGATTTTCTACCTTTGATTTGTTAAGATTGAGCCAATCAGGGACAACCTTGAAGGATCTCTTAAGTTTGGTTTAGTAGGATCAGTAATTACCTGAGAAAGGTTGATATTGGTACACACCTTTTTTAAATGATCAGAGGCAGAGTTCAACTTGTTTAAATTAAAATTGCCACACAGAGATTGGGTTTAGGCCACATGCACACAGAATGACCTCAACAAATATAAGAAATATTAAACATTTACACATGGATTTTTGAATACATGTAGAGGAATGATACTTTGAAATGTGCTTATTGCGGAGTTATGCTCAGTTGAGTAATGAAGGTTGAACTATTCTGGGAAAGAGGTTCTATTCCCAGCGTCATAATGGACACTCCTGATATAGAAGGTTTCGCTAACGCATTGGAATTGTTTTACTATTTTCATATGCATGTGCAATGAAGAATTGCTTGTTGCTGATAAATGCAAAGAAGAACAGCTTACACATAGATGCTCACATATAGGCTGCTGAATGCAATGAAGACCTGCTTATCCAGTAAAGTTCAATGTCAATGTGTAATATTCAATTAGGATTTGCAAAACAGTGAAGTTAAACAATGAATGGGTCCATAGTCGGTATGAGAAGACTACAGGAATATTTACCTGGGTGTACGTTCAAACAGAGATGAAAAAATTGCGATAAATAATTGTTTGTTTGTTAGTATGGATATGAATGTTATGTGTATAAACTGTGTTGGGTTATAGTTACTCAGTGGTGTCTCAGTGAAACAACCGACGGGGGAAGCCTTGCGGTGACAACAAAAGCAGTGTTTTACTGATCAGTCAAGTTGCTCCAGTGTACTCCATACAAACTGGTTGGCTACTGAAGGGATAGAAAATGGGGAATACTTGTTTTAAAGCAAACAAGGAATTGGGAAAAATACATGTTTTAACGGGACCCAGACAATATTAAATACTCAGACAGATGGGAGAAGAAGTGTAGTTTTGTAGGAAATCACAAAATTATTACATAGAATTAGTGAAATCAATTGAAGAATGCCTTTCTGAAGAGCTGTTTACCACAGATGAGCAGCTTTGCGACCAAGCACATTGTAGATCGCTTTACTGCCAAAATGATCTAATTTAATGGATTGCTTTAGACATGCATAACAGCATTTTAAGAACAAAGAGAGAAACAGAAAGGGACAACGCTTCATGGTGGAAGGTGATGTATAAATAACTGTGTATATGATGAAGGGGGTGGCAACACCCATTCCGAAATCCCGCCATTCCGACATCCCGCTATTCCGACATCCCACCATTCCGACATCCCACCATTCCGACATACCACCATTCCGACATGCAAACGTCCCACCATTCCGACATCCCACCATTGCGACATCCCGCTATTCTGACGTTCAAATGTCCCACCATTCCGACAAGGCTTTCCGTATAAGGAAATGTGTGTTACTCAACAGGTGAGTCCCTTCTTTCTGTTCATGCAATTTATATGTTTAACACATGTTTATAGACAAGCGTTATTAAAAACACAAAGTCTCGGCAACTGGAGGAGGAGAAGCAGTCCGCGGTGGTTTTCAATCACACACTCCAATGCCACTTGTTTCAACTTCCGAAAATTTAATCCAGGAAAAAAAGGCTTACAAACATGGACCAAAACGGCTCCATAAGACGCACAAGAATCCAAAAGAAACAAAAGTTAACTAAAAGAAAGCAAATAAACAGTATGAAGTGGTCAAAATTGGTTTTACGCATGCCTATGTGCGTCTGGCACATGCGTCTTCGGGCTCTCCCACGTTGGTTTGTGGATGAAAGCTATATGTTCAGCTGTAATGTCATGTAAAAACAATCTCTACATGACATTTACTCCCAGGTGTGACCAGTTAGGTCCTTAAGATATCAACAGGCTGTATAAAGCTACAACCGTTGCGGCTGTGTGTTTGTGCCAAATGCGCAAAACCCATCCGCCTTTCCCAAAATTGGAGTGAGTACTCATAAATCACGTGAATAACATGAATAAACGTTTTTACTGCATTTTGTTGTGTTTTATACGTTCTATGCTGTCATTTCTCTCTTCTCCTATTGGCAAGGCAAGGCAGAGTGCTCGCAACTGTGTCCTGTGCCGTAGCCGTGATATCTGTTATTGCAATTATTACTTTTGCATATGATGACAGCGTGCAAAAGACGCATGGGCTCTGTGGAGAGCTCCGCTCTAGCTGGCTGCTGTGACAGCTCACTGACAATGTATTTCTGCTTAATCTGTTTCAGTCTCGCCAGAGTTACATTAATATCTGTATTTTTATATTTGAAATTCAGGGGATTTTGATAATAGATTATTAAAGTTTGTTTGCGAGGCTGTGGCCTCTGCATGTGCAGAGCTTGTGCGCCAAACTTTAGGGCGTATTTGCGCCGGCATATCATTAGTGCAAAATGTTTTGGGTAAAAAATAGGCTATTAAAAGGAACTGTCGGAATGGCGGTATGTTAAAAAAAAAAAAACATACCGCCATTCCGACCATAGGAGGAAAAAAGTGTCGGAATGGTGGGACGTTTGATAAAAAATTAAGTGTCGCCATTCCGACAATTGGAGACCCATGTCGGAATGGCGAGATGTCGGAATGGCAGCATGTAACCATGATGAAGGAGAGACCATTTGAGCAGCACAGCCATTTCGCAGCACAGGGACAGCAGTCCAAGTTACAGGATCTCCCACGTGGTATCACCTGTCACATTGTGTCAAGGCATCAAAAGAAGAAAAAATCACCAAACTCAAGGACAAAAAGACGAAGACGCCGGTGAACGAAGAGAGAGTACTGACAAACCAGAAATACAAAAGGATTCTCGATATCAAAATCCAGAAGAAGAGGCTAACAATGCCACGAACACTTACGATGCTGGGAATGATGCCAGCAATGAACAGAGAAGAAGATTCAGTGTCATCAATCTGCAACACGTGCCTCTAATGAGGGGGTGAATATAGAATCCTCAACGATTACAACGTCTCTGGGAACTGTGACAAAAACAAGGTTTAAACCATTTTGATATATATTGTAACCTATTGGCTAAGGAATAGTGCTGAAAATGAGGTAAATCTAATCCACCATTGTCCTTGGTCTTCTGTAGGGTTTTTAAACTAATATGTGGTGGTTTGTTTTTCCACAGAAATTTGGAGATGCATGAATCTAGTTACTTAAACCAAGTAGCAGATGGTTTTATGGGGATCATTGAGAACAAATAGTTAACTTTTGGTAGTATCATCATTTTAATGGATGTAATTCTCCCCATAAGTGATATAGGTAAGGACTTCCAACGAGAGAGATCGTCCTCTACTGTCTTTAATAATTGCACATAATTTAGCTTTGTTAGCTCTGAGAGCCTGGAGGAAATGTTTATGCCTAAATATCTAATATTTCCTGACTGTAAAGTGATCGCAGGTATATTATGGACCCTACAGTTAATGGGCAGAACTGTGGTCTTAGACCAGTTGATAGAGTAGTCAGAAAGTGTTGAGAATTTATTTATGAGTGTGATCGTGTGAGTGAGAGACGTCTGTGAGTTCTGAAGGAAAAGTAATACATCATCAGCATAGAGACTTATTTTATGCTCAATATTTTGGGATTAATTACTCACAAACGGGTAAGAAAAGGTAGTATTGCCAGACCATACATGATCAAAACAGGGAGCGGAGGTCGTTCAGCTGCAAGAAGGTGTGAATGTCCAACTAAAGTTTATAAAAAGCGGGTAAGACAAGGTGCAAATGCCCGACAATGCATGATCAAAAGAGGGAGCGGAGGTTTTCGGCTGCAAGAAGGTCTGAATGTCCACCCATAATTCCTGAAAAATGGGTAAAAAAAGGGTGCGAATGCCAAACCATACATCATCAAAAGCAGGAGTGGATGTGTTCGGCTAGAAGAAGGTTTGAATGTCCGACCATAGTTTGTAAAAAGCGGGTAAGAAAAGGTTCGAATGCCCAAACATAGACCATCAAAAGAGGGAGCGGAGGTGTTCCGCTGTAAGAAGGTGTAAATGTCCGACCATAGTTGGTAAAAAGCGAGTAAGAAAAGGTTAAAATACCCGACTGTACACAATCAATAGCGGGAGCGGAGTTGTTCGGCTACAAGAATGTGTGAAAGTCCGACCATGGTTTGTAAAAAACGGGTAAGAAAAGGTGCGAATGCCCGACAATGTATGATCAAAAGAGGGAGCGGAGGTTTTTGGCTACAAGAAGGTTTGAATGTCCGACCATAGTTTGTAAAAAGCGGGTAAGAATAGGTTCAAATGCCTGACTATACACCATCAAAAGCGGGAGCGGAGGTGTTCCGCTGTAAGACAGTGTGAATGTCCGACCATAGTTGGTAAAAAGCGGGTAAGAAAAGGTTAAAATACCCGACTGTACACAATCAATAGGGGGAGCGGAGTTGTTCGGCTACAAGAAGGTGTGAAAGTCCAACCATGGTTTGTAAAAAGCTGGTAAGAAAAGGTTCGAATGCCCGAATATATACCATCAAAAGCGGAAGCGGAGGTGTTCGGCTGCAAGAAGGTGTGAACGTCCGACCAAAGTTTGTAAAAAGCAGTTAAGAAAAGGTTCGAATATCCAACCAAACATAATCAAAAGCGGGAGCAGAGCTGTTCGACTGCAAGTAGGTGTGAATGTCCAGCCATAATTACTCACAAACGGGTAAGAAAAGGTAGTATTGCCAGACCATACATGATCAAAACAGGGAGCTGAGGTGGTTCAGCACCAAGGTGTGAATGTCTGACTATAGTTTGTACAAATCGTGTAAGATAAGGTGCGAATGCCCGACAATGTATAATCAAAAGAGGGAGCAGAGGTTTTCGGCTACAAGAAGGTTTGAATGTCCGACCATAGTTTGTAAAAAGCGGGTAAGAAAAGGTTCAAATGCCTGACTATACACCATCAAAAGAGTGAGCGGAGATGTTCCGCTGTAAGACGGTGTGAATGTCCGACCATAGTTGGTAAAAAGCGGGTTAGAAATGGTTAAAATACCCGACTGTACACAATCAATAGCGGGAGCGGAGTTGTTCGGCTACAAGAAGGTGTGAAAGTCCAACCATGGTTTGTAAAAAGCTGGTAAGAAAAGGTTCGAATGCCCGAATATATACCATCAAAAGCGGAAGCGGAGGTGTTCGGCTGCAAGAAGGTGTGAACGTCCGACCAAAGTTGGCAAAAAGCAGTAAAGAAAAGGTTCGAATATCCAAACATAATTAAAAGCGAGAGAGATTGTGTTCAGCTGCAAGTAGGTGTGAATATCCAGCCATAATTACTCACAAACGGGTAAGAAAATGTAGTATTGCCAGACCATACCTGATCAAAACAGGGAGCGGAGGTGGTTTAGCTGCAAAAAGGGGTGAATGTCCAACTAAAGTTCAAATATATTAACAAAAGCGGGAGGAGAGGTCTTCGGATTAGAGTGGTTGAGAATTTCCAACCATAATCTATAAAATGTGGTGAAAAAAAAAGGTGTGAAGGAATGAATTTTATAGCAAAATCCGAAATCATGCATAACTCCGCATAAGGAACGTATTGCTCAACCAAAGGGATGCTTCTTTCTCATTCAGGGTAATATGAGGAACTTTATGCTTGATACATTTTAGACATGGATAACTATGAAGGACAAAGCAATTTTAACTTGGTTTGAGCAAAGCAATTCATTTTATAGGAAAATCCGAAATCGTGCAGGACTCATGAAAGTAAGCTTTTTCTCGGATTCCTGATCCTCCAGTGTTGCTCTTTCCTATAATGAAAAATACAGCCTTGTTCTTTGTTGAAATTTATATAGACATTGATAAATATGAAGAACAAAGCAGTTTCCACTTTGTTTGAGTGAAGGAATTAATTTTATAGCAAAATCCCAAATCAAGCAGAACGGATTCCAAGTTTTCGGATTCCTGATCCTTCAGTGTTGCTATTTCTTCTACTGCAAAATACAATGTTGTTCTTTGTTGAAGTAAATCTAGACATTGATAAATATGAAGGACAAAGCAGTTTTAACATAGTTTGAGTAAAGGAATTCATTTTATACATAAAATCCCAAATCATGCAGAACGTATGAAAATAAGCTTATTCTCGGATTCCTGATCCTTCAGTGTTGCTCTTTCTACTACTGCAAAATACAATGTTGTTCTTTGTTGAAGTAAATCTAGACATTGATAAATATGAAGGACAAAGCAGTTTTCACTTGGTTTGAGTGAAGGAATTCATTTTATACATAAAATCCCAAATCATGCAAAACGTATGAAAAGAAGCTTATTCTCGGATTCCTGATCCTTCAGTGTTGCTTTTTCTTCTACTGCAAAATACAATGTTGTTCTTTGTTGAAGTCGATCTAGACATTGATAAATATGAAGGACAAAGCAGTTTTAACTTGGTTTGAGTGAAGGAATTCATTTTATACATAAAATCCCAAATCATGCAGAACGTATGAAAATAAGCTTATTCTCGGATTACTGATCCTTCAGTGTTGCTCTTTCTTCTACTGCAAAATCCAGTGTTGTTCTTTGTTGAAGTCAATCTAGACATTGATAAATATGAAGGACAAAGCAGTTTTAACATAGTTTGAGTGAAGGCGTTCATTTACAGTAAAATCAATAATCGTGCAGAACTCATGAAAATAAGCTTATTCTCGGATTCCTAAAACTTTTGATTTTGCTCTTTCTTTACTACAAAGTACAATGTTGTTCTTTGTTGAAGTCGATCTAGACATTGATAAATATGAAGGACAAAGCAGTTTTCACTTGGTTTGAGTGAAGGATTTGCAGCTGAAAACCTCCCGCTCCCGCTTTTGATTGTGTATAGTCGGGCTTTCGAGCCTTTTCTTACCCGGTTTTTAGAAATTATGGTTGGACATTCAGACCTTGCAGCCGAAGACCTCCACTCCCTCTTTTGATCATACATTGTCGGGCATTCGCACCTTGTCTTACCCGCTTTTTACAAACTATAGTCAGACATTCACACCTTGCAGCTGAACCACCTCAGCTCCCTGTTTTGATCATGTATGGTCTGGCAATACTACCTTTTCTTACCCGTTTGTGAGTAATTATGGCTGGACATTCACACCTACTTGCAGTCGAACAGCTCTGCTCCCGCTTTTGATGGTATATATTAGGGCATTCGAACCTTTTCTTAACTGCTTTTTGCAAACTTTGGTCGGGCGTTCACACCTTCTTGCAGCCGAACACCTCCGCTTCCGCTTTTGATGGTATATATTCGGGCATTCGAACCTTTACTTAGCAGCTTTTTACAAACCATGGTTGAACTTTCACACCTTCTTGTAGCCGAACAACTCCTCTCCCGCTATTGATTGTGTACAGTCAGGTATTTTAACCTTTTCTTACCCGCTTTTTACACACAATGGTCGGATATTCACACCGTCTTACAGCGGAACACCTCCGCTCCCGCTTTTGATGGTGTATAGTCAGGCATTTGAACCTTTTCTTACCCGCTTTTTACAAACTATGGTCGGACATTCAAACCTTCTTGTAGCCGAAAACCTCCGCTCCCTCTTTTGATCATACATTGTCGGGCATTCGCACCTTTTCTTACCCGTTTTTTTACAAACCATGGTCGGACTGTCACACATTCTTGTAGCCAAACACATCCGCTCCCGCTATTGATTGTGTACAGTCGGGTATTTTAACCTTTTCTTACCCGTTTTTTACCAACTATGGTCGGACATTCACACCTTCTTACAGCGGAACACCTCCGCTCCCTCTTTTGATGGTGTATGTTTGGGCATTCGAACCTTTTCTTACCCGCTTTTTACAAACTATGCTCGGACATTCAAACCTTGTAGCCGAACACATCCACTCCTGCTTTTGATGATGTATGGTTGGGCATTCAAACCTACTTGTTGCCCGCTTTTCATTAATTTTGGGTGGACATTCACACCTTGTCACAGCCAAACACCTCCGCTCCCTGTTTTGATCATGTATGGTTGGACATTCGCACCTTTTCTCACCCGCTTTTTGCCAACTATGGTCGGCTGTTCACAGCTTCCTCTCCACCATACTTGTATGGTGGGATATTCACACCCACTTGCATCCGAAGACCTTTTGTTGATATTTAGTCGGTCATTCGCAGCTTACCCGCTTTTGGCAAACTATGGCCTTCATGCAGCCAAACACCTCTGATCTCGCTTTTGATGATGTAAGGTTGGGCATTCAGACCTTGCTTCACCTGCTTTTCACCAAATATAGTCGGACATTCACACCTTCTTGCAGCCGAACACTTCCGCTCCACCTTTTAGTGTTCTATCACACCTTTTTTTTCACCGCATTTTATAGATTATGGTTGGAAATTCTCAACCACTCTCATCCGAAGACCTCTCAACCCGCTTTTGTTAATATATTTGAACTTTAGTCGGACATTCACACCTTCTTGCAGCTGAACCACCTCCGCTCCCTGTTTTGATCATGTATGGTCTGGCAATAATACCTTTTCTTACCCGTTTGTTAGTAATTATGGCTGGACATTCACACCTACTTGCAGCCAAACACCACCTCTCCCGCTTTTGATGATGTATGGACCGGCATTCTTACCTTTTCTAACACATTTTTCAGCAATTATGGTCGGAGATTCACACTTACTCACAGCCGAACAACTCCGCTCCCGCATTTGATGGTGTATAGTCGGGCATTCTCACCCTTTCTCATCAGCTTTTTTCAAATTATGATCTGACATTCACACCTGCTTTTGGTAATGTATGGTTGGGCATTCGCACCTTTTCTTACCCATTTTTCAGGAATTATGGTTGGACATTCACACCTTGCAGCTGAACACCTCCTCTCCCGCTATTGATTGTGTACAGTCGGGTATTTTAACCTTTTCTTACCCGCTTTTTACCAAATATGGTCGGACATTCACACCGTCTTACAGCGGAACACCTCTGCTCCCGCTTTTGATGGTGTATAGTCAGGCATTTTAACTTTTTCTTACCCGCTTTTTACAAACTATGGTCGGACATTCAAACCTTCTTGTAGCCGAAAACCTCCGCTCCCTCTTTTGATTATACATTGTTGGGCATTCGCACCTTATTTACAAACTATAGTCAGACATTCACACCTTGCAGCTGAGCCACCTCAGCTCCCTGTTTGGATAGTGTATGTTCGGGCATTCGAAACTATTCTTACCCCCTTTTTACAAACTATGCTCGGAGATTCACACCTACTCACAGCCGAACAACTCCGCTCCCGCATTTGATGATGTATTGTCCGGCATTCTAGTCTCTTCTAACACATTTTTCAGCAATTATGGTCGGACATTCACACCTACTCACAGCCGAACACTTCCACTCCCGCATTTGATGGTGTATAGCCGGGCATTCTCACCCTTTCTCATCAGCTTTTTGCAAATTATGATCTGACATTCACACCTACTTGCAGTCGAACAGCTCTGCTCCCGCTTTTGATTATGTTTGGTTGGATATTCGAACCTTTTCTTAACTGCTTTTTACAAACTTTGGTCGGACGTTCACACCTTCTTGCAGCCGAACCCATCCACTTCCACTTTTGATGGTATATATTCGGGCATTCGAACCTTTTCTTACCCGCTTTTTACAAACCGTGGTCGGACTTTCACACCTTCTTGTAGCCAAACAACTCCGCTCCCGCTATTGATTGTGTACAGTCGGGTATTTTAACCTTTTCTTACCCGCTTTTTACCAACTATGGTCGGACATTCACACCGTCTTACAGCGGAACACCTCTGCTCCCGCTTTTGATGGTGTATAGTCAGGCATTTGAACCTTTTCTTACCCGCTTTTTACAAACTATGGTCGGACATTCAAACCTTCTTGTAGCCGAACACATCCACTCCTGCTTTTGATGATGTATGGTTGGGCATTTTCACCTTTTCATACCCATTTTTCAGTAATTATGGGTGGACATTCACACCTTCTTGCAGCTGAACAACTCCTCTCCCGCTTATGATCATGTGCGGTTTGATATTCGAAAATTTTCTTTCATGTTTTAAAGCAATTATTGCTGGACATTCAAATCTTCTTGTAGCCGAACACATCCACTCCTGCTTTTGATGATGTATGGTTTGGCATTCGCACCCTTTTTTTACCCATTTTTCAGGAATTTTGGGTGGACATTCAGACCTTCTTGCAGCCGAAAACCTCCGCTCCTTCTTTTGATCATACATTGTCGGGCATTCGCACCTTATCTTACCCGCTTTTTACAAACTATAGTCAGACATTCACACCTTGCAGCTGAACCACCTCCGCTCCCTGTTTTGATCATGTATGGTCTGGCAATACTACCTTTTCTTACCCGTTTGTGAGTAATTAATCCCAAAATATTGAGCATAAAATAAGTCTTTATGCTGATGATGTATTACTTTTCCTTCAGAACTCACAGACGTCTCTCAGTCACACGATCACACTCATAAATAAATTCTCAGCACTTTCTGACTACTCTATCAACTGGTCTAAGACCACAGTTCTGCCCATTAACTGTAGGGTCCATAATATACCTGCGATCACTTTACAGTCAGGAAATATTAGATATTTAGGCATAAACATTTCCTCCAGGCTCTCAGAGCTAACAAAGCTAAATTATGTGCAATTATTAAAGACAGTAGAGGACGATCTCTCGTTGGAAGTCCTTACCTATATCACTTATGGGGAGAGTTACATCCATTAAAATGATGATACTACCAAAAGTTAACTATTTGTTCTCAATGATCCCCATAAAACCATCTGCTACTTGGTTTAAGTCACTAGATTCATGCATCTCCAAATTTCTGTGGAAAAACAAACCACCACGTATTAGTTTAAAAACCCTACAGAAGACCAAGGACAGTGGTGGATTAGATTTACCTCATTTTCGGCACTATTCCTTAGACAATAGGTTACAATATATATCAAAATGGTTTAAACCTTGTTGTTGTCACAGTTCCCAGAGACGTTGTAATCGTTGAGGATTCTATATTCACCCCCTCATTAGAGGCAAGTAATGCAGATTGATGACACTGAATCTTCTTCTCTGTTCATTGCTGGCATCATTCCCAGCATCGTAAGTGTTCTTGGCATTGTTAGCCTCTTCTTCTGGATCTTGATATCGAGAATCCTTTTGTATTTCTGGTTTGTCAGTCCTCTGTCTTCATTCACCGGAGTCTTTGTCTTTTTGTCCTTGAGTTTGGTGATTTTTTCTTCTTTTGATGCCTTGACACAATGTGACAGGTGATACCACGTGGGAGATCCTGTAACTTGGACTGCTGTCCCTGTGCTGCGAAATGGCTGTGCTGCTCAAATGGTCTCTCCTTCATCATGGTTACATGCTGCCATTCCGACATCTCGCCATTCCGACATGGGTCTCCAATTGTCGGAATGGCGACACTTAATTTTTTATCAAACGTCCCACCATTCCGACACTTTTTTCCTCCTATGGTCGGAATGGCGGTATGTTTTTTGTTTTTTTTTAACATACCGCCATTCCGACAGTTCCTTTTAATAGCCTATTTTTTACCCAAAACATTTTGCACTAATGATATGCCGGCGCAAATACGCCCTAAAGTTTGGCGCACAAGCTTTGCACATGCAGAGGCCACAGCCTCGCAAACAAACTTTAATAATCTATTATCAAAATCCCCTGAATTTCAAATGTAAAAATACAGATATTAATGTAACTCTGGCGAGACTGAAACTGATTAAGCAGAAATACAGTGTCAGTGAGCTGTCACAGCAGCCAGCTGGAGCGGAGCTCTCCACAGAGCCCATGCGTCTTTTGCACGCTGTCATCATATGCAAAAGTAATAATTGCAATTACAGATATCACGGCTACTGCACAGGACACAGTTGCGAGCACTCTGCCTTGCCTTGCCAATAGGAGAAGATAGAAATGACAGCATAGAACGTATAAAACACAACAAAATGCAGTAAAAACGTTTATTCATGTTATTCACGTGATTTATGAGTACTCACTCCAATTTTGGGAAGCGCGGATGGGTTTTGCGCATTTGGCACAAACACACAGCCGCAACAGTTGTAGCTTTATACAGCCTGTTGATATCTTAAGGACCTAACTGGTCACACCTGGGACTAAATGTCATGTAGAGATTGTTTTTACATGACATTACAGCTGAACATATAGCTTTCATCCACAAACCAACGTGGGAGAGCCCGAAGACGCATGTGCCAGACGCACATAGGCATGCGTAAAACCAATTTTGACCACTTCATACTGTTTATTTGCTTTCTTTTAGTTAACTTTCGTTTCTTTTGGATTCTTGTGCGTGTTATGGAGCCGTTTTGGTCCATGTTTGTAAGCCTTTTTTTCCTGGATTAAATTTTCTGAAGTTGAAACAAGTGGCATTGGAGTGTGTGATTGAAAACCACCGCGGACTGCTTCTCCTCCTCCAGTTGCCGAGACTTTGTGTTTTTAATAACGCTTGTCTATAAACATGTTAAACATATAAATTGCATGAACAGAAAGAAGGGACTCACCTGTTGAGTAATACACATTTCCTTATACGGAAAGCCTTGTCGGAATGGTGGGACATTTGAACGTCAGAATAGCGGGATGTCGCAATGGTGGGATGTCGGAATGGTGGGACGTTTGCATGTCGGAATGGTGGTTTGTCAGAATGGTGGTATGTCGGAATGGTGGGATGTCGGAATAGCGGGATGTCGGAATGGCGGGATTTCGGAATGGGTGTTGCCACCCCCTTCATCATATACACAGTTATTTATACATCACCTTCCACCATGAAGCGTTGTCCCTTTTTGTTTCTCTCTTTGTTCTTAAAATGCTGTTATGCATGTCTAAACCAATCCATTAAATTAGATCATTTTGGCAGTAAAGCGATCTACAATGTGCTTGGTCGCAAAGCTGCTCATCTGTGGTAAACAGCTCTTCAGAAAGGCATTCTTAAATTGATTTCACTAATTCTATGTAATAATTTTGTGATTTCCTACAAAACTACACTTCTTCTCCCATCTGTCTGAGTATTTAATATTGTCTGGGTCCCGTTAAAACATGTATTTTTCCCATCTAATTCCTTGTTTGCTTTAAAACAAGTATTCCCCATTTTCTATCCCTTCAGTAGCCAACCAGTTTGTATGGAGTACACTGGAGCAACTTGACTGATCAGTAAAACACTGCTTTTGTTGTCACCGCAAGGCTTCCCCCGTCGGTTGTTTCACTGAGACACTACTGAGTAACTATAACTCAACACAGTTTATACACATAACATTCCTATACATACTAACAAACAAACAAACAATTATTTATCGCAATTTTCTCATCTCTGTTTGAACGTACACCCAGGTAAATATTCCTGTAGTCTTCTCATACCGACTATGGACCCATTCATTGTTTAACTTCACTGTTTTGCAAATCCTAATTGAATATTACACATTGACATTGAACTTTACTTGATAAGCAGGTCTTCATTGCATTCAGCAACCTATATGTGAGCATCTATGTGTAAGCTGTTCTTCTTTGCATTTATCAGCAGCAAGCAATTCTTCATTGCTCATGCATATGAAAATAGTAAAACAATTCCAATGCGTTAGCGAAACCTTCTATATCAGGAGTGTCCATCATGATGCTGGGAATAGAACCTCTTTCCTAGAATAGTTCAACCTTCATTACTCAACTGATCATAACTCCGCAATGAGCACATTTCAAAGTATCATTCCTCTACATGTATTCAAAAATCTATGTGTAAATGTTTAATATTTCTTATATTTGTTGAGGTCATTCTGTGTGCATGTGGCCTAAACCCAATCTCTGTGTGGCAATTTTAATTTAAACAAGTTGAACTCTGCCTCTGATCATTTAAAAAAGGTGTGTACCAATATCAACCTTTCTCAGGTAATTACTGATCCTACTAAACCAAACTTAAGAGATCCTTCAAGGTTGTCCCTGATTGGCTCAATCTTAACAAATCAAAGGTAGAAAATCCGCAGTATCTGAACTTGGTGTTAGTTATCACTGCTCAATAGCCTGTATCAGAATTGCAAAAATGAAAACATTAGGTCCACGCTTGGTATCCAGATCCTGAAACATCTCCATGAGCAGGCTTTTTTTTAACTGATCTGTTGAATAGTTATATGACACTGTTAAAATCCCAGATGAAGATCTAGCACTTGACCATTTTTGTAAATCTTCTAATTCCATAGTTGATAAACACGCCCCTTTTAAAAAGTATAGAACTTAGAACAGGTCTATCCCTGGCTTTCGGCAGAACTGTCTTCTTTACTTTTTTTTCCCCTTGTCCTGTTCAGCATTATGTCAGAAGAATTGTAGTCTGAATACCTTTGATGCCAAACAGATTTGTTTTGCCAAGGGAAGTTTTATAAATGTAAAGCTCCCCTTGATGCCCATTTATTTATTTCTGTTTACAATATATGACATGAACTGAACTGAACCGGACCGGGGGACAAGGAAAGAAGAAGAGGAAAGAAGAGGAAACAGAACAAAAATAGAAACAAAAACCAGACAACCAGCTGCTACACCTGTAAAAAACAAAACAGACAACAATCCATGGCCTATGAGGGGAATCCAGCCTTAGCGCCACCAGGAGCACCTGAAAGCAGACAAGCAGAGAAAAAACAAACACACAAACAAACAAAAACAAGCACAAGAAGCGGCAATCAAATACAACACAGCTGTGGATATAGATGACCTGAGACGACATGATAATACATCATCTGCTTAGTGACCATGCTACTGGACTAATGAATGTGTGTGTGTGTGTGTGAGAACATGCAACACCCATGGCACAGGACCTACATGATAACCGTGCTTAGTTATGAGTGTATAAGCGTACAGGGCCACAATCCACAGCCCCCCCCCCCAAGCAATCAGAAGCAGGCAGAGAGGGCCACAAGACCCAGGCCACCAGCAGCCCCCACAGAGCACAGAACCCAGGCAGCCCACCGCAGGGGCAACCACGCATCCACCCAGAAGACTGCAGAGGAAGCCCCCGGAAAGAGCTCCCATAAGCATAGGGCAGAGGCACTCCGGGAACCAGGGGTAACAGCCCACCGACCCCGCCAGGCCCCAGCCGCCCAGACATGGGCCGTGCACTCGACCTGGGCCCCAGGAGCCCGAGCGCCCCCAAACCCCCCGGCAGAGGCCCCACCCAATACCCAGGAGGGCCAAGCGCCCCAGACAGCCACAAAGTGGGTCAGCGCCTGCCCCAGCGCCCCTGGCCAAGTGCCCTGGGAGTCAAGACGTGCCCACAGGTGGGTGAAGTCGCGAGCAGTCGGGAGAGGCAACGCTGATGCCCCATCGGGAGAAACACAGGCAGGCCAGGCGACAGCAAGTCCCAGATCCAGGCCCAATCATTACCACACACACTTTCACGTCCCATACATCCACACATCCACACATCCTACCTCCCTCGACTCTGCTGGGGTGTAGTGCAGCGGGCACACCAGGAGGCCAGCAACCCCCCAGCCACCACAGACCCCGAACCAGCAGAACAATTAATTAATCCTCCTGGCCCCTCCTGCCCCGAGCAGACACCAGGAAGCAGGGGTGTGCGAAGAAGACCCCTACCCTCACCCTTCTGGCTCTTCAATATTTTCTAATAGTGAGCAATTAAAATTGAGGGGCAGCCAAACTTGTAGAACTGGGAGCGCGGCACTCTGGGCAGCCTACATACCCAAAGAGCCCCGCCCACCAGATGCCACTCAGTGTAACCACCCCCCAAGACCTAATGTGTGTGTGTGAGTGTGTTTGATAAGTACTAATGTCTAAGGTGTAATTAAAACAGGGGCAGGGAACTGCAGAGTGCAACCAAAGGGGACCACCTACGTGGCCCCATCCACTGCACCCCACCGAACACACACGCCCCCAAAACCCTTCATGTGTGAGTGTGTGCTGTGTACAGGAGCCAGAAGGGAGAGGGGTATGGGGATATATAACGGGGGAGCTACTCTCCCCCAGAGAGGGCAGCCAGGGACTGGCTGCAATAGGCATCCCCGCTACCTGGGAGCCAACAATGGGCAGGAGGGCCTGATGTCCACCAGGCTCGGGGCCTGCAGCGACCATATTCCGGGAGCTACTGTACCCCCAGAAGGTACCCATCCCGCCCCACCCCACTCAACCCAACCCCACCCAGGAGGACCTCTACAAAAAACAAACAAACAACATCAAAAAACAAACAAACAAACCACCCGGTCACACCAGTCGCAGCAGCCCGGGCCTGAGACCCACCATCACCCAGCAACCCACCACCACCACTATGTGATAAAACTAATCAGAGGGGACCAGAGAGAATGAAATTCAGCCAATTGATGTTTTGAGGAGGCAGACATTGTTTCCATGCTAATATAATCTAAAAGAAAATTTCTAAACTGGTTAATACACAGATTGTTCTTCGCTTTCCAGTTCATGAGAATAGTTTTCTTTGCGATACATAACACTGTGACAACCATGTGTGCTGAGTTAATTTCCATGTTGATGTTGTCTAAGTCACCCAGTATGCACAGTGTGGGGCATGCAGGGATGCTACACTTTAGCCATGTTGATAGGTCCTCACAGACTTCAAGCCAGAACTTCTGGACAGGCGCAGAAAAACCACAAAGCGTGTGCATAATCATCAGGTGTGTTAT
This sequence comes from Leuresthes tenuis, assembly GCF_036924035.1. Lineage (NCBI taxonomy): Eukaryota > Metazoa > Chordata > Actinopteri > Atheriniformes > Atherinopsidae > Leuresthes > Leuresthes tenuis. Next base: position 755,814 of record NW_027325392.1, read on the forward strand.
CTGTGCAATGTGAGCAGATGTTTGAGTGTGTTAGACCCATCCTGAACATCCTTTGTCCTGTATAGTGTGTTCTATGAAGGATTTTGTATTGTATGAGCTGTAAATTAGGATTTCGAGTCTTTATGAAGGTGTTCAAACATATTTGTGGTTAGAAGCTATGACCAGAACTGATGGATAAATCTGCCTCCCATTTTGAGGATGGAAGAGACATTGTGTCATCTATCTTAGACAATAATTTATATATTTTTGATAGTAGTTTTGGGGTACAGATGCTTAGAAATTCTGCTACCCTAGTCGGGGGTTGTAAGTCTGGTTGGTGGAGGATATATCCATCCATCCATCCATCATCTGCCGCTTATCCGGGGGTCGGGTCGCGGGGGCAGCAGCTTGAGCAGAGAAACCCAGACGTCTCTGTCCCCGGCCACTTCCTCCAGCTCTTCCGGGGGGACCCCGAGGCGTTCCCAGGCCAGCCGAGAGACATAGTCTCTCCAACGTGTCCTGGGTCTCCCCCGGGGTCTCCTCCCAGTGGTACGTGCCCGGAACACCTCCCCAGGGAGGCGCCCAGGGGGCATCCTAACCAGATGCCCGAGCCACCTCATCTGACTCCTCTCAATGCGGAGGAGCAGCGGTTCTACTCCGAGCCCCTCCTGGATGACTGAGCTTCTCACCCTATCTCTAAGGGAGAGCCCAGACACCCTGCGGAGGAAACCCATTTCGGCCGCTTGTATTCGCGATCTTGTTCTTTCGGTCACTACCCACAACTCGTGACCATAGGTGAGGATGGGAACGTAGATTGACCAGTAAGTAGAGAGCTTCGCCTTCTGGCTCAGCTCCCTCTTCACAACGACGGGTCGGTGCAGAGCCTGCAACACTGCAGGCGCCGCACCGATCCGCCCGTCAATCTCCCGCTCCATTCGTCCGTCACTCGTGAACAAGACCCCGAGATACTTGAACTCCTCCTCTTGGGGAAGGATCTCATTCCCGACCCGGAGAGAGCATTCCACCCTTTTCCGGCTGAGAACCATAGTCTCGGATTTGGAGGTGCTGATTCTCATCCCAGCCGCTTCACACTCGGCTGCGAATCACTCCAGTTAGAGCTGAAGGTCACGGCCTGACGACGCTAACAGAACCACATCATCTGCAAAAAGCAGAGACCCGATTCTGAGGTCGCCAAATGGGACACCCTCAACGCCCTGGCTCCGCCTAGAAATTCTGTCCATAAAAGTTAGGAACAGAATCGGTGACAAAGGGCAGCCCTGACGGAGTCCAACTCTCACCGGAAACGTATCCGACTTACTGCCGGCAATGCGGACCAAACTCTGGCACCGGTCATACAGAGACCGAACGGCCCCTATCAAGGGGTCCGGCACTCCATATTCCCGGAGCACCCCCCACAGGACTCCACGAGGGACACGGTCGAACGCTTTCTCCAAGTCCACAAAACACATGTAGACTGGTTGGGCGAACTCCCATGCACCCTCCAGGATCCTGCCGAGGGTATAGAGCTGGTCCACTGTTCCACGGCCAGGACGAAAGCCACACTGCATCTCCTGAATCCGAGGCTCGATTATCCGACGGATCCTCCTCTCCAATACCCCCGAATAGACCTTACCAGGGAGGCTGAGGAGTGTGATACCCCTATAGTTGGAACACACCCTCCGGTCCCCCTTTTTAAAGAAGGGGGCCACCACCCCAATCTGCCAGTCCAGAGGCACTGTCCCCGATGTCAACGCGATACTGCAGAGGCTTGTCAGCCAAGACAGCCCTACAACATCCAGAGCCTTGAGAAACTCAGGACGGACCTCATCCACCCCCGGGGCCTTGCCACCGAGGAGCTTTTTAACCACCTCGGCAACCTCAGCCCCAGAAATGGGAGGCCCCGTCTCCGAGCTCTCCGACTCTGCCTCTTCCGAGCACGTGTTGGTAGGATTGAGGAGTTCCTCGAAGTACTCCCCCCACCGACTCACAACATCCCTAGTTGAGGTCAGCAAAGCCCCGTCCCCACTGTAAACAGTGTTGACTGTGAGCCGCTTCCCCCCCCCTGAGACGCCGGATGGTGGACCAGAATCTTTTCGAGGCCGTCCGGAAATCGTTCTCCATGGTCTCACCGAACTCCTCCCAGGCCCGAGTTTTTGCCTCACAACCGCCGAAGCCGTGGCCCGTCTGGCCCGTCGGTACCTATCAGCTTCTTCCAGGGTCCCACTGGCCAAAAAGGCCCGATAGGACTCCTTCTTCAGCTTGACGGCTTCCCTCACCACTGGTGTCCACCAGCAGGTTCGAGGGTTGCCGCCACGACAGGCACCGACCACCTTACGGCCACAACTCCGACCAGCTGCCTCGGCAATGGAGTCACGGAACATGGCCCATTCGGACTCAATGTCCCCCACCTCAAATATGGTTGAAGCTCTGCCGGAGGTTGGAGTTAAAGCTCCTTCTGACGGGGGATTCTGACAAACGCTCCCAGCAGACCCTCACAATACGTATGGGCCTGCCAGGTCTGATCGGCATCCTCCCCCACCAGCGGAGCCAACTCACCACCAGGTGGTGATCAGTTGACAGCTCCGCCCCTCTCTTCACCCGAGTGTCCAGGACATACGGCCGCAAGTCCGATGATACAACCACAAAGTCGATCATCGAACTGCGGCCAAGGGTGTCCTGGTGCCAAGTGCACATATGGACACCCTTATGCCTGAACATGGTGTTCGTTATGGACAGTCTATGACTGGCACAGAAGTCCAACAACATAACACCACTCTGATTCAGATCGGGGGGGCCGTTCCTCCCAATCACACCCCTCCAGGTCTCACTGTCATTGCCCACGTGAGCATTGAAGTCCCCCAGCAGAATGAGGGAGTCTCCGGTAGGAGCATTCTCCAGTGCCTCCCCCAGAGACTCCAAAAAGGGTAGGTACTCTGAACTGCTGTTTGGCGCATAGGCACAAACAACAGTCAGGACTCGTCCCCCCACCCAAGGCGGAGGGAGGCTACCCTCTCGTTCACTGGGGTAAACCCCAATGTACTGGCACACAGCCGGGGGGCAATAAGTATGCCCACACCTGCTCTGCGCCTCTCACCACGGGCAACTCCAGAGTGGAAGAGAGTCCAACCCCTCTCAAGAGTACTGGTTCCAGATCCCAAGCCGTGCGTCGAGATGAGTCCGACTATATCTAACGGTCTGATGAAGTTTCAACAATAAACAACAAACTTTGTATTATGAGAAAGAACCAGACTCATTCTTCAGGAATCCGAAAATAAGCTCTATTTTACGAGTTATGCACGAATTCGGATTCTCCTATAAAACGAATTCCTTAACTCAAACCAAGTTAAGACTGCTTTGTCCTTCATATTTATTCATGTCTAATCAAGTTTCAATGATAAACAACGTTGTACTTTGTAGAATGAGAAAGAACTTCTTCAGCAATAAGCATCTCTCGACAAATGACGAAATAAAGATTTTGCTATAAAATTAATTGCTATCAGCCTGACTTAAAACTGTTTGTCTTCCTTATTTATCCACTTCAAATCAAGTTTCAACAATTAAAAAAATTTTGTAGTTTGAGAAAGAACAACTTAATCTTGAGCAATCAGTATAAAAAGAGGGTAAGCAAAGGTGCGAATGTCAAACCATACATGATCAAAACAGGGAGCGGAGGTGTTTGGCTGAGACAAGGTGTGAATGTCCACCCATAATTAATGAAAAGCGGGCAACAAGTAGGTTTGAATGCCCAACCATACATCATCAAAAGCAGGAGTGGATATGTTCGGCTACAAGAAGGTTTGAACGTCTGACCATAGTTTGTAAAAAGCGGGTAAGAAAAGGTTCGAATGCCCGAACATACACCATCAAAGGAGGGAGCGGAGGTGTTCCGCTGTAAGAAGGTGTGACTGTCCGACCATAGTTGGTAAAAAACGGGTAAGAAAAGGTTAAAATACCCGACTGTACACAATCAGTAGCGGGTGCGGAGTTGTTCGGCTACTAAAAGGTGTGAAAGTCCGACCATGGTTTGTAAAAAGCGGGTAAGAAAAGGTGCGAATGCCCGAAAATGTATGATCAAAAGAGGGAGCGGAGGTGTTTGGCTGCAAGAAGGTGTGAATGTACACCCATAATTACTGAAAAATGGGTAAGAAAAGGTGCGAATGCCCAACTATACATAATCAAAAGCAGGAGTGGATGTGTTCGGCTCCAAGAAGGGTTGAATGTCTGACCATAGTTTGTAAAAAGCAGGTAAGAAAAGGTTTGACTGCCCGAACATACACCATCAAAAGAGGGAGCGGAGGTGTTCCGCTGTAAGAAGGTGTGAATGTCCGACCATAGTTGGTAAAAAGCGGGTAAGAAAAGGTTAAAATACCCGACTGTACACAATCAATAGCGGGAGCGGATGTGTTCGGCTACTAAAAGATGTGAAAGTCCGACTATGGTTTGTAAAAAGCGGGTAAGAAAAGGTGCTAATGCCCGACAATGTATGATCAAAAGACGGAGCGGAGGTGTTCGGCTGCAAGAAGGTCTGAATGTCCAACCATAATTTGTAAAAACCGGGAAGGAAAGGCTCGAAAGCCCGACTATACACCATCAAAAGCGGGAGCAGAGTGGTTCAGCTGCAAGAAGGTCTGAATGTCCATCAATAATTGCTTTAAAACATGAAAGAAAATTTTCGAATATCATCCGCACATGATCATAAGAAGGAGAGGAGGTGTTCAGCTGCAAGAAGGTGTGAATGTCCACCCATAATTCCTGAAAAATGGGTAAAAAAAGGTGCGAATGCCCAACCATACATTATCAAAAGCAGGTGTGAATGTCAGATCATAATTTGCAAAAAGCTGATGAGAAAGGGTGAGAATGCCCGACTATACACCATCAAATGCGGGAGCGGAGGTGTTCGGCTCTGAGTAGGTGTGAATGTCCGACCATAATTGCTGAAAAATGTGTTAGAAAAGGAAAGAATGCCGGACCATACATCATCAAAAGCGAGAGAGGTGGTGTTCGGCTGCAAAAAGGTGTAAATGTTCGACTAAAGTTTGTAAAAAGCGGGTAAGACATGGTGCGAATGCCTGACAAGGTATGATCAAAAGCAGGAGCGGAGGTGTTCAGCTGCAAGAAGGTCTAAATGTCCATCAATAATTGCTAGAAAACATGAAAGAAAATTTTCGAAAATCAAACCGCACATGATCATAAGTGGGAGAGGAGGTGTTCAGCTGCAAGAAGGTGTGAATGTCCACCCATTATTCCTGACAAATGGGTAAAAAAAAGGTGCGAATGCCCAACCATACATCATCAAAAGCAGGAGTGGATGTGTTCGGCTACAAGAAGGTGTGAACGTCCAACCAAAGTTTGTAAAAAGCAGTTAAGAAAAGGTTTGAATATCCAACCAAACATAATCAAAAGCGGGAGCATAGCTTTTCGACTGCAAGTAGGTGTGAATGTCAGATCATAATTTGCAAAAAGCTGATGAGAAAGGGTGAGAATGTCCGACTGCACACCATCAAATGCGGGAGCGGAGTTGTTCGGCTGTGAGTAGGTGTGAATCTCCGACCGTAATTTCTGAAAAATGTGTTAGAAAAGGTAAGAATGCCGGTCCATACATCATCAAAAGCGAGAGAGGTGGTGTTCGGCTGCAAGTAGGTGTGAATGTCCAGCCATAATTACTCACAAACGGGTAAGAAAAGGTAGTATTGCCAGACCATACATGATCAAAACAGGGAGCGGAGGTGGTTCAGCTGCAAGAAGGTGTGAATGTCTCACTAAAGTTCAAATATATTAACAAAAGCGGGAGGAGAGGTCTTCGGATGAGAGTGGTTGAGAATTTCCAACCATAATCTATAAAATTCGGTGAAAAAAAGGTGTGATAGAACACTAAAAGGTGGAGCGGAAGTGTTCGGCTGCAAGAAGGTGTGAATGTCCGACTATATTTGGTGAAAAGCAGGTGAAGCAAGGTCTGAATGCCCAACCTTACATTATCAAAAGCGAGATCAGAGGTGTTTGGCTGCAAGAAGGCCATAGTTTGCCAAAAGCGGGTAAGCTGCGAATGACCAACTAAATATCAACAAAAGTGGGGGCGGAGGTCTTCGGATGCAACTGGGTGTGAACATCCCACCATACAAGTATGGTGGAGAGGAAGCTGTGAACAGCCGACCATAGTTTGCAAAAAGCGGGTGAGACAAGGTGCGAATGTCCAACCATACATGATCAAAACAGGGAGCGGAGGTGTTTGGCTGTGACAAGGTGTGAATGTCCACCCAAAATTAATGAAAAGCGGGCAAAAAGTAGGTTTGAATGCCCAAGCATACATCATCAAAAGAAGGAGTGGATGTGTTCGGCTACAAGAAGGTTTCAATGTCCGAGGATAGTTTGTAAAAAGCGGGAAAGAAAAGGTTCGAATGCCCAAACATACACCATCAAAAGAGGGAGCGGAGGTGTTCCGCTGTAAGAAGGTGTGAATGTCCGACCATAGTTGGTAAAAAGTGGGTAAGAAAAGGTTAAAATACCCGACTGTACACAATCAATAGGGGGAGCGGATGTGTTCGGCTACAAGAAGATGTGAAAGTCCAACCATGGTTTGTAAAAAGCTGGTAAGAAAAGGTTCGAATGCCCGAATATATACCATCAAAAGCGGAAGCGGAGGTGTTCGGCTGCAAGAAGGTGTGAACGTCCGACCAAAGTTGGCAAAAAGCAGTAAAGAAAAGGTTCGAATATCCAAACATAATTAAAAGCGAGAGAGATTGTGTTCAGCTGCAAGTAGGTGTGAATATCCAGCCATAATTACTCACAAACGGGTAAGAAAATGTGGTATTGCCAGACCATACATGATCAAAACAGGGAGCGGAGGTGGTTTAGCTGCAAGGTGTGAATGTCTGACTATAGTTTGTAAAAAGCGGGTAAGATAAGGTGCGAATGCCCGACAATGTATAATCAAAAGAGGGAGCAGAGGTTTTCGGCTACACGAAGGTTTGAATGTCCGACCATAGTTTGTAAAAAGCGGGTAAGAAAAGGTTCAAATGCCTGACTATACACCATCAAAAGCGGGAGCGGAGATGTTCCGCTGTAAGACGGTGTGAATGTCCGACCATAGTTGGTAAAAAGCGGGTAAGAAAAGGTTAAAATACCCGACTGTACACAATCAATAGCGGGAGCGGAGTTGTTCGGCTACAAGAAGGTGTGAAAGTCCAACCATCGTTTGTAAAAAGCTGGTAAGAAAAGGTTCGAATGCCCGAATATATACCATCAAAAGCGGAAGCGGAGGTGTTCGGCTGCAAGAAGGTGTGAACGTCCGACCAAAGTTGGCAAAAAGCAGTAAAGAAAAGGTTCGAATATCCAAACATAATTAAAAGCGAGAGAGATTGTGTTCAGCTGCAAGTAGGTGTGAATATCCAGCCATAATTACTCACAAACTGAAAATGAAAAGAAAGAAAAGCGGGAGGAGAGGTCTTCGGATTAGAGTGGTTGAAATTTCCAACCATAATCTATAAAATGCGGTGAAAAAAAAGGTGTGAAGGAATGAATCTTATAGCAAAATCCGAAATCATGCATAACTCCGCATAAGGAACGTATTGCTCAACCAAAGGGATGCTTCTTTCTCATTCAGGGTAATATGAGGAACTTTATGCTTGATACATTTTAGACATGGATAACTATGAAGGACAAAGCAATTTTAAGTTGGTTTGAGCAAAGCAATTCATTTTATAGGAAAATCCGAAATCGTGCAGGACTCATGAAAGTAAGCTTATTCTTGGATTCCTGATCCTCCAGTGTTGCTCTTTCCTATACTGCAAAATACAGCCTTGTTCTTTGTTGAAATCGATATAGACATTGATAAATATGAAGGACAAAGCAGTTTCCACTTTGTTTGAGTGAAGGAATTAATTTTATAGCAAAATCCCAAATCAAGCAGAACGTATGAAAATAAGCGTGTTTTCGGATTACTGATCCTTCAGTGTTGCTATTTCTTCTACTGCAAAATACAATGTTGTTCTTTGTTGAAGTCAATCTAGACATTGATAAATATGAAGGACAAAGCAGTTTTAACATAGTTTGAGTAAAGGAATTCATTTTATACATAAAATCCCAAATCATGCAGAACGTATGAAAATAAGCTTATTCTCGGATTCCTGTTCCTTCAAGTGTTGCTCTTTCTACTACTGCAAAATACAATGTTGTTCTTTGTTGAAGTAAATCTAGACATTGATAAATATGAAGGACAAAGCAGTTTTCACTTGGTTTGAGTGAAGGAATTCATTTTATACATAAAATCCCAAATCATGCAGAACGTATGAAAAGAAGCTTATTCTCGGATTCCTGATCCTTCAGTGTTGCTTTTTCTTCTACTGCAAAATACAATGTTGTTCTTTGTTGAAGTCGATCTAGACATTGATAAATATGAAGGACAAAGCAGTTTTAACTTGGTTTGAGTGAAGGAATTCATTTTATACATAAAATCCCAAATCATGCAGAACGTATGAAAATAAGTTTATTCTCGGATTACTGATCCTTCAGTGTTGCTTGTTCTTCTACTGCAAAATCCAGTGTTGTTCTTTGTTGAAGTCAATCTAGACATTGATAAATATGAAGGACAAAGCAGTTTTAACATAGTTTGAGTGAAGGCATTCATTTATAGTAAAATCAATAATCGTGCAGAACTCATGAAAATAAGCTTATTCTCGGATTCCTAAAACTTTTGATTTGCTCTTTCTTTACTGCAAAGTACAATGTTGTTCTTTGTTGAAGTCGATCTAGACATTGATAAATATGAAGGACAAAGCAGTTTTCACTTGGTTTGAGTGAAGGATTTGCAGCTGAAAACCTCCCGCTCCCGCTTTTGATTGTGTATAGTCGGAATTTCGAGCCTTTTCTTACCCGGTTTTTAAAAATTATGGTTGGACATTCAGACCTTGCAGCCGAAGACCTCCACTCCCTCTTTTGATCATATATTGTCGGGCATTCGCACCTTGTCTTACCCGCTTTTTACAAACTATGCTCGGACATTCAAACCTTCTTGTAGCCGAACACATCCACTCCTGCTTTTGATGATGTATGGTTGGGCATTCAAACCTACTTGTTGCCCGCTTTTCATTAATTTTGGGTGGATATTCACACCTTGTCACAGCCAAACACCTCCGCTCCCTGTTTTGATCATGTATGGTTGGACATTCGCACCTTTTCTCACCCGCTTTTTGCCAACTATGGTCGGCTGTTCACAGCTTCCTCTACACCATACTTGTATGGTGGGATATTCACACCCACTTGCATCCGAAGACCTTTTGTTGATATTTAGTCGGTCATTCGCAGCTTACCCGCTTTTGGCAAACTATGGCCTTCATGCAGCCAAACACCTCTGATCTCGCTTTTGATGATGTAAGGTTGGGCATTCAGACCTTGCTTCACCTGCTTTTCACCAAATATAGTCGGACATTCACACCTTCTTGCAGTCGAACACTTCCGCTCCACCTTTTAGTGTTCTATCACACCTTTTTTTTCACCGCATTTTATAGATTATGGTTGGAAATTCTCAACCACTCTCATCCGAAGACCTCTCCTCCCGCTTTTGTTAATATATTTGAACTTTAGTCGGACATTCACACCTTCTTGCAGCTGAACCACCTCCGCTCCCTGTTTTGATCATGTATGGTCTGGCAATACTACCTTTTCTTACCCGTTTGTTAGTAATTATGGCTGGACATTCACACCTACTTGCAGCCGAACACCACCTCTCCCGCTTTTGATGATGTATGGACCGGCATTCTTACCTTTTCTAACACATTTTTCAGCAATTATGGTCGGAGATTCACACTTACTCACAGCCGAACAACTCCGCTCCCGCATTTGATGGTGTATAGTCGGGCATTCTCACCCTTTCTCATCAGCTTTTTGCAAATTATGATCTGACATTCACACCTGCTTTTGATAATGTATGGTTTGGCATTCGCACCTTTTCTTACCCATTTTTCAGTAATTATGGGTGGACATTCACACCTTCTTGCAGCTGAACACCTCCTCTCCCGCTATTGATTGTGTACAGTCGGGTATTTTAACCTTTTCTTACCCGCTTTTTACCAAATATGGTCGGACATTCACACCGTCTTACAGCGGAACACCTCTGCTCCCGCTTTTGATGGTGTACAGTCAGGCATTTGAACCTTTTCTTACCCGCTTTTTACAAACTATGGTCGGACATTCAAACCTTCTTGTAGCCGAAAACCTCCGCTCCCTCTTTTGATTATACATTGTTGGGCATTCGCACCTTATTTACAAACTATAGTCAGACATTCACACCTTGCAGCTGAGCCACCTCAGCTCCCTGTTTTGATAGTGTATGTTCGGGCATTCGAACCTATTCTTACCCCCTTTTTACAAACTATGCTCGGAGATTCACACCTACTCACAGCCGAACAACTCCGCTCCCGCATTTGATGATGTCTTGTCCGGCATTCTAGTCTCTTCTAACACATTTTTCAGCAATTATGGTTGGACATTCACACCTACTCACAGCCGAACACTTCCGCTCCCGCATTTGATGGTGTATAGCCGGGAATTCTCACCCTTTCTCATCAGCTTTTTGCAAATTATGATCTGACATTCACACCTACTTGCAGTCGAATAGCTCTGCTCCCGCTTTTGATTATGTTTGGTTGGATATTCGAACCTTTTCTTAACTGCTTTTTACAAACTTTGGTCGGACGTTCACACCTTCTTGCAGCCGAACACATCCACTTCCACTTTTGATGGTATATATTCGGGCATTCGAACCTTTTCTTACCCGCTTTTTACAAACCGTGGTCGGACTTTCACACCTTCTTGTAGCCAAACAACTCCGCTCCCCCTATTGATTGTGTACAGTCGGGTATTTTAACCTTTTCTTACCCGTTTTTTACCAACTATGGTCGGACATTTACACCTTCTTACAGCGGAACACCTCCGCTCCCTCTTTTGATGGTCTATGTTCGGGCATTCGAACCTTTTCTTACCCGCTTTTTACAAACTATGGTCGGACATTCAAACTTTCTTGTAGCCGAACACATCCACTCCTGCTTTTGATGATGTATGGTTGGGCATTTTCACCTTTTCTTACCCATTTTTCAGTAATTATGGGTGGACATTCACACCTTCTTGCAGGTGAACAACTCCTCTCCCGCTTATGATCATGTGCGGTTTGATATTCGAAAATTTTCTTTCATGTTTTAAAGCAATTATTGATGGACATTCAAATCTTCTTGTAGCCGAACACATCCACTCCTGCTTTTGATGATGTATGGTAACCTTTTCTTACCCGCTTTTTACAAACTATGGTCGGATATTCAAACCTTCTTGTAGCCAAAACCCTCCGCTCCCTCTTTTGATCATACATTGTCGGGCATTCGCACCTTATCTTACCCGCTTTTTACAAACTATAGTCAGACATTCACACCTTGCAGCTGAACCACCTCCGCTCCCTGTTTTGATCATGTATGGTCTGGCAATACTACCTTTTCTTACCCGTTTGTGAGTAATTAATCCCAAAATATTGAGCATAAAATAAGTCTTTATGCTGATGATGTATTACTTTTCCTTCAGAACTCACAAACGTCTCTCAGTCACACGATCACACTCATAAATAAATTCTCAGCACTTTCTGACTACTCTATCAACTGGTCTAAGACCACAGTTCTGCCCATTAACTGTAGGGTCCATAATATACCTGCGATCACTTTACAGTCAGGAAATATTAGATATTTAGGCATAAACATTTCCTCCAGGCTCTCAGAGCTAACAAAGCTAAATTATATGCAATTATTAAAGACAGTAGAGGACGATCTCTCGTTGGAAGTCCTTACCTATATCACTCATGGGGAGAGTTACATCCATTAAAATGATGATACTACCAAAAGTTAACTATTTGTTCTCAATGATCCCCATAAAACCATCTGCTACTTGGTTTAAGTCACTAGATTCATGCATCTCCAAATTTCTGTGGAAAAACAAACCACCACATATTAGTTTAAAAACCCTACAGAAGACCAAGGACAGTGGTGGATTAGATTTACCTCATTTTCAGCACTATTCCTTAGACAATAGGTTACAATATATATCAAAATGGTTTAAACCTTGTTGTTGTCACAGTTCCCAGAGACGTTGTAATCGTTGAGGATTCTATATTCACCCCCTCATTAGAGGCACGTAATGCAGATTGATGACACTGAATCTTCTTCTCTGTTCATTGCTGGCATCATTCCCAGCATCGTAAGTGTTCGTGGCATTGTTAGCCTCTTCTTCTGGATCTTGATATCGAGAATCCTTTTGTATTTCTGGTTTGTCAGTCCTCTGTCTTCGTTCACCGGAGTCTTTGTCTTTTTGTCCTTGAGTTTGGTGATTTTTTCTTCTTTTGATGCCTTGACACAATGTGACAGGTGATACCACGTGGGAGATCCTGTAACTTGGATTGCTGTCCCTGTGCTGCGAAATGGCTGTGCTGCTCAAATGGTCTCTCCTTCATCATGGTTACATGCTGCCATTCCGACATCTCGCCATTCCGACATGGGTCTCCAATTGTCGGAATGGCGACACTTAATTTTTTATCAAACGTCCCACACTTTTCCGACACTTTTTTCCTCCTATGGTCGGAATGGCGGTATGTTTTTTGTTTTTTTTAACATACCGCCATTCCGACAGTTCCTTTTAATAGCCTATTTTTTACCCAAAACATTTTGCACTAATGATATGCCGGCGCAAATACGCCCTAAAGTTTGGCGCACAAGCTTTGCACATGCAGAGGCCACAGCCTCGCAAACAAACTTTAATAATCTATTATCAAAATCCCCTGAATTTCAAATATAAAAATACAGATATTAATGTAACTCTGGCGAGACTGAAACTGATTAAGCAGAAATACAGTGTCAGTGAGCTGTCACAGCAGCCAGCTGGAGCGGAGCTCTCCACAGAGCCCATGCGTCTTTTGCACGCTGTCATCATATGCAAAAGTAATAATTGCAATTACAGATATCACGGCTACTGCACAGGACACAGTTGCGAGCACTCTGCCTTGCCTTGCCAATAGGAGAAGAGAGAAATGACAGCATAGAACGTATAAAACACAACAAAATGCAGTAAAAACGTTTATTCATGATATTCACGTGATTTATGAGTACTCACTCCAATTTTGGGAAGCGCGGATGGGTTTTGCGCATTTGGCACAAACACACAGCCGCAACGGTTGTAGCTTTATACAGCCTGTTGATATCGTAAGGACCTAACTGGTCACACCTGGGACTAAATGTCATGTAGAGATTGATTTTACATGACATTACAGCTGAACATATAGCTTTCATCCACAAACCAACGTGGGAGAGCCCGAAGACGCATGTGCCAGACGCACATAGGCATGCGTAAAACCAATTTTGACCACTTCATACTGTTTATTTGCTTTCTTTTAGTTAACTTTCGTTTCTTTTGGATTCTTGTGCGTGTTATGGAGCCCTTTTGGTCCATGTTTGTAAGCCTTTTTTTCCTGGATTAAATTTTCGGAAGTTGAAACAAGTGGCATTGGAGTGTGTGATTGAAAACCACCGCGGACTGCTTCTCCTCCTCCAGTTGCCGAGACTTTGTGTTTTTAATAACGCTTGTCTATAAACATGTGTTAAACATATAAATTGCATGAACAGAAAGAAGGGACTCACCTGTTGAGTAACACACATTTCCTTATACGGAAAGCCTTGTCGGAATGGTGGGACATTTGAACGTCAGAATAGCGGGATGTCGCAATGGTGGGATGTCGGAATGGTGGGACGTTTGCATGTCGGAATGGTGGTATGTCGGAATGGTGGTATGTCGGAATGGTGGGATGTCGGAATAGCGGGATGTCGGAATGGCGGGATTTCGGAATGGGTGTTGCCACCCCCTTCATCATATACACAGTTATTTATACATCACCTTCCACCATGAAGCGTTGTCCCTTTTTGTTTCTCTCTTTGTTCTTAAAATGCTGTTATGCATGTCTAAACCAATCCATTAAATTAGATCATTTTGGCAGTAAAGCGATCTACAATGTGCTTGGTCGCAAAGCTGCTCATCTGTGGTAAACAGCTCTTCAGAAAGGCATTCTTCAATTGATTTCACTAATTCTATGTAATAATTTTGTGATTTCCTACAAAACTACACTTCTTCTCCCATCTGTCTGAGTATTTAATATTGTCTGGGTCCCGTTAAAACATGTATTTTTCCCATCTAATTCCTTGTTTGCTTTAAAACAAGTATTCCCCATTTTCTATCCCTTCAGTAGCCAACCAGTTTGTATGGAGTACACTGGAGCAACTTGACTGATCAGTAAAACACTGCTTTTGTTGTCACCGCAAGGCTTCCCCCGTCGGTTGTTTCACTGAGACACTACTGAGTAACTATAACTCAACACAGTTTATACACATAACATTCATATACATACTAACAAACAAACAAACAATTATTTATCGCAATTTTCTCATCTCTGTTTGAACGTACACCCAGGTAAATATTCCTGTAGTCTTCTCATACCGACTATGGACCCATTCATTGTTTAACTTCACTGTTTTGCAAATCCTAATTGAATATTACACATTGACATTGAACTTTACTTGATAAGCAGGTCTTCATTGCATTCAGCAGCCTATATGTGAGCATCTATGTGTAAGCTGTTCTTCTTTGCATTTATCAGCAGCAAGCAATTCTTCATTGCACATGCATATGAAAATAGTAAAACAATTCCAATGCGTTAGCGAAACTTCTATATCAGGAGTGTCCATCATGATGCTGGGAATAGAACCTCTTTCCCAGAATAGTTCAACCTTCATTACTCAACTGATCATAACTCCGCAATGAGCACATTTCAAAGTATCATTCCTCTACATATATTCAAAAATCTATGTGTAAATGTTTAATATTTCTTATATTTGTTGATATCATTCTGTGTGCATGTGGCCTAAACCCAATCTCTGTGTGGCAATTTTAATTTAAACAAGTTGAACTCTGCCTCTGATCATTTAAAAAAGGTGTGTACCAATATCAACCTTTCTCAGGTAATTACAGATCCTACAAAACCAAAGAGATCCTTCAAGGTTGTCCCTGATTGGCTCAATCTTAACAAATCAAAGGTAGAAAATCCGCAGTATCTGAACTTGGTGTTAGTTATCACTGCTCAATAGCCTGTATCAGAATTGCAAAAATGAAAACATTAGGTCCACGCTTGGTATCCAGATCCTGAAACATCTCCATGAGCAGGCTTTTTTTTAACTGATCTGTTGAATAGTTATATGACACTGTTAAAATCCCAGATGAAGATCTAGCACTTGACCATTTTTGTAAATCTTCTAATTCCATAGTTGATAAACACGCCCCTTTTAAAAAGTATAGAACTTAGAACAGGTCTATCCCTGGCTTTCGGCAGAACTGTCTTCTTTACTTTTTTTTCCCCTTGTCCTGTTCAGCATTATGTCAGAAGAATTGTAGTCTGAATACCTTTGATGCCAAACAGATTTGTTTTGCCAAGGGAAGTTTGATAAATGTAAAGCTCCCCTTGATGCCCATTTATTTATTTCTGTTTACAATATATGACATGAACTGAACTGAACCGGACCGGGGGACAAGGAAAGAAGAAGAGGAAAGAAGAGGAAACAGAACAAAAATAGAAACAAAAACCAGACAACCAGCTGCTACACCTGTAAAAAACAAAACAGACAACAATCCATGGCCTATGATGGAAATCTAGCCTTAGCGCCACCAGGAGCACCTGAAAGCAGACAAGCAGAGAAAAAACAAACACACAAACAAACAAAAACAAGCACAAGAAGCGGCAATCGCATACAACACAGCTGTGGATATAGATGACCTGAGACGACATGATAATACATCAACTGCTTAGTGACCATGCTACTGGACTAATGAATGTGTGTGTGTGTGTGTGAGAACATGCAACACCCATGGCACAGGACCTACATGATAACCGTGCTTAGTTATGAGTGTATAAGCGTACAGAGCCACAATCCACAGCCCCCCCCCCCAAGCAATCAGAAGCAGGCAGAGAGGGCCACAAGACCCAGGCCACCAGCAGCCCCCACAGAGCACAGAACCCAGGAAGCCCACCGCAGGGGCCACCACGCATCCACCCAGAAGACTGCAGAGGAAGCCCCCGGAAAGAGCCCCCATAAGCATAGGGCAGAGGCACTCCGGGAACCAGGGGCAACAGCCCACCGACCCCGCCAGGCCCCAGCCGCCCAGACATGGGCCGTGCACTGGACCTGGGCCCCAGGAGCCCGAGCGCCCCCAAACCCCCCGGCAGAGGCCCCACCCAATACCCAGGAGGGCCAAGCGCCCCAGACAGCCACAAAGTGGGTCAGCGCCTGCCCCAGCGCCCCTGGCCAAGTGCCCTGGGAGTCAAGACGTGCCCACAGGTGGGTGAAGTCGCGAGCAGTGGGCAGAGGCAACGCTGATGCCCCATCGGGAGAAACACAGGCAGGCCAGGCGACAGCAAGTCCCAGATCCAGGCCCAATCATTACCACACACACTTTCACGTCCCATACATCCACACATCCACACATCCTACCTCCCTCGACTCTGCTGGGGTGTATTGCAGCGGGCACACCAGGAGGCCAGCAACCCCCCAGCCACCACAGACCCCGAACCAGCAGAACAATTAATTAATCCTCCTGGCCCCTCCTGCCCCGAGCAGACACCAGGAAGCAGGGGTGTGCGAAGAAGACCCCTCCCCTCACCCTTCTGGCTCTTCAATATTTTCTAATAGTGAGCAATTAAAATTGAGGGGCAGCCAAACTTGTAGAACTGGGAGCGCGGCACTCTGGGCAGCCTACATACCCAAAGAGCCCCGCCCACCAGATGCCACTCAGTGTAACCACCCCCCAAGACCTAATGTGTGTGTGTGAGTGTGTTTGATAAGTAGTAATGTCTAAGGTGTAATTAAAACAGGGGCAGGGAACTGCAGAGTGCAACCAAAGGGGACCACCTACGTGGCCCCATCCACTACACCCCACCGAACACACACGCCCCCAAAACCCTTCATGTGTGAGTGTGTGCTGTGTACAGGAGCCAGAAGGGAGAGGGGTATGGGGATATATACCGGGGGAGCTACTCTCCCCCAGAGAGGGCAGCCAGGGACTGGCTGCAATAGGCATCCCCGCTACCTGGGAGCCAACAATGGGCAGGAGGGCCTGATGTCCACCAGGCTCGGGGCCTGCAGCGACCATATTCCGGGAGCTACTGTACCCCCAGAAGGTACCCATCCCGCCCCACCCCACTCAACCCAACCCCACCCAGGAAGACCTCTACAAAAAACAAACAAACAAACCACCCGGTCACACCAGTCGCGGTAGCCCGGGCCTGAGACCCACCATCACCCAGCAACCCACCACCACCACTATGTGATAAAACTAATCAGAGGGGACCAGAGAGAATGAAATTCAGCCAATTGATGTTTTGAGGAGGCAGACATTGTTTCCATGCTAATATAATCTAAAAGAAAATTTCTAAACTGGTTAATACACAGATTGTTTTTCGCTTTCCAGTTCATGAGAATAGTTTTCTTTGCGATACATAACACTGTGACAACCATGTGTGCTGAGTTAATTTCCATGTTGATGTTGTCTAAGTCACCCAGTATGCACAGTGTGGGGCATGCAGGGATGCTACACTTTAGCCATGTTGATAGGTCCTCACAGACTTCAAGCCAGAACTTCTGGACAGGCGCAGAAAACCACAAAGTGTGTGCATAATCATCAGGTGTGTTATCTGTGCAATGTGAGCAGATGTTTGAGTGTGTTAGACCCATCCTGAACATCCTTTGTCCTGTATAGTGTGTTCTATGAAGGATTTTGTATTGTATGAGCTGTAAATTAGGATTTCGAGTCTTTATGAAGGTGTTCAAACATATTTGTGGTTAGAAGCTATGACCAGAACTGATGGATAAATCTGCCTCCCATTTTGAGGATGGAAGAGACATTGTGTCATCTATCTTAGACAATAATTTATATATTTTTGATAGTAGTTTTGGGGTACAGCTGCTTAGAAATTCTGCTACCCTAGTCGGGGGTTGTAAGTCTGGTTGGTGGAGGATATATCCATCCATCCATCCATCATCTGCCGCTTATCCGGGGGTCGGGTCGCGGGGGCAGCAGCTTGAGCAGAGAAACCCAGACGTCTCTGTCCCCGGCCACTTCCTCCAGCTCTTCCGGGGGGACCCCGAGGCGTTCCCAGGCCAGCCGAGAGACATAGTCTCTCCAACGTGTCCTGGGTCTCCCCCGGGGTCTCCTCCCAGTGGGACGTGCCCGGAACACCTCCCCAGGGAGGCGCCCAGGGGGCATCCTAACCAGATGCCCGAGCCACCTCATCTGACTCCTCTCAATGCGGAGGAGCAGCGGTTCTACTCCGAGCCCCTCCCGGATGACTGAGCTTCTCACCCTATCTCTAAGGGAGAGCACAGACACCCTGCGGAGGAAACCCATTTTGGCCGCTTGTATTCGCGATCTTGTTCTTTCGGTCACTACCCACAACTCGTGACCATAGGTGAGGATGGGAACGTAGATTGACCAGTAAGTAGAGAGCTTCGCCTTCTGGCTCAGCTCCCTCTTCACAACGACGGGTCGGTGCAGAGCCTGCAACACTGCACGCGCCGCACCGATCCGCCCGTCAATCTCCCTCTCCATTCGTCCATCACTCGTGAACAAGACCCCGAGATACTTGAACTCCTCCTCTTGGGGAAGGATCTCATTCCCGACCCGGAGAGAGCATTCCACCCTTTTCCGGCTGAGAACCATAGTCTCGGATTTGGAGGTGCTGATTCTCATCCCAGCCGCTTCACACTCGGCTGCGAATCACTCCAGTGAGAGCTGAAGGTCACGGCCTGACGACGCTAACAGAACCACATCATCTGCAAAAAGCAGAGACCCGATTCTGAGGTCGCCAAATGGGACACCCTCAACGCCCTGGCTCCGCCTAGAAATTCTGTCCATAAAAGTTAGGAACAGAATCGGTGACAAAGGGCAGCCCTGACGGAGTCCAACTCTCACCGGAAACGTATCCGACTTACTGCCGGCAATGCGGACCAAACTCTGGCACCGGTCATACAGAGACCGAACGGCCCCTATCAAGGGGTCCGGCACTCCATATTCCCGGAGCACCCCCCACAGGACTCCACGAGGGACACGGTCGAACGCTTTCTCCAAGTCCACAAAACACATGTAGACTGGTTGGGCGAACTCCCATGCACCCTCCAGGATCCTGCCGAGGGTATAGAGCTGGTCCACTGTTCCACGGCCAGGACGAAAGCCACACTGCATCTCCTGAATCCGAGGCTCGATTATCCGACGGATCCTCCTCTCCAATACCCCCGAATAGACCTTACCAGGGAGGCTGAAGAGTGTGATACCCCTATAGTTGGAACACACCCTCCGGTCCCCCTTTTTAAAGAGGGGGACCACCACCCCAATCTGCCAGTCCAGAGGCACTGTCCCCGATGTCCACGCGATACTGCAGAGGCGTGTCAGCCAAGACAGCCCTACAACATCCAGAGCCTTGAGAAACTCAGGACGGACCTCATCCACCCCCGGGGCCTTGCCACCGAGGAACTTTTTAACCACCTCGGCAACCTCAGCCCCAGAAATGGGAGGCCCCGTCTCCGAGCTCTCCGACTCTGCCTCTTCCGAGCACGTGTTGGTAGGATTGAGGAGTTCCTCGAAGTACTCCCCCCACCGACTCACAACATCCCTAGTTGAGGTCAGCAAAGCCCCGTCCGCACTGTAAACAGTGTTGACTGTGAGCCGCTTCCCCCCCCTGAGATGCCGGATGGTGGACCAGAATCTTTTCGAGGCCGTCCGGAAATCGTTCTCCATGGTCTAACCGAACTCCTCCCAGGCCCGAGTTTTTGCCTCAGCAACCGCCAAAGCCGCGGCCCGTCTGGCCCGTCGGTACATATCAGCTTCTTCCAGGGTCCCACTGGCCAAAAAGGCCCGAAAGGACTCCTTCTTCAGCTTGACGGCTTCCCTCACCACTTGTGTCCACCAGCAGGTTCGAGGGTTGCCGCCATGACAGGCACCGACCACCTTACGGCCACAACTCCGACCAGCTGCCTCGGCTGGGGCCACAATACGTTTGGGCCTGCCAGGTCTGATCGGCATCCTCCCCCACCAGCGGAGCCAACTCACCACCAGGTGGTGATCAGTTGACAGCTCCGCCCCTCTCTTCACCCGAGTGTCCAGGACATACGGCCGCAAGTCCGATGATACAACCACAAAGTCGATCATCGAACTGCGGCCAAGGGTGTCCTGGTGCCAAGTGCACATATGGACACCCTTATGCCTGAACATGGTGTTCGTTATGGACAGTCTATGACTGGCACAGAAGTCCAACAACATAACACCACTCTGATTCAGATCGGGGGGGCCGTTCCTCCCAATCACACCCCTCCAGGTCTCACTGTCATTGCCCACGTGAGCATTGAAGTCCCCCAGCAGAATGAGGGAGTCTCCGGTAGGAGCATTCTCCAGTGCCTCCCCCAGAGACTCCAAAAAGGGTAGGTACTCTGAACTGCTGTTTGGCGCATAGGCACAAACAACAGTCAGGACTCGTCCCCCCACCCAAGGCGGAGGGAGGCTACCCTCTCGTTCACTGGGGTAAACCCCAATGTACTGGCACACAGCCGGGGGGCAATAAGTATGCCCACACCTGCTCTGCGCCTCTCACCACGGGCAACTCCAGAGTGGAAGAGAGTCCAACCCCTCTCAAGAGTACTGGTTCCAGATCCCAAGCCGTGCGTCGAGGTGAGTCCGACTATATCTAACGGTCTGATCAAGTTTCAACAATAAACAACAAACTTTGTATTATGAGAAAGAACCAGACTCATTCTTTAGGAATCCGAAAATAAGCTCTATTTTACGAGTTATGCACGAATTCGGATTCTCCTATAAAACGAATTCCTTAACTCAAACCAAGTTAAGACTGCTTTCTCCTTCATATTTATTCATGTCTAATCAAGTTTCAATGATAAACAACGTTGTACTTTGTAGAATGAGAAAGAACTTCTTCAGCAATAAGCATCTCTCGACAAATGACGAAATACAGATTTTGCTATAAAATTAATTGCTATCAGCCTGACTTAAAACTGTTTGTCTTCCTTATTTATCCACTTCAAATCAAGTTTCAACAATTAAAAAAATTTTGTAGTTTGAGAAGCTCTCTCCGGGTCGGGAATGAGATCCTTCCCAAAGAGGAGGAGTTCAAGTATCTCGGGGTCTTGTTCACGAGTGACGGACGAATGGAGCGGGAGATTGACGGGCGGATCGGTGCGGCGCCTGCAGTGTTGCAGGCTCTGCACCGACCCGTCGTTGTGAAGAGGGAGCTGAGCCAGAAGGCGAAGCTCTCTACTTACTGGTCAATCTACGTTCCCATCCTCACCTATGGTCACGAGTTGTGGGTAGTGACCGAAAGAACAAGATCGCGAATACAAGCGGCCGAAATGGGTTTCCTCCGCAGGGTGTCTGGGCTCTCCCTTAGAGATAGGGTGTACAAGCTCTCCCGCTTTTGATGATGTATGGACCGGCATTCTTACCTTTTCAGACCTGGCAGGCCCAAACGTATTGTGAGGGAGGGGTCTTCTTCGCACACCCCTGCTTCCTGGTGTCTGCTCGGGGCAGGAGGGGCCAGGAGGATTAATTAATTGTTCTGCTGGTTCGGGGTCTGTGGTGGCTGGGGGGTTGCTGGCCTCCTGGTTTGCCCGCTGCAATACACCCCAGCAGAGTCGAGGGAGGTAGGATGTGTGGATGTGTGGATGTATGGGACGTGAAAGTGTGTGTGGTAATGATTGGGCCTGGATCTGGGACTTGCTGTCGCCTGGCCTGCCTGTGTTTCTCCCGATGGGGCATCAGCGTTGCCTCTCCCCACTGCTCGCGACTTCACCCACCTGTGGGCACGTCTTGACTCCCAGGGCACTTGGCCAGGGGCGCTGGGGCAGGCGCTGACCCACTTTGTGGCTGTCTGGGGCGCTTGGCCCTCCTGGGTATTGGGTGGGGCCTCTGCCGGGGGGTTTGGGGGCGCTCGGGCTCCTGGGGCCCAGGTCCAGTGCACGGCCCATGTCTGGGCGGCTGGGGCCTGGCGGGGTCGGTGGGCTGTTGCCCCTGGTTCCCGGAGTGCCTCTGCCCTATGCTTATGGGGGCTCTTTCCGGGGGCTTCCTCTGCAGTCTTCTGGGTGGATGCGTGGTTGCCCCTGCGGTGGGCTTCCTGGGTTCTGTGCTCTGTGGGGGCTGCTGGTGGCCTGGGTCTTGTGGCCCTCTCTGCCTGCTTCTGATTGCTTGGGGGGGCAGTGGATTGTGGCCCTGTACGCTTATACACTCATAACTAAGCACGGTTATCATGTAGGTCCTGTGCCATGGGTGTTGCATGTTCTCGCACACACACACACACACATTCATTAGTCCAGTAGCATGGTCGCTAAGCAGTTGATGTATTATCATGTCGTCTCAGGTCATCTATATCCACAGCTGTGTTGTATGCGATTGCCGCTTCTTGTGCTTGTTTTTGTTTGTTTGTGTGTTTGTTTTTTCTCTGCTTGTCTGCTTTCAGGTGCTCCTGGTGGCGCTAAGGCTGGAATCCCCTCAGAGGCCATGGATTGTTGTCTGTTTTGTTTTTTACAGGTGTAGCAGCTGGTTGTCTGGTTTTTGTTTCTATTTTTGTTCTCTTTCCTCTTCTTTCCTCTTCTTCTTTCCTTGTCCCCCGGTCCGGTTCAGTTCTATTACATGTCATATATTGTAAACAGAAATAAATAAATGGGCATCAAGGGGAGCTTTACATTTATAAAACTTCCCTTGGCAAAGCAAATCTGTTTGGCATCAAAGGTATTCAGACTACAATTCTGCTGCCATAATGCTGAACAGGACAAGGGGAAAAAAAAAAAAAGTAAAGAAGACAGTTCTGCCGAAAGCCAGGGACTAGACCTGTTCTAAGTTCTATACTTTTTAAAAGGGGCGTGTTTATCAACTATAGAATTAGAAGATTTACAAAAATGGTCAAGTGCTAGATCTTCATCTGGGATTTTAACAGTGTCATGAACTATTCAACAGATCAGTTAAAAAAAAGCCTGCTCATGGAGATGTTTCAGGATCTGGATACCAACCGTGGACCTAATGTTTTCATTTTTGCAATTCTGATACAAGCTATTGAGCAGTGATAACTAACACCAAGTTCAGATACTGCGGATTTTCTACCTTTGATTTGTTAAGATTGAGCCAATCAGGGACAACCTTGAAGGATCTCTTAAGTTTGGTTTAGTAGGATCAGTAATTACCTGAGAAAGGTTGATATTGGTACACACCTTTTTTAAATGATCAGAGGCAGAGTTCAACTTGTTTAAATTAAAATTGCCACACAGAGATTGGGTTTAGGCCACATGCACACAGAATGACCTCAACAAATATAAGAAATATTAAACATTTACACATGGATTTTTGAATACATGTAGAGGAATGATACTTTGAAATGTGCTCATTGCGGAGTTATGCTCAGTTGAGTTATGAAGGTTGAACTATTCTGGGAAAGAGGTTCTATTCCCAGCATCATGATGGACACTCCTGATATAGAAGGTTTCGCTAACGCATTGGAATTGTTTTACTATTTTCATATGCATGTGCAATGAAGAATTGCTTGTTGCTGATAAATGCAAAGAAGAACAGCTTACACATAGATGCTCACATATAGGCTGCTGAATGCAATGAAGACCTGCTTATCCAGTAAAGTTCAATGTCAATGTGTAATATTCAATTAGGATTTGCAAAACAGTGAAGTTAAACAATGAATGGGTCCATAGTCGGTATGAGAAGACTACAGGAAT
Organism: Leuresthes tenuis; assembly: GCF_036924035.1. Taxonomy (NCBI): domain Eukaryota; kingdom Metazoa; phylum Chordata; class Actinopteri; order Atheriniformes; family Atherinopsidae; genus Leuresthes; species Leuresthes tenuis. The sequence continues at coordinate 779,636 of NW_027325392.1, forward strand.
ATTTACCTGGGTGTACGTTCAAACAGAGATGAAAAAATTGCTATAAATAATTGTTTGTTTGTTAGTATGTATATGAATGTTATGTGTATAAACTGTGTTGGGTTATAGTTACTCAGTGGTGTCTCAGTGAAACAACCGACGGGGGAAGCCTTGCGGTGACAACAAAAGCAGTGTTTTACTGATCAGTCAAGTTTTCCAGTGTACTCCATACAAACTGGTTGGCTACTGAAGGGATAGAAAATGGGGAATACTTGTTTTAAAGCAAACAAGGAATTAGATGGGAAAAATACATGTTTTAACGGGACCCAGACAATATTAAATACTCAGACAGATGGGAGAAGAAGAGTAGTTTTGTAGCAAATCACAAAATTATTACATAAAATTAGTGAAATCAATTGAAGAATTTCTTTCTGAAGAGCTGTTTACCACAGATGAGCAGCTTTGCGACCAAGCACATTGTAGATCGCTTTACTGCCAAAATGATCTAATTTAATGGATTGGTTTAGACATGCATAACAGCATTTTAAGAACAAAGAGAGAAACAAAAAGGGACAACGCTTCATGGTGGAAGGTGATGTATAAATAACTGTGTATATGATGAAGGAGAGACCATTTGAGCAGCACAGCCATTTCGCAGCACAGGGACAGCAGTCCAAGTTAAAGGATCTCCCACGTGGTATCACCTGTCACACTGTCTCAAGGCATCAAAAGAAGAAAAAATCACCAAACTCAAGGACAAAGAGACGAAGACTCCGGTGAACGAAGAGAGAGGACTGACAAACCAGAAATACAAAAGGATGCTCGATATCAAGATCCAGAAGAAGAGGCTAACAATGCCACGAACACTTACGATGCTGGGAATGATGCCAGCAATGAACAGAGAAGAAGATTCAGTGTCATCAATCTGCAACACGTGCCTCTAATGAGGGGGTGAATATAGAATCCTCAACAATTACAACGTCTCTGGGAACTGTGACAACAACAAGGTTTAAACCATTTTGATATATATTGTAACCTATTGGCTAAGGAATAGTGCTGAAAATGAGGTAAATCTAATCCACCACTGTCCTTGGTCTTCTATAGGGTTTTTAAACTAATACGTGGTGGTTTGTTTTTCCACAGAAATTTGGAGATGCATGAATCTAGTGACTTAAACCAAGTAGCAGATGGTTTTATGGGGATCATTGAGAACAAATAGTTAACTTTTGGTAGTATCATCATTTTAATGGTTGTAACTCTCCCCATAAGTGATATAGGTGAGGACTTCCAACGAGAGAGATCGTCCTCTACTCTCTTTAATAATTGTACATAATTTAGCTTTGTTAGCTCTGAGAGCCTGGAGGAAATTTTTATGCCTAAATATCGAATATTTCCTGACTGTAAAGTGATCACAGGTATATTCTGGACCCTGCAGTTAATGGGCAGAACTTTGGTCTTAGACCAGTTGATAGAGTAGTCAGAAAGTGCTGAGAATTTATTTATGAGTGTGATCGTGTGAGTGAGAGACGTCTGTGAGTTCTGAAGGAAAAGGCTCCCGGAGGGCCTCTGCCCTATGCTTATGGGGGCTCTTTCCGGGGGATTCCTCTGCAGTCTTCTGGGTGAATGCATGGTTGCCCCTGCGGTGGGCTTCCTGGGTTCTGTGCTCTGTGGGGGCTGCTGGTGGCCTGGGTCTTGTGGCCCTCTCTGCCTGCTTCTGATTGCTTGGGGGGGCAGTGGATTGTGGCCCTGTACGCTTATACACTCATAACTAAGCACGGTTATCATGTAGGTCCTGTGCCATGGGTGTTGCATGTTCTCGCACACACACACACACACATTCATTAGTCCAGTAGCATGGTCGCTAAGCAGTTGATGTATTATCATGTCGTCTCAGGTCATCTATATCCACAGCTGTGTTGTATGCGATTGCCGCTTCTTGTGCTTGTTTTTGTTTGTTTGTGTGTTTGTTTTTTCTCTGCTTGTCTGCTTTCAGGTGCTCCTGGTGGCGCTAAGGCTGGAATCCCCTCAGAGGCCATGGATTGTTGTCTGTTTTGTTTTTTACAGGTGTAGCAGCTGGTTGTCTGGTTTTTGTTTCTATTTTTGTTCTCTTTCCTCTTCTTTCCTCTTCTTCTTTCCTTGTCCCCCGGTCCGGTTCAGTTCTATTACATGTCATATATTGTAAACAGAAATAAATAAATGGGCATCAAGGGGAGCTTTACATTTATAAAACTTCCCTTGGCAAAGCAAATCTGTTTGGCATCAAAGGTATTCAGACTACAATTCTGCTGCCATAATGCTGAACAGGACAAGGGGAAAAAAAAAAAAAGTAAAGAAGACAGTTCTGCCGAAAGCCAGGGACTAGACCTGTTCTAAGTTCTATACTTTTTAAAAGGGGCGTGTTTATCAACTATAGAATTAGAAGATTTACAAAAATGGTCAAGTGCTAGATCTTCATCTGGGATTTTAACAGTGTCATGAACTATTCAACAGATCAGTTAAAAAAAACCCTGCTCATGGAGATGTTTCAGGATCTGGATACCAACCGTGGACCTAATGTTTTCATTTTTGCAATTCTGATACAAGCTATTGAGCAGTGATAACTAACACCAAGTTCAGATACTGCGGATTTTCTACCTTTGATTTGTTAAGATTGAGCCAATCAGGGACAACCTTGAAGGATCTCTTAAGTTTGGTTTAGTAGGATCAGTAATTACCTGAGAAAGGTTGATATTGGTACACACCTTTTTTAAATGATCAGAGGCAGAGTTCAACTTGTTTAAATTAAAATTGCCACACAGAGATTGGGTTTAGGCCACATGCACACAGAATGACCTCAACAAATATAAGAAATATTAAACATTTACACATGGATTTTTGAATACATGTAGAGGAATGATACTTTGAAATGTGCTCATTGCGGAGTTATGCTCAGTTGAGTTATGAAGGTTGAACTATTCTGGGAAAGAGGTTCTATTCCCAGCATCATGATGGACACTCCTGATATAGAAGGTTTCGCTAACGCATTGGAATTGTTTTACTATTTTCATATGCATGTGCAATGAAGAATTGCTTGTTGCTGATAAATGCAAAGAAGAACAGCTTACACATAGATGCTCACATATAGGCTGCTGAATGCAATGAAGACCTGCTTATCCAGTAAAGTTCAATGTCAATGTGTAATATTCAATTAGGATTTGCAAAACAGTGAAGTTAAACAATGAATGGGTCCATAGTCGGTATGAGAAGACTACAGGAATATTTACCTGGGTGTACGTTCAAACAGAGATGAAAAAATTGCTATAAATAATTGTTTGTTTGTTAGTATGTATATGAATGTTATGTGTATAAACTGTGTTGGGTTATAGTTACTCAGTGGTGTCTCAGTGAAACAACCGACGGGGGAAGCCTTGCGGTGACAACAAAAGCAGTGTTTTACTGATCAGTCAAGTTTTCCAGTGTACTCCATACAAACTGGTTGGCTACTGAAGGGATAGAAAATGGGGAATACTTGTTTTAAAGCAAACAAGGAATTAGATGGGAAAAATACATGTTTTAACGGGACCCAGACAATATTAAATACTCAGACAGATGGGAGAAGAAGTGTAGTTTTGTAGCAAATCACAAAATTATTACATAAAATTAGTGAAATCAATTGAAGAATTTCTTTCTGAAGAGCTGTTTACCACAGATGAGCAGCTTTGCGACCAAGCACATTGTAGATCGCTTTACTGCCAAAATGATCTAATTTAATGGATTGGTTTAGACATGCATAACAGCATTTTAAGAACAAAGAGAGAAACAAAAAGGGACAACGCTTCATGGTGGAAGGTGATGTATAAATAACTGTGTATATGATGAAGGAGAGACCATTTGAGCAGCACAGCCATTTCGCAGCACAGGGACAGCAGTCCAAGTTAAAGGATCTCCCACGTGGTATCACCTGTCACACTGTCTCAAGGCATCAAAAGAAGAAAAAATCACCAAACTCAAGGACAAAGAGACGAAGACTCCGGTGAACGAAGAGAGAGGACTGACAAACCAGAAATACAAAAGGATGCTCGATATCAAGATCCAGAAGAAGAGGCTAACAATGCCACGAACACTTACGATGCTGGGAATGATGCCAGCAATGAACAGAGAAGAAGATTCAGTGTCATCAATCTGCAACACGTGCCTCTAATGAGGGGGTGAATATAGAATCCTCAACAATTACAACGTCTCTGGGAACTGTGACAACAACAAGGTTTAAACCATTTTGATATATATTGTAACCTATTGGCTAAGGAATAGTGCTGAAAATGAGGTAAATCTAATCCACCACTGTCCTTGGTCTTCTATAGGGTTTTTAAACTAATACGTGGTGGTTTGTTTTTCCACAGAAATTTGGAGATGCATGAATCTAGTGACTTAAACCAAGTAGCAGATGGTTTTATGGGGATCATTGAGAACAAATAGTTAACTTTTGGTAGTATCATCATTTTAATGGTTGTAACTCTCCCCATAAGTGATATAGGTGAGGACTTCCAACGAGAGAGATCGTCCTCTACTCTCTTTAATAATTGTACATAATTTAGCTTTGTTAGCTCTGAGAGCCTGGAGGAAATTTTTATGCCTAAATATCGAATATTTCCTGACTGTAAAGTGATCACAGGTATATTCTGGACCCTGCAGTTAATGGGCAGAACTTTGGTCTTAGACCAGTTGATAGAGTAGTCAGAAAGTGCTGAGAATTTATTTATGAGTGTGATCGTGTGAGTGAGAGACGTCTGTGAGTTCTGAAGGAAAAGGCTCCCGGAGGGCCTCTGCCCTATGCTTATGGGGGCTCTTTCCGGGGGATTCCTCTGCAGTCTTCTGGGTGAATGCATGGTTGCCCCTGCGGTGGGCTTCCTGGGTTCTGTGCTCTGTGGGGGCTGCTGGTGGCCTGGGTCTTGTGGCCCTCTCTGCCTGCTTCTGATTGCTTGGGGGGGCAGTGGATTGTGGCCCTGTACGCTTATACACTCATAACTAAGCACGGTTATCATGTAGGTCCTGTGCCATGGGTGTTGCATGTTCTCGCACACACACACACACACATTCATTAGTCCAGTAGCATGGTCGCTAAGCAGTTGATGTATTATCATGTCGTCTCAGGTCATCTATATCCACAGCTGTGTTGTATGCGATTGCCGCTTCTTGTGCTTGTTTTTGTTTCTTTGTGTGTTTGTTTTTTCTCTGCTTGTCTGCTTTCAGGTGCTCCTGGTGGCGCTAAGGCTGGAATCCCCTCAGAGGCCATGGATTGTTGTCTGTTTTGTTTTTTACAGGTGTAGCAGCTGGTTGTCTGGTTTTTGTTTCTATTTTTGTTCTCTTTCCTCTTCTTTCCTCTTCTTCTTTCCTTGTCCCCCGGTCCGGTTCAGTTCTATTACATGTCATATATTGTAAACAGAAATAAATAAATGGGCATCAAGGGGAGCTTTACATTTATAAAACTTCCCTTGGCAAAGCAAATCTGTTTGGCATCAAAGGTATTCAGACTACAATTCTGCTGCCATAATGCTGAACAGGACAAGGGGAAAAAAAAAAAAAGTAAAGAAGACAGTTCTGCCGAAAGCCAGGGACTAGACCTGTTCTAAGTTCTATACTTTTTAAAAGGGGCGTGTTTATCAACTATAGAATTAGAAGATTTACAAAAATGGTCAAGTGCTAGATCTTCATCTGGGATTTTAACAGTGTCATGAACTATTCAACAGATCAGTTAAAAAAAACCCTGCTCATGGAGATGTTTCAGGATCTGGATACCAACCGTGGACCTAATGTTTTCATTTTTGCAATTCTGATACAAGCTATTGAGCAGTGATAACTAACACCAAGTTCAGATACTGCGGATTTTCTACCTTTGATTTGTTAAGATTGAGCCAATCAGGGACAACCTTGAAGGATCTCTTAAGTTTGGTTTAGTAGGATCAGTAATTACCTGAGAAAGGTTGATATTGGTACACACCTTTTTTAAATGATCAGAGGCAGAGTTCAACTTGTTTAAATTAAAATTGCCACACAGAGATTGGGTTTAGGCCACATGCACACAGAATGACCTCAACAAATATAAGAAATATTAAACATTTACACATGGATTTTTGAATACATGTAGAGGAATGATACTTTGAAATGTGCTCATTGCGGAGTTATGCTCAGTTGAGTTATGAAGGTTGAACTATTCTGGGAAAGAGGTTCTATTCCCAGCATCATGATGGACACTCCTGATATAGAAGGTTTCGCTAACGCATTGGAATTGTTTTACTATTTTCATATGCATGTGCAATGAAGAATTGCTTGTTGCTGATAAATGCAAAGAAGAACAGCTTACACATAGATGCTCACATATAGGCTGCTGAATGCAATGAAGACCTGCTTATCCAGTAAAGTTCAATGTCAATGTGTAATATTCAATTAGGATTTGCAAAACAGTGAAGTTAAACAATGAATGGGTCCATAGTCGGTATGAGAAGACTACAGGAATATTTACCTGGGTGTACGTTCAAACAGAGATGAAAAAATTGGGATAAATAATTGTTTGTTTGTTAGTATGTATATGAATGTTATGTGTATAAACTGTGTTGGGTTATAGTTACTCAGTAGTGTCTCAGTGAAACAACCGACGGGGGAGGCCTTGCGGTGACAACAAAAGCAGTGTTTTACTGATCAGTCAAGTTTTCCAGTGTACTCCATACAAACTGGTTGGCTACTGAAGGGATAGAAAATGGGGAATACTTGTTTTAAAGCAAACAAGGAATTAGATGGGAAAAATACATGTTTTAAGGGGACCCAGACAATATTAAATACTCAGACAGATGGTAGAAGAAGTGTAGTTTTGTAGGAAATCACAAAATTATTACATAAAATTAGTGAAATCAATTGAAGAATGCCTTTCTGAAGAGCTGTTTACCACAGATGAGCAGCTTTGCGACCAAGCACATTGTAGATCGCTTTACTGCCAAAATGATCTAATTTAATGGATTGGTTTAGACATGCATAACAGCATTTTAAGAACAAAGAGAGAAACAAAAAGGGACAACGCTTCATGGTGGAAGGTGATGTATAAATAACTGTGTATATGATGAAGGAGAGACCATTTGAGCAGCACAGCCATTTCGCAGCACAGGGACAGCAGTCCAAGTTAAAGGATCTCCCACGTGGTATCACCTGTCACACTGTCTCAAGGCATCAAAAGAAGAAAAAATCACCAAACTCAAGGACAAAGAGACGAAGACTCCGGTGAACGAAGAGAGAGGACTGACAAACCAGAAATACAAAAGGATGCTCGATATCAAGATCCAGAAGAAGAGGCTAACAATGCCACGAACACTTACGATGCTGGGAATGATGCCAGCAATGAACAGAGAAGAAGATTCAGTGTCATCAATCTGCAACACGTGCCTCTAATGAGGGGGTGAATATAGAATCCTCAACAATTACAACGTCTCTGGGAACTGTGACAACAACAAGGTTTAAACCATTTTGATATATATTGTAACCTATTGGCTTAGGAATAGTGCTGAAAATGAGGTGAATCTAATCCACCACTGTCCTTGGTCTTCTATAGGGTTTTTAAACTAATACGTGGTTTGTTTTTCCACAGAAATTTGGAGATGCATGAATCTAGTGACTTAAACCAAGTAGCAGATGGTTTTATGGGGATCATTGAGAACAAATAGTTAACTTTTGGTAGTATCATCATTTTAATGGTTGTAACTCTCCCCATAAGTGATATAGGTGAGGACTTCCAACGAGAGAGATCGTCCTCTACTCTCTTTAATAATTGCACATAATTTAGCTTTGTTAGCTCTGAGAGCCTGGAGGAAATGTTTATGCCTAAATATCTAATATTTCCTGACTGTAAAGTGATCACAGGTATATTCTGGACCCTGCAGTTAATGGGCAGAACTTTGGTCTTAGACCAGTTGACAGAGTAGTCAGAAAGTGCTGAGAATTTATTTATGAGTGTGATCGTGTGAGTGATAGACGTCTGTGAGTTCTGAAGGAAAAGGCTCCCGGAGGGCCTCTGCCCTATGCTTATGGGGGCTCTTTCCGGGGGATTCCTCTGCAGTCTTCTGGGTGAATGTGTGGTTGCCCCTGCGGTGGGCTTCCTGGGTTCTGTGCTCTGTGGGGGCTGCTGGTGGCCTGGGTCTTGTGTCCCTCTCTGCCTGCTTCTGATTGCTTGGGGGGGCTGTGGATTGTGGCCCTGTACGCTTATACACTCATAACTAAGCACGGTTATCATGTAGGTCCTGTGCCATGGGTGTTGCATGTTCTCGCACACACACACACACATTCATTAGTCCAGTAGCATGGTCGCTAAGCAGTTGATGTATTATCATGTCGTCTCAGGTCATCTATATCCACAGCTGTGTTGTATGCGATTGCCGCTTCTTGTGCTTGTTTTTGTTTCTTTGTGTGTTTGTTTTTTCTCTGCTTGTCTGCTTTCAGGTGCTCCTGGTGGCGCTAAGGCTGGAATCCCCTCAGAGGCCATGGATTGTTGTCTGTTTTGTTTTTTACAGGTGTAGCAGCTGGTTGTCTGGTTTTTGTTTCTATTTTTGTTCTCTTTCCTCTTCTTTCCTCTTCTTCTTTCCTTGTCCCCCGGTCCGGTTCAGTTCTATTACATGTCATATATTGTAAACAGAAATAAATAAATGGGCATCAAGGGGAGCTTTACATTTATAAAACTTCCCTTGGCAAAGCAAATCTGTTTGGCATCAAAGGTATTCAGACTACAATTCTGCTGCCATAATGCTGAACAGGACAAGGGGAAAAAAAAAAAAAGTAAAGAAGACAGTTCTGCCGAAAGCCAGGGACTAGACCTGTTCTAAGTTCTATACTTTTTAAAAGGGGCGTGTTTATCAACTATAGAATTAGAAGATTTACAAAAATGGTCAAGTGCTAGATCTTCATCTGGGATTTTAACAGTGTCATGAACTATTCAACAGATCAGTTAAAAAAAAGCCTGCTCATGGAGATGTTTCAGGATCTGGATACCAACCGTGGACCTAATGTTTTCATTTTTGCAATTCTGATACAAGCTATTGAGCAGTGATAACTAACACCAAGTTCAGATACTGCGGATTTTCTACCTTTGATTTGTTAAGATTGAGCCAATCAGGGACAACCTTGAAGGATCTCTTAAGTTTGGTTTAGTAGGATCAGTAATTACCTGAGAAAGGTTGATATTGGTACACACCTTTTTTAAATGATCAGAGGCAGAGTTCAACTTGTTTAAATTAAAATTGCCACACAGAGATTGGGTTTAGGCCACATGCACACAGAATGACCTCAACAAATATAAGAAATATTAAACATTTACACATGGATTTTTGAATACATGTAGAGGAATGATACTTTGAAATGTGCTCATTGCGGAGTTATGCTCAGTTGAGTTATGAAGGTTGAACTATTCTGGGAAAGAGGTTCTATTCCCAGCATCATGATGGACACTCCTGATATAGAAGGTTTCGCTAACGCATTGGAATTGTTTTACTATTTTCATATGCATGTGCAATGAAGAATTGCTTGTTGCTGATAAATGCAAAGAAGAACAGCTTACACATAGATGCTCACATATAGGCTGCTGAATGCAATGAAGACCTGCTTATCCAGTAAAGTTCAATGTCAATGTGTAATATTCAATTAGGATTTGCAAAACAGTGAAGTTAAACAATGAATGGGTCCATAGTCGGTATGAGAAGACTACAGGAATATTTACCTGGGTGTACGTTCAAACAGAGATGAAAAAATTGCGATAAATAATTGTTTGTTTGTTAGTATGTATATGAATGTTATGTGTATAAACTGTGTTGGGTTATAGTTACTCAGTGGTTTCTCAGTGAAACAACCGACGGGGGAAGCCTTGCGGTGACAACAAAAGCAGTGTTTTACTGATCAGTCAAGTTTTCCAGTGTACTCCATACAAACTGGTTGGCTACTGAAGGGATAGAAAATGGGGAATACTTGTTTTAAAGCAAACAAGGAATTAGATGGGAAAAATACATGTTTTAACGGGACCCAGACAATATTAAATACTCAGACAGATGGGAGAAGAAGTGTAGTTTTGTAGGAAATCACAAAATTATTACATAAAATTAGTGAAATCAATTGAAGAATGCCTTTCTGAAGAGCTGTTTACCACAGATGAGCAGCTTTGCGACCAAGCACATTGTAGATCGCTTTACTGCAAAAATGATCTAATTTAATGGATTGGTTTAGACATGCATAACAGCATTTTAAGAACAAAGAGAGAAACAAAAAGGGACAACGCTTCATGGTGGAAGGTGATGTATAAATAACTGTGTATATGATGAAGGAGAGACCATTTGAGCAGCACAGCCATTTCGCAGCACAGGGACAGCAGTCCAAGTTAAAGGATCTCCCACGTGGTATCACCTGTCACACTGTCTCAAGGCATCAAAAGAAGAAAAAAATCACCAAACTCAAGGACAAAGAGACGAAGACTCCGGTGAACGAAGAGAGAGGACTGACAAACCAGAAATACAAAAGGATGCTCGATATCAAGATCCAGAAGAAGAGGCTAACAATGCCACGAACACTTACGATGCTGGGAATGATGCCAGCAATGAACAGAGAAGAAGATTCAGTGTCATCAATCTGCAACACGTGCCTCTAATGAGGGGGTGAATATAGAATCCTCAACAATTACAACGTCTCTGGGAACTGTGACAACAACAAGGTTTAAACCATTTTGATATATATTGTAACCTATTGGCTAACGAATAGTGCTGAAAATGAGGTAAATCTAATCCACCACTGTCCTTGGTCTTCTATAGAGTTTTTAAACTAATACGTGGTGGTTTGTTTTTCCACAGAAATTTGGAGATGCATGAATCTAGTGACTTAAACCAAGTAGCAGATGGTTTTATGGGGATCATTGAGAACAAATAGTTAACTTTTGGTAGTATCATCATTTTAATGGTTGTAACTCTCCCCATAAGTGATATAGGTGAGGACTTCCAACGAGAGAGATCGTCCTCTACTCTCTTTAATAATTGCACATAATTTAGCTTTGTTAGCTCTGAGAGCCTGGAGGAAATGTTTATGCCTAAATATCTAATATTTCCTGACTGTAAACTGATCACAGGTATATTCTGGACCCTGCAGTTAATGGGCAGAACTTTGGTCTTAGACCAGTTGATAGAGTAGTCAGAAAGTGCTGAGAATTTATTTATGAGTGTGATCGTGTGAGTGAGAGACGTCTGTGAGTTCTGAAGGAAAAGGCTCCCGGAGGGCCTCTGCCCTATGCTTATGGGGGCTCTTTCCGGGGGATTCCTCTGCAGTCTTCTGGGTGAATGCATGGTTGCCCCTGCGGTGGGCTTCCTCGGTTCTGTGCTCTGTGGGGGCTGCTGGTGGCCTGGGTCTTGTGGCCCTCTCTGCCTGCTTCTGATTGCTTGGGGGGGCAGTGGATTGTGGCCCTGTACGCTTATACACTCATAACTAAGCACGGTTATCATGTAGGTCCTGTGCCATGGGTGTTGCATGTTCTCGCACACACACACACACATTCATTAGTCCAGTAGCATGGTCGCTAAGCAGTTGATGTATTATCATGTCGTCTCAGGTCATCTATATCCACAGCTGTGTTGTATGCGATTGCCGCTTCTTGTGCTTGTTTTTGTTTCTTTGTGTGTTTGTTTTTTCTCTGCTTGTCTGCTTTCAGGTGCTCCTGGTGGCGCTAAGCCTGGAATCCCCTCAGAGGCCATGGATTGTTGTCTGTTTTGTTTTTTACAGGTGTAGCAGCTGGTTGTCTGGTTTTTGTTTCTATTTTTGTTCTCTTTCCTCTTCTTTCCTCTTCTTCTTTCCTTGTCCCCCGGTCCGGTTCAGTTCTATTACATGTCATATATTGTAAACAGAAATAAATAAATGGGCATCAAGGGGAGCTTTACATTTATAAAACTTCCCTTGGCAAAGCAAATCTGTTTGGCATCAAAGGTATTCAGACTACAATTCTGCTGCCATAATGCTGAACAGGACAAGGGGAAAAAAAAAAAAAGTAAAGAAGACAGTTCTGCCGAAAGCCAGGGACTAGACCTGTTCTAAGTTCTATACTTTTTAAAAGGGGCGTGTTTATCAACTATAGAATTAGAAGATTTACAAAAATGGTCAAGTGCTAGATCTTCATCTGGGATTTTAACAGTGTCATGAACTATTCAACAGATCAGTTAAAAAAAAGCCTGCTCATGGAGATGTTTCAGGATCTGGATACCAACCGTGGACCTAATGTTTTCATTTTTGCAATTCTGATACAAGCTATTGAGCAGTGATAACTAACACCAAGTTCAGATACTGCGGATTTTCTACCTTTGATTTGTTAAGATTGAGCCAATCAGGGACAACCTTGAAGGATCTCTTAAGTTTGGTTTAGTAGGATCAGTAATTACCTGAGAAAGGTTGATATTGGTACACACCTTTTTTAAATGATCAGAGGCAGAGTTCAACTTGTTTAAATTAAAATTGCCACACAGAGATTGGGTTTAGGCCACATGCACACAGAATGACCTCAACAAATATAAGAAATATTAAACATTTACACATGGATTTTTGAATACATGTAGAGGAATGATACTTTGAAATGTGCTCATTGCGGAGTTATGCTCAGTTGAGTAATGAAGGTTGAACTATTCTGGGAAAGAGGTTCTATTCCCAGCATCATGATGGACACTCCTGATATAGAAGGTTTCGCTAACGCATTGGAATTGTTTTACTATTTTCATATGCATGTGCAATGAAGAATTGCTTGTTGCTAATAAATGCAAAGAAGAACAGCTTACACATAGATGCTCACATATAGGCTGCTGAATGCAATGAAGACCTGCTTATCCAGTAAAGTTCAATGTCAATGTGTAATATTCAATTAGGATTTGCAAAACAGTGAAGTTAAACAATGAATGGGTCCATAGTCGGTATGAGAAGACTACAGGAACATTTACCTGGGTGTACGTTCAAACAGAGATGAAAAAATTGCGATAAATAATTGTTTGTTTGTTAGTATGTATATGAATGTTATGTGTATAAACTGTGTTGGGTTATAGTTACTCAGTGGTTTCTCAGTGAAACAACCGACGGGGGAAGCCTTGCGGTGACAACAAAAGCAGTGTTTTACTGATCAGTCAAGTTTTCCAGTGTACTCCATACAAACTGGTTGGCTACTGAAGGGATAGAAAATGGGGAATACTTGTTTTAAAGCAAACAAGGAATTAGATGGGAAAAATACATGTTTTAACGGGACCCAGACAATATTAAATACTCAGACAGATGGGAGAAGAAGTGTAGTTTTGTAGGAAATCACAAAATTATTACATAAAATTAGTGAAATCAATTGAAGAATGCCTTTCTGAAGAGCTGTTTACCACAGATGAGCAGCTTTGCGACCAAGCACATTGTAGATCGCTTTACTGCCAAAATGATCTAATTTAATGGATTGGTTTAGACATGCATAACAGCATTTTAAGAACAAAGAGAGAAACAAAAAGGGACAACGCTTCATGGTGGAAGGTGATGTATAAATAACTGTGTATATGATGAAGGAGAGACCATTTGAGCAGCACAGCCATTTCGCAGCACAGGGACAGCAGTCCAAGTTAAAGGATCTCCCACGTGGTATCACCTGTCACACTGTCTCAGGGCATCAAAAGAAGAAAAAATCACCAAACTCAAGGACAAAGAGACGAAGACTCCGGTGAACGAAGAGAGAGGACTGACAAACCAGAAATACAAAAGGATGCTCGATATCAAGATCCAGAAGAAGAGGCTAACAATGCCACGAACACTTACGATGCTGGGAATGATGCCAGCAATGAACAGAGAAGAAGATTCAGTGTCATCAATCTGCAACACGTGCCTCTAATGAGGGGGTGAATATAGAATCCTCAACAATTACAACGTCTCTGGGAACTGTGACAACAACAAGGTTTAAACCATTTTGATATATATTGTAACCTATTGGCTAAGGAATAGTGCTGAAAATGAGGTAAATCTAATCCACCACTGTCCTTGGTCTTCTATAGGGTTTTTAAACTAATACGTGGTGGTTTGTTTTTCCACAGAAATTTGGAGATGCATGAATCTAGTGACTTAAACCAAGTAGCAGATGGTTTTATGGGGATCATTGAGAACAAATAGTTAACTTTTGGTAGTATCATCATTTTAATGGTTGTAACTCTCCCCATAAGTGATATAGGTGAGGACTTCCAACGAGAGAGATCGTCCTCTACTCTCTTTAATAATTGCACATAATTTAGCTTTGTTAGCTCTGAGAGCCTGGAGGAAATGTTTATGCCTAAATATCTAATATTTCCTGACTGTAAAGTGATCACAGGTATATTCTGGACCCTGCAGTTAATGGGCAGAACTTTGGTCTTAGACCAGTTGATAGAGTAGTCAGAAAGTGCTGAGAATTTATTTATGAGTGTGATCGTGTGAGTGAGAGACGTCTGTGAGTTCTGAAGGAAAAGGCTCCCGGAGGGCCTCTGCCCTATGCTTATGGGGGCTCTTTCCGGGGGATTCCTCTGCAGTCTTCTGGGTGAATGCATGGTTGCCCCTGCGGTGGGCTTCCTGGGTTCTGTGCTCTGTGGGGGCTGCTGGTGGCCTGGGTCTTGTGGCCCTCTCTGCCTGCTTCTGATTGTTTGGGGGGGCTGTGGATTGTGGCCCTGTACGCTTATACACTCATAACTAAGCACGGTTATCATGTAGGTCCTGTGCCATGGGTGTTGCATGTTCTCGCACACACACACACACATTCATTAGTCCAGTAGCATGGTCGCTAAGCAGTTGATGTATTATCATGTCGTCTCAGGTCATCTATATCCACAGCTGTGTTGTATGCGATTGCCGCTTCTTGTGCTTGTTTTTGTTTGTTTGTGTGTTTGTTTTTTCTCTGCTTGTCTGCTTTCAGGTGCTCCTGGTGGCGCTAAGGCTGGAATCCCCTCAGAGGCAATGGATTGTTGTCTGTTTTGTTTTTTACAGGTGTAGCAGCTGGTTGTCTGGTTTTTGTTTCTATTTTTGTTCTCTTTCCTCTTCTTTCCTCTTCTTCTTTCCTTGTCCCCCGGTCAGGTTCAGTTCTATTACATGTCATATATTGTAAACAGAAATAAATAAATGGGCATCAAGGGGAGCTTTACATTTATAAAACTTCCCTTGGCAAAGCAAATCTGTTTGGCATCAAAGGTATTCAGACTACAATTCTGCTGCCATAATGCTGAACAGGACAAGGGAAAAAAAAAAAAAAGTAAAGAAGACAGTTCTGCCGAAAGCCAGGGACTAGACCTGTTCTAAGTTCTATACTTTTTAAAAGGGGCGTGTTTATCAACTATAGAATTAGAAGATTTACAAAAATGGTCAAGTGCTAGATCTTCATCTGGGATTTTAACAGTGTCATGAACTATTCAACAGATCAGTTAAAAAAAAGCCTGCTCATGGAGATGTTTCAGGATCTGGATACCAACCGTGGACCTAATGTTTTCATTTTTGCAATTCTGATACAAGCTATTGAGCAGTGATAACTAACACCAAGTTCAGATAATGCGGATTTTCTACCTTTGATTTGTTAAGATTGAGCCAATCAGGGACAACCTTGAAGGATCTCTTAAGTTTGGTTTAGTAGGATCAGTAATTACCTGAGAAAGGTTGATATTGGTACACACCTTTTTTAAATGATCAGAGGCAGAGTTCAACTTGTTTAAATTAAAATTGCCACACAGAGATTGGGTTTAGGCCACATGCACACAGAATGACCTCAACAAATATAAGAAATATTAAACATTTACACATGGATTTTTGAATACATGTAGAGGAATGATACTTTGAAATGTGCTCATTGCGGAGTTATGCTCAGTTGAGTAATGAAGGTTGAACTATTCTGGGAAAGAGGTTCTATTCCCAGCATCATGATGGACACTCCTGATATAGAAGGTTTCGCTAACGCATTGGAATTGTTTTACTATTTTCATATGCATGTGCAATGAAGAATGGCTTGTTGCTGATAAATGCAAAGAAGAACAGCTTACACATAGATGCTCACATATAGGCTGCTGAATGCAATGAAGACCTGCTTATCCAGTAAAGTTCAATGTCAATGTGTAATATTCAATTAGGATTTGCAAAACAGTGAAGTTAAACAATGAATGGGTCCATAGTCGGTATGAGAAGACTACAGGAATATTTACCTGGGTGTACGTTCAAACAGAGATGAAAAAATTGCGATAAATAATTGTTTGTTTGTTAGTATGTATATGAATGTTATGTGTATAAACTGTGTTGGGTTATAGTTACTCAGTGGTGTCTCAGTGAAACAACCGACGGGGGAAGCCTTGCGGTGACAACAAAAGCAGTGTTTTACTGATCAGTCAAGTTTTCCAGTGTACTCCATACAAACTGGTTGGCTACTGAAGGGATAGAAAATGGGGAATACTTGTTTTAAAGCAAACAAGGAATTAGATGGGAAAAATACATGTTTTAACGGGACCCAGACAATATTAAATACTCAGACAGATGGGAGAAGAAGTGTAGTTTTGTAGGAAATCACAAAATTATTACATAAAATTAGTGAAATCAATTGAAGAATGCCTTTCTGAAGAGCTGTTTACCACAGATGAGCAGCTTTGCGACCAAGCACATTGTAGATCGCTTTACTGCCAAAATGATCTAATTTAATGGATTGGTTTAGACATGCATAACAGCATTTTAAGAACAAAGAGAGAAACAAAAAGGGACAACGCTTCATGGTGGAAGGTGATGTATAAATAACTGTGTATATGATGAAGGAGAGACCATTTGAGCAGCACAGCCATTTCGCAGCACAGGGACAGCAGTCCAAGTTAAAGGATCTCCCACGTGGTATAACCTGTCACACTGTCTCAAGGCATCAAAAGAAGAAAAAATCACCAAACTCAAGGACAAAGAGACGAAGACTCCGGTGAACGAAGAGAGAGGACTGACAAACCAGAAATACAAAAGGATGCTCGATATCAAGATCCAGAAGAAGAGGCTAACAATGCCACGAACACTTACGATGCTGGGAATGATGCCAGCAATGAACAGAGAAGAAGATTCAGTGTCATCAATCTGCAACACGTGCCTCTAATGAGGGGGTGAATATAGAATCCTCAACAATTACGACGTCTCTGGGAACTGTGACAACAACAAGGTTTAAACCATTTTGATATATATTGTAACCTATTGGCTAAGGAATAGTGCTGAAAATGAGGTAAATCTAATCCACCACTGTCCTTGGTCTTCTATAGGGTTTTTAAACTAATACGTGGTGGTTTGTTTTTCCACAGAAATTTGGAGATGCATGAATCTAGTGACTTAAACCAAGTAGCAGATGGTTTTATGGGGATCATTGAGAACAAATAGTTAACTTTTGGTAGTATCATCATTTTAATGGTTGTAACTCTCCCCATAAGTGATATAGGTGAGGACTTCCAACGAGAGAGATCGTCCTCTACTCTCTTTAATAATTGCACATAATTTAGCTTTGTTAGCTCTGAGAGCCTGGAGGAAATGTTTATGCCTAAATATCTAATATTTCCTGACTGTAAAGTGATCACAGGTATATTCTGGACCCTGCAGTTAATGGGCAGAACTTTGGTCTTAGACCAGTTGATAGAGTAGTCAGAAAGTAATGAGAATTTATTTATGAGTGTGATCGTGTGAGTGAGAGACGTCTGTGAGTTCTGAAGGAAAAGGCTCCCGGAGGGCCTCTGCCCTATGCTTATGGGGGCTCTTTCCGGGGGATTCCTCTGCAGTCTTCTGGGTGAATGCATGGTTGCCCCTGCGGTGGGCTTCCTGGGTTCTGTGCTCTGTGGGGGCTGCTGGTGGCCTGGGTCTTGTGGCCCTCTCTGCCTGCTTCTGATTGTTTGGGGGGGCTGTGGATTGTGGCCCTGTACGCTTATACACTCATAACTAAGCACGGTTATCATGTAGGTCCTGTGCCATGGGTGTTGCATGTTCTCGCACACACACACACACATTCATTAGTCCAGTAGCATGGTCGCTAAGCAGTTGATGTATTATCATGTCGTCTCAGGTCATCTATATCCACAGCTGTGTTGTATGCGATTGCCGCTTCTTGTGCTTGTTTTTGTTTGTTTGTGTGTTTGTTTTTTCTCTGCTTGTCTGCTTTCAGGTGCTCCTGGTGGCGCTAAGGCTGGAATCCCCTCAGAGGCCATGGATTGTTGTCTGTTTTGTTTTTTACAGGTGTAGCAGCTGGTTGTCTGGTTTTTGTTTCTATTTTTGTTCTCTTTCCTCTTCTTTCCTCTTCTTCTTTCCTTGTCCCCCGGTCCGGTTCAGTTCTATTACATGTCATATATTGTAAACAGAAATAAATAAATGGGCATCAAGGGGAGCTTTACATTTATAAAACTTCCCTTGGCAAAGCTAATCTGTTTGGCATCAAAGGTATTCAGACTACAATTCTGCTGCCATAATGCTGAACAGGACAAGGGGAAAAAAAAAAAAAGTAAAGAAGACAGTTCTGCCGAGAGCCAGGGACTAGACCTGTTCTAAGTTCTATACTTTTTAAAAGGGGCGTGTTTATCAACTATAGAATTAGAAGATTTACAAAAATGGTCAAGTGCTAGATCTTCATCTGGGATTTTAACAGTGTCATGAACTATTCAACAGATCAGTTAAAAAAAAGCCTGCTCATGGAGATGTTTCAGGATCTGGATACCAACCGTGGACCTAATGTTTTCATTTTTGCAATTCTGATACAAGCTATTGAGCAGTGATAACTAACACCAAGTTCAGATACTGCGGATTTTCTACCTTTGATTTGTTAAGATTGAGCCAATCAGGGACAACCTTGAAGGATCTCTTAAGTTTGGTTTAGTAGGATCAGTAATTACCTGAGAAAGGTTGATATTGGTACACACCTTTTTTAAATGATCAGAGGCAGAGTTCAACTTGTTTAAATTAAGATTGCCACACAGAGATTGGGTTTAGGCCACATGCACACAGAATGACCTCAACAAATATAAGAAATATTAAACATTTACACATGGATTTTTGAATACATGTAGAGGAATGATACTTTGAAATGTGCTCATTGCGGAGTTATGCTCAGTTGAGTAATGAAGGTTGAACTATTCTGGGAAAGAGGTTCTATTCCCAGCATCATGATGGACACTCCTGATATAGAAGGTTTCGCTAACGCATTGGAATTGTTTTACTATTTTCATATGCATGTGCAATGAAGAATGGCTTGTTGCTGATAAATGCAAAGAAGAACAGCTTACACATAGATGCTCACATATAGGCTGCTGAATGCAATGAAGACCTGCTTATCCAGTAAAGTTCAATGTCAATGTGTAATATTCAATTAGGATTTGCAAAACAGTGAAGTTAAACAATGAATGGGTCCATAGTCGGTATGAGAAGACTACAGGAATATTTACCTGGGTGTACGTTCAAACAGAGATGAAAAAATTGCGATAAATAATTGTTTGTTTGTTAGTATGTATATGAATGTTATGTGTATAAACTGTGTTGGGTTATAGTTACTCAGTGGTGTCTCAGTGAAACAACCGACGGGGGAAGCCTTGCGGTGACAACAAAAGCAGTGTTTTACTGATCAGTCAAGTTTTCCAGTGTACTCCATACAAACTGGTTGGCTACTGAAGGGATAGAAAATGGGGAATACTTGTTTTAAAGCAAACAAGGAATTAGATGGGAAAAATACATGTTTTAACGGGACCCAGACAATATTAAATACTCAGACAGATGGGAGAAGAAGTGTAGTTTTGTAGGAAATCACAAAATTATTACATAAAATTAGTGAAATCAATTGAAGAATGCCTTTCTGAAGAGCTGTTTACCACAGATGAGCAGCTTTGCAACCAAGCACATTGTAGATCGCTTTACTGCCAAAATGATCTAATTTAATGGATTTTTTTAGACATGCATAACAGCATTTTAAGAACAAAGAGAGAAACAAAAAGGGACAACGCTTCATGGTGGAAGGTGATGTATAAATAACTGTGTATATGATGAAGGAGAGACCATTTGAGCAGCACAGCCATTTCGCAGCACAGGGACAGCAGTCCAAGTTAAAGGATCTCCCACGTGGTATCACCTGTCACACTGTCTCAAGGCATCAAAAGAAGAAAAAATCACCAAACTCAAGGACAAAGAGACGAAGACTCCGGTGAACGAAGAGAGAGGACTGACAAACCAGAAATACAAAAGGATGCTCGATATCAAGATCCAGAAGAAGAGGCTAACAATGCCACGAACACTTACGATGCTGGGAATGATGCCAGCAATGAACAGAGAAGAAGATTCAGTTTCATCAATCTGCAACAGGTGCCTCTAGTGACGGGGTGAATATAGAATCCTCAACAATTACAACGTCTCTGGGAACTGTGACAACAACAAGGTTTAAACCATTTTGATATATATTGTAACCTATTGGCTAAGGAATAGTGCTGAAAATGAGGTAAATCTAATCCACCACTGTCCTTGGTCTTCTATAGGGTTTTTAAACTAATACGTGGTGGTTTGTTTTTCCACAGAAATTTGGAGATGCATGAATCTAGTGACTTAAACCAAGTAGCAGATGGTTTTATGGGGATCATTGAGAACAAATAGTTAACTTTTGGTAGTATCATCATTTTAATGGTTGTAACTCTCCCCATAAGTGATATAGGTGAGGACTTCCAACGAGAGAGATCTCTATCTTTAATAATTGCACATAATTTAGCTTTGTTAGCTCTGAGAGCCTGGAGGAAATGTTTATGCCTAAATATCTAATATTTCCTGACTGTATAGTGATCACAGGTATATTCTGGACCCTGCAGTTAATGGGTAGAACTTTGGTCTTAGACCAGTTGATAGAGTAGTCAGAAAGTGCTGAGAATTTATTTATGAGTGTGATCGTGTGAGTGAGAGACGTCTGTGAGTTCTGAAGGAAAAGTAATACATCATCAGCATAAAGACTTATTTTATGCTCAATATTTTGGGATTGGATGCCTTTAATATTTCTATCTTGTCTGATAGAAGCTGCTAAAGGTTTGATGAAAATAGCAAAAAGTGAGGGAGAAAGTGGGCAACCTTGTCTTGTACCTCTCTGCAGACTGAAGCTTGGAGAAGTTTGATCATTTGTCCTGACACTTGCATTTGGGGAGCTATATAATATCCTTATCCAGTTGATGAAGTGTGACCCAAACCCGAATTTGTTTAATGCTGCAAATAAAAGTTTCCAGTTCACTCCATCAAATGCTTTTTCTGCATCTATAGAGTCGATTGTGGCTTCCAAGTTGTTGATGGTAGAATAGTCTTTGAGATTAATGATCCGGTTTGTGAATGAACCGTTGTGCCTACTGCTCTTCAGCCTGTCAAATGAAATGTATAATTTGAAACGTGACAAATGAACGAAGACCCAAGGAGTTGAGTCGTAAACAAATCAATACTGTTTCCTGTGCAAGGACCCGTCAGCCGAGGAGTTGAGTCATGAACGAATCAATACTGTTTCCTGTGCGAGGACCCGTCTCCCGAGGAGTTGAGTCGTGAACGAATCAATACTGTTTCCTGTCCTGCTGACTGAGCTTATGAAGCTGCCGCCTGCCATGTGGTGAGGAAGGGTACTGCATGAAAATGAACGAATCACTCACTGAGACAACTCGTTACTCCCGAGTCATATAAAAAATTAGTTTATATCGAACGAATCGCTCACGAACGACACATCACTATCTATTTGACGAGTTATGCATGAATTCGGATTTTGCAATAAAATTAATTCCTTCTCTCAAACCAAGTTCAAACTGCTTTGTCCTTCATATTTATCTACTTCTAATCTAGTTTCAACAATAAACAACACTGTATTTTGTAGTATGAAAAAGAACCAGACCTAATTTTCAGCAATTAGCTTCTCTCGAGGAGATATGAAGGAATACAGATTTTGCTATAAAATGAAATACTTCTATCAAACTGACTTAAAACGGTTTGTTCTTATTTCTTCATTTCTGATGAAGTTTCAACAATAAACAACAAACTTTGTATTATGAGAAAGAACCAGACTTATTCTTCAGGAATCCGAAAATAAGCTCTATTTCACGAGTTATGCACAAATTCGGATTCTCCTATAAAACAAATTCCTTAACTCAAACCAAGTTAAGACTGCTTTGTCCTTCATATTTATTCATGTCTAATCAAGTTTCAACAATAAACAACGTTGTACTTTGTAGAATGAGAAAGAACTTCTTCAGCAATAAGCATCTCTCGACATATGACGAAATACAGATTTTGCTATAAAATTAATTCCTTCTATCAGCCTGACTTAAAACTGTTTGTCCTCCTTATTTATCCACTTCAAATCAAATTTCAAAAATTAAAAAAATTTTGTAGTTTGAGAAAGAACAACTTAATCTTAAGCTATCAGTATAAAAAGAGGGTAAGAAAAGGTGCAAATGCCAACCATACATCACTAAAAGGTGGAGCGGAAGTATTCGGCTGCAAGTAGGTGTGACTGTTCGACCATAATTTGTAAAAAGCGGGTAAGAAAAGGTTCGAATGCCCGACTATATATTAACAAAAGCGGAAGGAGAGATATTCGGATGAGAGTGGGTGAGAATTTCCAACCATAATCTATAAAATGCGGTGAAAAAAAAGGTGTGAATACCCCATAGAACACTAAAAGGTGGAGCGGAAGTGTTCGGCTGCAAGAAGGTGTGAATGTCCGACTATATTTGGTGAAAAGCAGGTGAAGCAAGGTCTGAATGCCCAACCTTACATCATCAAAAGCGAGATCAGAGGTGTTTGGCTGCAAGAAGGTCATAGTTTGCCAAAAGCGGGTAAGGTGCGAATGACCGACTAAATATCAACAAAAGTGGGGGCGGAGGTCTTCGGATGCAAGTGGGTGTGAATATCCCACCATACAAGTATGGTGTAGAGGAAGCTGTAAATGGCCGACCATAGTAGAAAGCGGGTGAGAGAAGGTGCGAATGTTAAACCATACATGATCAAAACAGTGAGCGGAGGTGTTTGGCTGCGACAAGGTGTGAATGTCCACCCATAATTAATGAAAAGCGGGCAACAAGTAGGTTCGAATGCCCAACCATACATCATCAAAAGCAGGAGTGGATGTGTTCGGCTACAAGAAGGTTTGAATATCCGACCATAGTTTGTAAAAAGCGGGTAAGAAAAGGTTTGAATGCCCGAACATACACCATCAAAAGAGGGAGCGGAGGGGTTCCGCTGTAAGAAGGTGTGAATGTCCGACCATAGTTGGTAAAAAGCGGGTAAGAAAAGGTTAAAATACCCGACTGTACACAATCAATAGCGGGAGCGGAGTTGTTCGGCTACTAAAAGGTGTGAAAGTCCGACCAGGGTTTGTAAAAAGCGGGTAAGAAAAGGTGCGAATGCCCGACAATGTATGATCAAAAGAGGGAGCGGAGGTGTTCAGCTGCAAGAAGGTCTGAATGTCCATCAATAATTGCTAGAAAACATGAAAGAAAATTTTCTAATATCAAACCGCACATGATCATAAGCGGGAGAGGAGGTGTTCAGCTGCAAGAAGGTGTGAATGTCCACCCATAATTACTGAAAAATGGTTTGTAAAAAGCGGGTAAGAAAAGGTATGAATGCCTGACTATACACCATCAAATGCGGGAACGGTTTTTCGGCTGTGAGTAGGTGTGAATCTCCGACCATAATTGCTGAAAAATGTGTTAGAAAAGGTAAGAATGCCGGTCCATACATCATCAAAAGCGAGAAAGGTGGTGTTCGGCTGCAAGTAGGTGTGAATGTCCAGCCATAATTACTCACAAACGGGTAAGAAAAGGTAGTATTGCCAGACCATACATGATCAAAACAGGGAGCGGAGGTGGTTCAGCTGCAAGAAGGTGTGAATGTCCGACTAAAGTTTGTAAAAAGCGGATAAGACAAGGTGCGAATGCCTGACAATGTATGATCAAAAGAGTGAGCGGAGGTTTTCGGCTGCAAGAAGTTCTGAATGTCTACCCATAATTCCTGAAAAATGGGTAAAAAAAGGGTCCGAATGCCCAACCATACATCATCAAAAGCAGGAGTGGATGTTTTCGGCTACAAGAAGGTTTGAATGTCCATCAATAATTGCTTTAAAACAGGAATGAAAATTTTCGAATATCAAACCGCACATGATCATAAGCGGGAGAGGAGGTGTTCAGCTGCAAGAAGGTGTGAATGTCCACCCATAATTCCTGAAAAATGGGTAAAAAAAGGTGCGAATGCCCAACCATACATTATCAAAAGCAGGTGTGAATGTCAGATCATAATTTGCAAAAAGCTGATGAGAAAAGGTGAGAATGCCTGACTATACACCATCAAATGCGGGAGCAGAGGTGTTCGGCTCTGAGTAGGCGTGAATGTCCGACCATAATTGCTGAAAAATGTGTTAGAAAAGGTAAGAATGCCGGAACATACATCATCAAAAGCGGGAGAGGTGGTGTTCAGCTGCAAAAAGGTGTGAATGTTCGACTAAAGTTTGTAAAAAGCGGGTAAGACAAGGTCCGAATGCCCGAACATACACCATCAAAAGAGGGAGCGGAGGTGTTCCGCTGTAAGAAGGTGTGAATGTCCAAACCATAGTTGGTAAAAACCGGGTAAGAAAAGGTTGAAATACCCGTCTGTACACAATCAAAAGAGGGAGCGGAGTTGTTCAGCTAAGAGATGGTGTGAAAGTCCGACCATGGTTTGTAAAAAGCGGGTAAGAAAAGGTTCGTATGCCCTAATATACACTATCAAAAGCAGAAGCGGAGGTGTTCGGCTGCAAGAAGGTGTGAACGTCCAACCAAAGTTTGTAAAAAGCAGTTAAGAAAAGTTTCGAATATCTAACCAAACATAATCAAAAGCGGGAGCAGAGCTGTTCGACTGCAAGTAGGTGTGAATGTCAGATCATAATTTGCAAAAAGCTGATGAGAAAGGGTGAGAATGCCCGACTATACACCATCAAATGCGGTAGCGGAGTTGTTCGGCTGTGAGTAGGTGTGAATGTCCGACCATAATTGCTGGAAAATGTGTTAGAAAAGATAAGAATGCCGGTCCATATATCATCAAAAGCGGGAGAGGTGGTGTTCGGCTGC
The DNA here is from genome assembly GCF_036924035.1 of Leuresthes tenuis. Classification (NCBI taxonomy): domain Eukaryota; kingdom Metazoa; phylum Chordata; class Actinopteri; order Atheriniformes; family Atherinopsidae; genus Leuresthes; species Leuresthes tenuis. The sequence goes on from NW_027325392.1 coordinate 804,709, forward strand.
AAGTAGGTGTGAATGTCCAGCCATAATTACTCACAAACGGGTAAGAAAAGATAGTATTGCCAGACCATACATGATCAAAACAGGGAGCGGAGGTGGTTCAGCTTCAAGGTCTGAATGTCCACCAATAATTACTGAAAAATGGTTAAGAAAAGGTGCGAATGCCCAACCATATATCATCAAAAGCAGGAGTGGATGTGTTCGGCTACAAGAAGGTTTGAATGTCCGACCATAGTTTGTAAAAGGCGGGTAAGAAAAGGTTCCAATGTCCAAACATACACCATCAAAAGAGGGAGAGGAGGTGTTCCGCTGTAAGGTGTGAATGTCCGACCATAGTTTGTAAAAAGCGGATAAGAAAAGGTTAAAATACCCCACTGTACACAATCAAAAGAGAGAGCGGAGTTGTTCAGCTAAGAGATGGTGTGAAAGCCCGACCATGGTTTGTAAAAAGCGGGTAAGAAAAGGTTTGTATGCCCAAATATACACTATCAAAAGCAGAAGCGGAGGTGCTCGGCTGCAAGAAGGTGTGAACGTCCAACCAAAGTTTGTAAAAAGCAGTTAAGAAAAGTTTCGAATATCTAACCAAACATAATCAAAAGCGGGAGCAGAGCTGTTCGACTGCAAGTAGGTGTGAATGTCAGATCATAATTTGCAAAAAGCTGATGAGAAAGGGTGAGAATGCCTGACTATACACCATCAAATTGCGGTAGCGGAGTTGTTCGGCTGTGAGTAGGTGTGAATGTCCGACCATAATTGCTGGAAAATGTGTTAGAAAAGGTAAGAATGCCGGTCCATACATCATCAAAAGCGGGAGAGGTGGTGTTCGGCTGCAAGTAGTTGTGAATGTCCAGCCATAATTACTCCCAAACGGGTAACACCGAGAGTCCGAAAAGGAAATATAGATCACCCTACTCACTTTTCACCTAAAGAAATGAAGGAAGAGCTAGTTTCCCAAGAAATAACCTGAGTGTGTAATTTGTTTTGATAACTTAGAAAAACGAAAATGACATACCTACTTTCCTTTATCCTTTTAATGGTTCTCACCTTCTCAACACTAAATGTGAGAAGTGTGAAATCAAAGACAAGAGCCCAGAGTATTTTATCCTTCTTAGACTCCATAAAATCAGATGTGTTTTTAATACAAGAATGTGGACTACCTTTTTTAAAAAACCATAGACAATGGGAGGAAATGTGGCCCCATTTATCGATATGGAGTGGTTCAAATCAAAATAAAAATGATGGTGTGGCCATTCTAATTAAAAATCCGCATGTTCTGGTGAAAGGTAGCACAGTGGTGAGAGACGGACGGGCACTTTTAGCACACTTGAATTTTATGGGGCAAGACTTTAACCTCTTAAATATTTATGGTTTCAATGGAAAAATGACAGGTATGACCTTTTAGAAGATATACAGCTTTACATGCTAGGGCAAGTACCTTTAGTTGTAGCAGGATTTTAACTGTATCTTGAGCAGGAAAGATAGAAAAAGAGCAGGGGGAGATTTTAAAGTGGATAAGACTTTGATTTTACTTCAGGGCATATGCAGGGATTTTAAGCTTACTGACTGTTTTAAAACCATGCATCCCAGAGAGGAGGGCTTCACCTGGTTTAGTCATGATGGCACCAGAGCCTCTCGCATCGATTATTTCTTTACTAGAGATTGCCCACCCACTGATGTTAGATTAACCCCTGTTTTCTTTTCAAACCACCTTATGCTCTCCTGCACCCTTTCACCCCCTTCTGGTGTGACGGTAGGACGTGGTCTGTGGAAACTCAACTGTTCCCTGTTGGAGGATGAAATCATAGTCAGTCAGTACAGGGAATGTTATAAAGAGTGGCAGACCCTTCAAGACCTCTACGAAACACATGCACAATGGTGGGAAATGGTGAAGGAAACGACCCAGACTTTTTTTAAACAGCAAGGTAAACGTAAAAAAAGGAAAGAGAATAGATGTATGATGGGACAACAGAAACGCTTACAGCGCTACTTTAAACTAAATCAGTGTGGCATAAACTTTAATGAAGAAATCAAAGATGTCAAAAAGGAAATGTCAGTTTTAGCAGAAATAAAGAGTAAAGGAATTTTTGTAAGAAGCAGGGAGCAGGAAATTGAGGAAGGTGAAAAATGCACACGGTACTTTTTTAAGAAAGTTATAAATAAAAAGGAGTGTATTCAAAATCAGTAGTATGTAGTCAGAAAGTGCTGAAAATTTATTTATGAGTGTGATCGTGTGACTGAGAGACGTCTGTGAGTTCTGAAGGAAAAGTAATACATCATCAGCATAAAGACTTATTTTATGCTCAATATTTTGGGATTAATTACTCACAAACGGGTAAGAAAAGGTAGTATTGCCAGACCATACATGATCAAAACAGGGAGCGGAGGTGGTTCAGCTGCAAGGTGTGAATGTCTGACTATAGTTTGTAAAAAGCGGGTAAGATAAGGTGCGAATGCCCGACAATGTAAGATCAAAAGAGGGAGCGGAGGTTTTCGGCTGCAAGAAGGTCTGAATGTCCACCCAAAATTCCTGAAAAATGGGTAAAAAAAGGGTGCGAATGCCAAACCATACATCATCAAAAGCAGGAGTGGATGTGTTCGGCTACAAGAAGATTTGAATGTCCATCAATAATTGCTTTAAAACATGAAAGAAAATTTTCGAATATCAAACCGCACATGATCATAAGCGGGAGAGGAGTTGTTCAGCTGCAAGAAGGTGTGAATGTCCACCCATAATTCCTGAAAAATGGGTAAGAAAAGGTGAAAATGCCCAACCATACATCATCAAAAGCAGGAGTGGATGTGTTCGGCTACAAGAAGGTTTGAATGTCCGACCATAGTTTGTAAAAAGCGGGTAAGAAAAGGTTCGAATGCCCGAACATAGACCATCAAAAGAGGGAGCGGAGGTGTTCCGCTGTAAGAAGGTGTAAATGTCCGACCATAGTTGGTAAAAAGCGGGTAAGAAAAGGTTAAAATACCCGACTGTACACAATCAATAGCGGGAGCGGAGTTGTTTGGCTACAAGAAGGTGTGAAAGTCCGACCACGGTTTGTAAAAAGCGGGTAAGAAAAGGTTAGAATGCCCGAATATATACCATCAAAAGTGGAAGTGGATGTGTTCGGCTGCAAGAAGGTGTGAACGTCCGACCAAAGTTTGTAAAAAGCAGTTAAGAAAAGGTTCGAATATCCAACCAAACATAATCAAAAGCGGGAGCAGAGCTGTTCGACTGCAAGTAGGTGTGAATGTCGGATCATAATTTTCAAAAAGCTGATGAGAAAGGGTGAGAATGCCCGGCTATACACCATCAAATTCGGATGAGAGTGGTTGAGAATTTCCAACCATAATCTATAAAATGCGGTGAAAAAAAAGGTGTGATAGAACACTAAAAGGTGGAGCGGAAGTGTTCGGCTGTGAGTAGGTGTGAATGTCCGACCATAATTGCTGAAAAATGTGTTAGAAGAGACTAGAATGCCGGACAATACATCATCAAATGCGGGAGCGGAGTTGTTCGGCTGTGAGTAGGTGTGAATCTCCGAGCACAGTTTGTAAAAAGGGGGTAAGAATAGGTTTGAATGCCCGAACATACACTATCAAAACAGGGAGCTGAGGTGGCTCAGCTGCAAGGTGTGAATGTCTGACTATAGTTTGTAAATAAGGTGCGAATGCCCAACAATGTATAATCAATAGAGGGAGCGGAGGTTTTCGGCTACAAGAAGGTTTGAATGTCCGACCATAGTTTGTAAAAAGCGGGTAAGAAAAGGTTCAAATGCCTGACTATACACCATCAAAAGCGGGAGCAGAGGTGTTCCGCTGTAAGACGGTGTGAATGTCCGACCATATTTGGTAAAAAGCGGGTAAGAAAAGGTTAAAATACCCGACTGTACACAATCAATAGCGGGAGAGGAGGTGTTCAGCTGCAAGAAGGTGTGAATGTCCACCCATAATTACTGAAAAATGGGTAAGAAAAGGTGCGAATGCCCAACCATACATTATCAAAAGCAGGTGTGAATGTCAGATCATAATTTGCAAAAAGCTGATGAGAAAGGGTGAGAATGCCCGACTATACACCATCAAATGCGGGAGCGGAGTTGTTCGGCTGTGAGTAAGTGTGAATCTCCGACCATAATTGCTGAAAAATGTGTTAGAAAAGGTAAGAATGCCGGTCCATACATCATCAAAAGCGGGAGAGGTGGTGTTCGGCTGCAAGTAGGTGTGAATGTCCAGCCATAATTACTAACAAACGGGTAAGAAAAGGTAGTATTGCCAGACCATACATGATCAAAACAGGGAGCGGAGGTGGTTCAGCTGCAAGAAGGTGTGAATGTCCGACTAAAGTTCAAATATATTAACAAAAGCGGGAGGAGAGGTCTTCGGATGAGAGTGGTTGAGAATTTATTCCGACCATAGTTTGTAAAAAGCGGGTAAGAAAAGGTTCAAACACCTCCGCTCCCGCTTTTGATGGTGTATAGTCAGGCATTTGAACCTTTTCTTACCCGCTTTTTACAAACCATAGTCGGACTTTCAAATCTTTTAGTAGCCGAACAACTCCGCTCCCGCTATTGATTGTGTACAGTCGGGTATTTTAACCTTTTCTTACCCGCTTTTTACCCACTATGGTCGGACATTCACACCTTCTTACAGCGGAACACCTCCGCTCCCTCCTTTGATGGTGTATGTTCGGGCATTCGAACCTTTTCTTACCCGCTTTTTACAAACTATGGTCAGACGTTCAAACCTTCTTGTAGCCGAACATATCCACTCCTGCTTTTGATGATGTATGGTTGGGCATTCGAACCTACTTGTTGCCCGCTTTTCATTAATTATGGGTGGACATTCACACCTTGTCTCAGCCAAACACCTCCGCTCCCTGTTTTGATCATGTATGGTTTGACATTCGCACCTTTGCCCACCCTCTTTTTATACTGATTGCTCAAGTTTAAGTTGTTCTTTCTCAAACTACAAAATTTTTTTAATTGTTGAAACTTGATTTGAAGTGGATAAATAAGGAAGACAAACAGTTTTAAGTCAGGCTGATAGCAATTAATTTTATAGCAAAATCTGTATTTCGTCATTTGTCGAGAGATGCTTATTGCTGAAGAAGTTCTTTCTCATTCTACAAAGTACAACGTTGTTTATCATTGAAACTTGATTAGACATGAATAAATATGAAGGACAAAGCAGTCTTAACTTGGTTTGAGTTAAGGAATTCGTTTTATAGGAGAATCCGAATTCGTGCATAACTCGTAAAATAGAGCTTATTTTCGGATTCCTGAAGAATGAGTCTGGTTCTTTCTCATAATACAAAGTTTGTTGTTTATTGTTGAAACTTCATCAGACCGTTAGATATAGTCGGACTCACCTCGACGCACGGCTTGGGATCTGGAACCAGTACTCTTGAGAGGGGTTGGACTCTCTTCCACTCTGGAGTTGCCCGTGGTGAGAGGCGCAGAGCAGGTGTGGGCATACTTATTGCCCCCCGGCTGTGTGCCAGTACATTGGGGTTTACCCCAGTGAACGAGAGGGTAGCCTCCCTCCGCCTTGGGTGGGGGGACGAGTCCTGACTGTTGTTTGTGCCTATGCGCCAAACAGCAGTTCAGAGTACCTACCCTTTTTGGAGTCTCTGGGGGAGGCACTGGAGAATGCTCCTACCGGAGACTCCCTCATTCTGCTGGGGGACTTCAATGCTCACGTGGGCAATGACAGTGAGACCTGGAGGGGTGTGATTGGGAGGAACGGCCCCCCCGATCTGAATCAGAGTTGTGTTATGTTGTTGGACTTCTGTGCCAGTCATAGACTGTCCATAACGAACACCATGTTCAGGCATAAGGGTGTCCATATGTGCACTTGGCACCAGGACACCCTTGGCCGCAGTTCGATGATCGACTTTGTGGTTGTATCATCGGACTTGCGGCCGTATGTCCTGGACACTCGGGTGAAGAGAGGGGCGGAGCTGTCAACTGATCACCACCTGGTGGTGAGTTGGCTCCGCTGGTGGGGGAGGATGCCAATCAGACCTGGCAGGCCCAAACGTATTGTGAGGGTCTGCTGGGAGCGTTTGTCAGAATCCCCCGTCAGAAGGAGCTTTAACTCCCACCTCCGGCAGAGCTTCAACCATATTTGAGGTGGGGGATATTGAGTCCGAATGGGCCATGTTCCGTGATTCCATTGCCGAGGCAGCTGGTCGGAGTTGTGGCCGTAAGGTGGTCGGTGCCTGTCGTGGCGGCAACCCTCGAACCTGCTGGTGGACACCAGTGGTGAGGGAAGCCGTCAAGCTGAAGAAGGAGTCCTATCGGGCCTTTTTGGCCAGTGGGACCCTGGAAGAAGCTGATAGGTACCGACGGGCCAGACGGGCCACGGCTTCGGCGGTTGCTGAGGCAAAAACTCGGGCCTGGGAGGAGTTCGGTGAGACCATGGAGAACGATTTCCGGACGGCCTCGAAAAGATTCTGGTCCACCATCCGGCGTCTCGGGGGGGGGAAGCGGCTCACAGTCAACACTGTTTACAGTGGGGACGGGGCTTTGCTGACCTCAACTAGGGATGTTGTGAGTCGGTGGGGGGAGTACTTCGAGGAACTCCTCAATCCTACCAACACATGCTCGGAAGAGGCAGAGTCGGAGAGCTCGGAGACGGGGCCTCCCATTTCTGGGGCTGAGGTTGCCGAGGTGGTTAAAAAACTCCTCGGTGGCAAGGCCCCGGGGGTGGAAGAGGTCCGTCCTGAGTTTCTCAAGGCTCTGGATGTTGTAGGGCTGTCTTGGCTGACACGCCTCTGCAGTATCGCGTGGACATCGGGGACAGTGCCTCTGGACTGGCAGATTGGGGTGGTGGTCCCCCTCTTATAAAAGGGGGACCGGAGGGTGTGTTCCAACTATAGGGGTATCACACTCCTCAGCCTCCCTGGTAAGGTCTATTCGGGGGTATTGGAGAGGAGGATCCGTCGGATAATCGAGCCTCGGATTCAGGAGATGCAGTGTGGCTTTCGTCCTGGCCGTGGAACAGTGGACCAGCTCTATACCCTCAGCAGGATCCTGGAGGGTGCATGGGAGTTCGCCCAACCAGTCTACATGTGTTTTGTGGACTTGGAGAAAGCGTTCGACCGTGTCCCTCGTGGAGTCCTGTGGGGGGTGCTCCGGGAATATGGAGTGCCGGACCCCTTGATAGGGGCCGTTCGGTCTCTGTATGACCGGTGCCAGAGTTTGGTCCGCATTGCCGGCAGTAAGTCGGATACGTTTCCGGTGAGAGTTGGACTCCGTCAGGGCTGCCCTTTGTCACCGATTCTGTTCCTAACTTTTATGGACAGAATTTCTAGGCGGAGCCAGGGCGTTGAGGGTGTCCCATTTGGCGACCTCAGAATCGGGTCTCTGCTTTTTTGCAGATGATGTGGTTCTGTTAGCGTCGTCAGGCCGTGACCTTCAGCTCTCACTGGAGTGATTCGCAGCCGAGTGTGAAGCGGCTGGGATGAGAATCAGCACCTCCAAATCCGAGACTATGGTTCTCAGCCGGAAAAGGGTGGAATGCTCTCTCCGGGTCGGGAATGAGATCCTTCCCCAAGAGGAGGAGTTCAAGTATCTCGGGGTCTTGTTCACGAGTGACGGACGAATGGAGCGGGAGATTGACGGGCGGATCGGTGCGGCGCCTGCAGTGTTGCAGGCTCTGCACCGACCCGTCGTTGTGAAGAGGGAGCTGAGCCAGAAGGCGAAGCTCTCTACTTACTGGTCAATCTACGTTCCCATCCTCACCTATGGTCACGAGTTGTGGGTAGTGACCGAAAGAACAAGATCGCGAATACAAGCGGCCGAAATGGGTTTCCTCCGCAGGGTGTCTGGGCTCTCCCTTAGAGATAGGGTGAGAAGCTCAGTCATCCGGTAGGGGCTCGGAGTAGAACCGCTGCTCCTCCGCATTGAGAGGAGTCAGATGAGGTGGCTCGGGCATCTGGTTAGGATGCCCCCTGGGCGCCTCCCTGGAGAGGTGTTCCGGGCACGTCCCACTGGGAGGAGACCCCGGGGGAGACCCAGGACACGTTGGAGAGACTATGTCTCTCGGCTGGCCTGGGAACGCCTCGGGGTCCCCCCGGAAGAGCTGGAGGAAGTGGCCGGGGACAGAGACGTCTGGGTTTCTCTGCTCAAGCTCCTGCCCCCGCGACCCGACCCCCGGATAAGCGGCAGATGATGGATGGATGGATGTATATATCCTCCACCAACCAGACTTACAACCCCCGACTAGGGTAGCAGAATTTCTAAGCATCTGTACCCCAAAACTACTATCAAAAATATATAAATTATTGTCTAAGATAGATGACACAATGTCTCTTCCATCCTCAAAATGGGAGGCAGATTTATCCATCAGTTCTGGTCATAGCTTCTAACCACAAATATGTTTGAACACCTTCATAAAGACTCGAAATCCTAATTTACAGCTCATACAATACAAAATCCTTCATAGAAAACACTATACAGGACAAAGGATGTTCAGGATGGGTCTAACACACTCAAACATCTGCTCACATTGCACAGATAACACACCTGATGATTATCCACACGCTTTGTGGTTTTCTGCGCCTGTCCAGAAGTTCTGGCTTGAAGTCTGTGAGGACCTATCAACATGGCTAAAGTGTAGCATCCCTGCATGCCCCACACTGTGCATACTGGGTGACTTAGACAACATCAACATGGAAATTAACTCAGCACACATGGTTGTCACAGTGTTATGTATCGCAAAGAAAACTATTCTCATGAACTGGAAAGCGAAGAACAATTGTGTATTAACCAGTTTAGAAATTTTCTTTTAGATTATATTAGCATGGAAACAATGTCTGCCTCCTCAAAACATCAATTGGCTGGATTTCATTCTCTCTGGTCCCCTCTGATTAGTTTTATCACATAGTGGTGATGGTGGGTTGCTGGGTGATGGTGGGTCTCAGGCCCGGGCTGCTGCGACTGGTGTGACCGGGTGGTTTGTTTGTTTGTTTTTTGATGTTGTTTGTTTGTTTTTTGTTGAGGTCCTCCTGGGTGGGGTTGGGTTGAGTGGGGTGGGGCGGGATGGGTACCTTCTGGGGGTACAGTAGCTCCCGGAATATGGTCGCTGCAGGCCCCGAGCCTGGTGGACATCAGGCCCTCCTGCCCATTGTTGGCTCCCAGGTAGCGGGGATGCCTATTGCAGCCAGTCCCTGGCTGCCCTCTCTGGGGGAGAGTAGCTCCCCCGGTATATATCCCCATACCCCTCTCCCTTCTGGCTCCTGTACACAGCACACACTCACACATGAAGGGTTTTGGGGGCGTGTGTGTTCGGTGGGGTGTAGTGGATGGGGCCACGTAGGTGGTCCCCTTTGGTTGCACTCTGCAGTTCCCTGCCCCTGTTTTAATTTCACCTTAGACATTACTACTTATCAAACACACTCACACACACACATTAGGTCTTGGGGGGTGGTTACACTGAGTGGCATCTGGTGGGCGGGGCTCTTTGGGTATGTAGGCTGCCCAGAGGGCCGCGCTCCCAGTTCTACAAGTTTGGCTGCCCCTCAATTTTAATTGCTCACTATTAGAAAATATTGAAGAGCCAGAAGGGTGAGGGGAGGGGTCTTCTTCGCACACCCCTGCTTCCTGGTGTCTGCTCGGGGCAGGAGGGGCCAGGAGGATTAATTAATTGTTCTGCTGGTTCGGGGTCTGTGGTGGCTGGGGGGTTGCTGGCCTCCTGGTGTGCCCGCTGCACTACACCCCAGCAGAGTCGAGGGAGGTAGGATGTGTGGATGTATGGGACGTGAAAGTGTGTGTGGTAATGATTGGGCCTGGATCTGGGACTTGCTGTCGCCTGGCCTGCCTGTGTTTCTCCCGATGGGGCATCAGCGTTGCCTCTCCCCACTGCTCGCGACTTCACCCACCTGTGGGCACGTCTTGACTCCCAGGGCACTTGGCCAGGGGCGCTGGGGCAGGCACTGACCCACTTTGTGGCTGTCTGGGGCGCTTGGCCCTCCTGGGTATTGGGTGGGGCCTCTGCCGGGGGGTTTGGGGGCGCTCGGGCTCCTGGGGCCCAGGTCCAGTGCACGGCCCATGTCTGGGCGGCTGGGGCCTGGCGGGGTCGGTGGGCTGTTACCCCTGGTTTCCGGAGTGCCTCTGCCCTATGCTTATGGGGGCTCTTTCCGGGGGCTTCCTCTGCAGTCTTCTGGGTGGATGCGTGGTTGCCCCTGCGGTGGGCTGCCTGGGTTCTGTGCTCTGTGGGGGCTGCTGGTGGCCTGGGTCTTGTGGCCCTCTCTGCCTGCTTCTGATTGCTTGGGGGGGGGGCTGTGGATTGTGGCCCTGTACGCTTATACACTCATAACTAAGCACGGTTATCATGTAGGTCCTGTGCCATGGGTGTTGCATGTTCTCACACACACACACACACATTCATTAGTCCAGTAGCATGGTCACTAAGCAGTTGATGTATTATCATGTCGTCTCAGGTCATCTATATCCACAGCTGTGTTGTATGCGATTGCCGCTTCTTGTGCTTGTTTTTGTTTGTTTGTGTGTTTGTTTTTTCTCTGCTTGTCTGCTTTCAGGTGCTCCTGGTGGCGCTAAGGCTGGATTCCCCTCATAGGCCATGGATTGTTGTCTGTTTTGTTTTTTACAGGTGTAGCAGCTGGTTGTCTGGTTTTTGTTTCTATTTTTGTTCTGTTTCCTCTTCTTTCCTCTTCTTCTTTCCTTGTCCCCCGGTCCGGTTCAGTTCAGTTCATGTCATATATTGTAAACAGAAATAAATAAATGGGCATCAAGGGGAGCTTTACATTTATAAAACTTCCCTTGGCAAAACAAATCTGTTTGGCATCAAAGGTATTCAGACTACAATTCTTCTGACATAATGCTGAACAGGACAAGGGGAAAAAAAAGTAAAGAAGACAGTTCTGCCGAAAGCCAGGGATAGACCTGTTCTAAGTTCTATACTTTTTAAAAGGGGCGTGTTTATCAACTATGGAATTAGAAGATTTACAAAAATGGTCAAGTGCTAGATCTTCATCTGGGATTTTAACAGTGTCATATAACTATTCAACAGATCAGTTAAAAAAAAGCCTGCTCATGGAGATGTTTCAGGATCTGGATACCAAGCGTGGACCTAATGTTTTCATTTTTGCAATTCTGATACAGGCTATTGAGCAGTGATAACTAACACCAAGTTCAGATACTGCGGATTTTCTACCTTTGATTTGTTAAGATTGAGCCAATCAGGGACAACCTTGAAGGATCTCTTTGGTTTTGTAGGATCAGTAATTACCTGAGAAAGGTTGATATTGGTACACACCTTTTTTAAATGATCAGAGGCAGAGTTCAACTTGTTTAAATTAAAATTGCCACACAGAGATTGGGTTCAGGCCACATGCACACAGAATGACATCAACAAATATAAGAAATATTAAACATTTACACATAGATTTTTTAATATATGTAGAGGAATGATACTTTGAAATGTGCTCATTGCGGAGTTATGATCAGTTGAGTAATGAAGGTTGAACTATTCTGGGAAAGAGGTTCTATTCCCAGCATCATGATGGACACTCCTGATATAGAAGGTTTCGCTAACGCATTGGAATTGTTTTACTATTTTCATATGCATGTGCAATGAAGAATTGCTTGCTGCTGATAAATGCAAAGAAGAACAGCTTACACATAGATGCTCACATATAGGCTGCTGAATGCAATGAAGACCTGCTTATCAAGTAAAGTTCAATGTCAATGTGTAATATTCAATTAGGATTTGCAAAACAGTGAAGTTAAACAATGAATGGGTCCATAGTCGGTATGAGAAGACTACAGGAATATTTACCTGGGTGTACGTTCAAACAGAGATGAGAAAATTGCGATAAATAATTGTTTGTTTGTTTGTTAGTATGTATAGGAATGTTATGTGTATAAACTGTGTTGAGTTATAGTTACTCAGTAGTGTCTCAGTGAAACAACCGACGGGGGAAGCCTTGCGGTGACAACAAAAGCAGTGTTTTACTGATCAGTCAAGTTGCTCCAGTGTACTCCATACAAACTGGTTGGCTACTGAAGGGATAGAAAATGGGGAATACTTGTTTTAAAGCAAACAAGGAATTAGATGGGAAAAATACATGTTTTAACGGGACCCAGACAATATTAAATACTCAGACAGATGGGAGAAGAAGTGTAGTTTTGTAGGAAATCACAAAATTATTACATAGAATTAGTGAAATCAATTGAAGAATGCCTTTCTGAAGAGCTGTTTACCACAGATGAGCAGCTTTGCGACCAAGCACATTGTAGATCGCTTTACTGCCAAAATGATCTAATTTAATGGATTGGTTTAGACATGCATAACAGCATTTTAAGAACAAAGAGAGAAACAAAAAGGGACAACGCTTCATGGTGGAAGGTGATGTATAAATAACTGTGTATATGATGAAGGGGGTGGCAACACCCATTCCGAAATCCCGCTATTCCGACATCCCGCTATTCCGACATCCCACCATTCCGACATATCACCATTCCGACATGCAAACGTCCCACCATTCCGACATCCCACCATTGCGACATCCCGCTATTCTGACGTTCAAATGTCCCACCATTCCGACAAGGCTTTCCGTATAAGGAAATGTGTGTTACTCAACAGGTGAGTCCCTTCTTTCTGTTCATGCAATTTATATGTTTAACACATGTTTATAGACAAGCGTTATTAAAAACACAAAGTCTCGGCAACTGGAGGAGGAGAAGCAGTCCGCGGTGGTTTTCAATCACACACTCCAATGCCACTTGTTTCAACTTCCGAAAATTTAATCCAGGAAAAAAAGACTTACAAACATGGACCAAAACGGCTCCATAACACGCACAAGAATCCAAAAGAAACGAAAGTTAACTAAAAGAAAGCAAATAAACAGTATGAAGTGGTCAAAATTGGTTTTACGCATGCCTATGTGCGTCTGGCACATGCGTCTTCGGGCTCTCCCACGTTGGTTTGTGGATGAAAGCTATATGTTCAGCTGTAATGTCATGTAAAAACAATCTCTACATGACATTGTGTGACCAGTTAGGTCCTTAAGATATCAACAGGCTGTATAAAGCTACAACCGTTGCGACTGTGTGTTTGTGCCAAATGCGCAAAGCCCATCCACGCTTCCAAAAATTGGAGTGAGTACTCATAAATCACGTGAATAACATGAATAAACGTTTTTACTGAATTTTGTTGTGTTTTATACGTTCTATGCTGTCATTTCTCTCTTCTCCTATTGGCAAGGCAAGGCAGAGTGCTCGCAACTGTGTCCTGTGCAGTAGCCGTGATATCTGTAATTGCAATTATTACTTTTGCATATGATGACAGCGTGCAAAAGACGCATGGGCTCTGTGGAGAGCTCCGCTCCAGCTGGCTGCTGTGACAGCTCACTGACACTGTATTTCTGCTTAATCAGTTTCAGTCTCGCCAGAGTTACATTAATATCTGTATTTTTATATTTGAAATTCAGGGGATTTTGATAATAGATTATTAAAGTTTGTTTGCGAGGCTGTGGCCTCTGCATGTGCAAAGCTTGTGCGCCAAACTTTAGGGCGTATTTGCTCCGGCATATCATTAGTGCAAAATGTTTTGGGTAAAAAATAGGCTATTAAAAGAAACTGTCGGAATGGCGGTATGTTAAAAAAAACAAAAAACATACCGCCATTCCGACCATAGGAGGAAAAAAGTGTCGGAATGGTGGGACGTTTGATAAAAAATTAAGTGTCGCCATTCCGACAATTGGAGACCCATGTCGGAATGGCGAGATGTCGGAATGGCAGCATGTAACCATGATGAAGGAGAGACCATTTGAGCAGCACAGCCATTTCGCAGCACAGGGACAGCAGTCCAAGTTACAGGATCTCCCACGTGGTATCACCTGTCACATTGTGTCAAGGCATCAAAAGAAGAAAAAATCACCAAACTCAAGGACAAAAAGACAAAGACTCCGGTGAACGAAGACAGAGGACTGACAAACCAGAAATACAAAAGGATTCTCGATATCAAGATCCAGAAGAAGAGGCTAACAATGCCACGAACACTTACGATGCTGGGAATGATGCCAGCAATGAACAGAGAAGAAGATTCAGTGTCATCAATCTGCATTACGTGCCTCTAATGAGGGGGTGAATATAGAATCCTCAACGATTACAACGTCTCTGGGAACTGTGGAATTTATTTATGAGTGTGATCGTGTGACTGAGAGACGTCTGTGAGTTCTGAAGGAAAAGTAATACATCATCAGCATAAAGACTTATTTTATGCTCAATATTTTGGGATTAATTACTCACAAACGGGTAAGAAAAGGCAGTATTGCCAGACCATACATGATCAAAACAGGGAGCGGAGGTGGTTCAGCTGCAAGGTGTGAATGTCTGACTATAGTTTGTAAAAAGCGGGTAAGATAAGGTGCGAATGCCCGACAATGTATGATCAAAAGAGGGAGCGGAGGTTTTCGGCTGCAAGAAGGTCTGAATGTCCACCCAAAATTCCTGAAAAATGGGTAAAAAAAGGGTGCGAATGCCAAACCATACATCATCAAAAGCAGGAGTGGATGTGTTCGGCTACAAGAAGATTTGAATGTCCATCAATAATTGCTTTAAAACATGAAAGAAAATTTTCGAATATCAAACCGCACATGATCATAAGTGGGAGAGGAGTTGTTCAGCTGCAAGAAGGTGTGAATGTCCACCCATAATTACTGAAAAATGGGTAAGAAAAGGTGAAAATGCCAAACCATACATCATCAAAAGCAGGAGTGGATGTGTTCGGCTACAAGAAGGTTTGAATGTCCGACCATAGTTTGTAAAAAGCGGGTAAGAAAAGGTTCGAATGCCCGAACATAGACCATCAAAAGAGGGAGCGGAGGTGTTCCGCTGTAAGAATGTGTAAATGTCCGACCATAGTTGGTAAAAAGCGGGTAAGAAAAGGTTAAAATACCCGACTGTACACAATCAATAGCGGGAGCGGAGTTGTTTGGCTACAAGAAGGTGTGAAAGTCCGACCACGGTTTGTAAAAAGCGGGTAAGAAAAGGTTCGAATGCCCGAATATATACCATCAAAAGTGGAAGTGGATGTGTTCGGCTGCAAGAAGGTGTGAACGTCCGACCAAAGTTTGTAAAAAGCAGTTAAGAAAAGGTTCGAATATCCAACCAAACATAATCAAAAGCGGGAAAAGAGCTGTTCGACTGCAAGTAGGTGTGAATGTCAGATCATAATTTGCAAAAAGCTGATGAGAAAGGGTGAGAATGCCCGGCTATACACCATCAAATGCGGGAGAAGAAGTTTTTGGCTGTGAGTAGGTGTGAATGTCCGACCATAATTGCTGAAAAATGTGTTAGAAGAGACTAGAATGCCAGACAATACATCATCAAATGCGGGAGCGGAGTTGTTCGGCTGTGAGTAGGTGTGAATCTCCGAGCATAGTTTGTAAAAAGGGGGTAAGAATAGGTTCGAATGCCCGAACATACACTATCAAAACAGGGAGCTGAGGTGGCTCAGCTGCAAGGTGTGAATGTCTGACTATAGTTTGTAAATAAGGTGCGAATGCCCAACAATGTATAATCAAAAGAGGGAGCAGAGGTTTTCGGCTACAAGAAGGTTTGAATGTCCGACCATAGTTTGTAAAAAGCGGGTAAGAAAAGGTTAAAATACCCGACTGTACACAATCAATAGCGGGAGAGGAGGTGTTCAGCTGCAAGAAGGTGTGAATGTCCACCCATAATTACTGAAAAATGGGTAAGAAAAGGTGCGAATGCCCAACCATACATTATCAAAAGCAGGTGTGAATGTCAGATCATAATTTGAAAAAAGCTGATGAGAAAGGGTGAGAATGCCCGACTATACACCATCAAATGCGGGAGCGGAGTTGTTCGGCTGTGAGTAAGTGTGAATCTCCGACCATAATTGCTAAAAAATGTGTTAGAAAAGGTAAGAATGCCGGTCCATACATCATCAAAAGCGGGAGAGGTGGTGTTCGGCTGCAAGTAGATGTGAATGTCCAGCCATAATTACTCACAAACGGGTAAGAAAAGGTAGTATTGCCAGACCATACATGATCAAAACAGGGAGCGGAGGTGGTTCAGCTGCAAGAAGGTGTGAATGTCCGACTAAAGTTCAAATATATTAACAAAAGCGGGAGGAGAGGTCTTCGGATGAGAGTGGTTGAGAATTTCCAACCATAATCTATAAAATGCGGTGAAAAAAAAGGTGTGATAGAACACTAAAAGGTGGAGCGGAAGTGTTCGGCTGCAAGAAGGTGTGAATGTCCGACTATATTTGGTGAAAAGCAGGTGAAGCAAGGTCTGAATGCCCAACCTTACATCATCAAAAGCGAGATCAGAGGTGTTTGGCTGCATGAAGGCCATAGTTTGCCAAAAGCGGGTAAGCTGCGAATGACCGACTAAATATCAACAAAAGGTCTTCGGATGCAACTGGGTGTGAATATCCCACCATACAGGTATGGTGGAGAGGAAGCTGTGAACAGCTGACCATAGTTGGCAAAAAGCGGGTGAGAAAAGGTGCGAATGTCCAACCATACATGATCAAAACAGGGAGCGGAGGTGTTTGGCTGTGACAAGGTGTGAATGTCAACCCAAAATTAATGAAAAGCGGGCAACAAGTAGGTTTGAATGCCCAACCATACATCATCAAAAGCAGGAGTGGATGTGTTCGGCTACAAGGTTTGAATGTCCGAGCATAGTTTGTAAAAAGCGGGTAAGAAAAGGTTCGAATGCCCAAACATACACCATCAAAAGAGGGAGCGGAGGTGTTCCGCTGTAAGAAGGTGTGAATGTCCGACCATAGTTGGTAAAAAAACGGGTAAGAAAAGGTTAAAATACCCGACTGTACACAATCAATAGCGGGAGCGGATGTGTTTGGCTACAAAAATGTGTGACAGTCCAACCATGGTTTGTAAAAAACGGGTAAGAAAAGGTGCTAATGCCCGACAATGTATGATCAAAAGAGGGAGCGGAGGTTTTCGGCTACAAGAAGGTTTGAATGTCCGACCATAGTTTGTAAAAAGCGGGTAAGAAAAGGTTCAAATGCCTGACTATACACCATCAAAAGCGGGAGCGGAGGTGTTCCGCTGTAAGACGGTGTGAATGTCCGACCATAGTTGGTAAAAAGCGGGTAAGAAAAGGTTAAAATACCTGACTGTACACAATCAATAGCGGGAGCGGAGTTGTTCGGCTACAAGAAGGTGTGAAAGTTCAACCATGGTTTGTAAAAAGCTGCTAAGAAAAGGTTCGAATGCCCGAATATATACCATCAAAAGCGGAAGCGGTGTTCGGCTGCAAGAAGGTGTGAACGTCCGACCAAAGTTTGCAAAAAGCAGTTAAGAAAAGGTTCGAATGCCCGAATATATACCATCAAAAGCGGAAGCAGAGCTGTTCGACTGCAAGTAGGTGTGAATGTCCAGCCATAATTACTCACAAACGGGTAAGAAAATGTAGTATTGCCAGACCATACATGATCAAAACAGGGAGCTGAGGTGGTTCAGCTGCAAGGTGTGAATGTCTGACTATAGTTTGTAAAAAGCGGGTAAGACAAGGTGCGAATGCCCGACAATGTATGATCAAAATAGGGAGTGGAGGTCTTCGGCTGCAAGGTCTGAATGTCCAACCATAATTTCTAAAAACCGGGTAAGAAAAGGCTCGAAAGCCCAACTATACACAATCAAAAGCGGGAGCGTGAGGTTTTCAGCTGCAAATCCTTCACTCAAACCAAGTGAAAACTGCTTTGTCCTTCATATTTATCAATGTCTAGATCGACTTCAACAAAGAACAACATTGTACTTTGCAGTAAAGAAAGAGCAAATCAAAAGTTTTAGGAATCCGAGAATAAGCTTATTTTCATGAGTTCTGCACGATTATTGATTTTACTATAAATGAATGCCTTCACTCAAACTATGTTAAAACTGCTTTGTCCTTCATATTTATCAATGTCTAGATTGACTTCAACAAAGAACAACACTGGATTTTGCAGTAGAAGAAAGAGCAACACTGAAGGATCAGTAATCCGAGAATAAGCTTATTTTCATACGTTCTGCATGATTTGGGATTTTATGTATAAAATGAATTCCTTCACTCAAACCAAGTTAAAACTGCTTTGTCCTTCATATTTATCAATGTCTAGATCGACTTCAACAAAGAACAACATTGTATTTTGCAGTAGAAGAAAGAGCAACACTGAAGGATCAGGAATCCGAGAATAAGCTTATTTTCATACGTTCTGCATGATTTGGGATTTTATGTATAAAATGAATTCCTTCACTCAAACCAAGTTAAAACTGCTTTGTCCTTCATATTTATCAATGTCTAGATCGACTTCAACAAAGAACAACATTGTATTTTGCAGTAGAAGAAAAAGCAACACTGAAGGATCAGGAATCCGAGAATAAGCTTCTTTTCATACGTTTTGAATGATTTGGGATTTTATGTATAAAATGAATTCCTTCACTCAAACCAAGTGAAAACTGCTTTGTCCTTCATATTTATCAATGTCTAGATTTACTTCAACAAAGAACAACATTGTATTTTGCAGTAAAAGAAATAGCAACACTGAAGGATCAGGAATCCGAAAACAAGCTTATTTTCATACGTTCTGCTTGATTTGGGATTTTGCTATAAAATCAATTCCTTCACTCAAACAAAGTGAGACACTTTTTTCCTCCTATGGTCGAAATGGCGGTATGTTTTTTTTTTAACATACCGCCATTCCGACAGTTCCTTTTAATAGCCTATTTTTTACCCAAAACATTTTGCACTAATGATATGCCGGCGCAAATACGCCCTAAAGTTTGGCGCACAAGCTCTGCACATGCAGAGGCCACAGCCTCGCAAACAAACTTTAATAATCTATTATCAAAATCCCCTGAATTTCAAATATAAAAATACAGATATTAATGTAACTCTGGCGAGACTGAAACTGATTAAGCAGAAATACATTGTCAGTGAGCTGTCACAGCAGCCAGCTGGAGCGGAGCTCTCCACAGAGCCCATGCGTCTTTTGCACGCTGTCATCATATGCAAAAGTAATAATTGCACAGATATCACGGCTACGGCACAGGACACAGTTGCGAGCACTCTGCCTTGCCTTGCCAATAGGAGAAGATAGAAATGACAGCATAGAACGTATAAAACACAACAAAATGCAGTAAAAACGTTTATTCATGTTATTCACGTGATTTATGAGTACTCGCTCCAATTTTGGGAAGCGCGGATGGGCTTTGCGCATTTGGCACAAACACACAGCCGTTGCGCAAGGCTTTATACAGCCTGTTGATATCTTAAGGACGTAACTGGTCACACCTGGTAGTAAATGTCATGTAGAGATTGTTTTTACATGACATTACAGCTGAACATATAGCTTTCATCCACAAACCAATGTGGGAGAGCCCGAAGACGCATGTGCCAGACGCACATAGGCATGCGTAAAACCAATTTTGACCACTTCATACTGTTTATTTGCTTTCTTTTAGTTAATTTTCGTTTCTTTTGGATTCTTGTGCGTGTTATGGAGCCGTTTTGGTCCATGTTTGTAAGCCTTTTTTTCCTGGATTAAATTTTCGGAAGTTGAAACAAGTGGCATTGGAGTGTGTGATTGAAAACCACCGCGGACTGCTTCTCCTCCTCCAGTTGCCGAGACTTTGTGTTTTTAATAACGCTTGTCTATAAACATGTGTTAAACATATAAATTGCATGAACAGAAAGAAGGGACTCACCTGTTGAGTAACACACATTTCCTTATACAGAAAGCCTTGTCGGAATGGTGGGACATTTGAACGTCGGAATGGTGGGACGTTTGCATGTCGGAATGGTGGTATGTCGGAATGGTGGTATGTCGGAATGGTGGGATGTCGGAATAGCGGGATGTCGGAATGGCGGGATTTCGGAATGGGTGTTGCCACCCCCTTCATCATATAAACTTTTATTTATACATCACCTTCCACCATGAAGCGTTGTCCCTTTTTGTTTCTCTCTTTGTTCTTAAAATGCTGTTATGCATGTCTAAACCAATCCATTAAATTAGATCATTTTGTCAGTAAAGCGATCTACATTGTGCTTGGTCGCAAAGCTGCTCATCTGTGGTAAACAGCTCTTCAGAAAGGCATTCTTCAATTGATTTCACTAATTCTATGTAATAATTTTGTGATTTCCTACAAAACTACACTTCTTCTCCCATCTGTCTGAGTATTTAATATTGTCTAGGTCCCGTTAAAACATGTATTTTTCCCATCTAATTCCTTGTTTGCTTTAAAACAAGAATTCCCCATTTTCTATCCCTTCAGTAGCCAACTAGTTTGTATGGAGTACACTGGAGCAACTTGACTGATCAGTAAAACACTGCTTTTGTTGTCACCGCAAGGCATCCCCCGTCGGTTGTTTCACTGAGACACTACTGAGTAACTATAACTCAACACAGTTTATACACATAACATTCATATACATACTAACAAACAAACAAACAATTATTTATCGCGATTTTCTCATCTCTGTTTGAACGTACACCCAGGTAAATATTCCTGTAGTCTTCTCATACCGACTATGGACCCATTCATTGTTTAACTTCACTGTTTTGCAAATCCTAATTGAATATTACACATTGACATTGAACTTTACTGGATAAGCAGGTCTTCATTGCATTCAGCAACCTATATGTGAGCATCTATGTGTAAGCTGTTCTTCTTTGCATTTATCAGCAGCAAGCAATTCTTCATTGCACATGCATATGAAAATAGTAAAACAATTCCAATGCGTTAGCGAAACCTTCTATATCAGGAGTGTCCATCATGATGCTGGGAATAGAACCTCTTTCCCAGAATAGTTCAACCTTCATTACTCAACTGATCATAACTCCGCAATGAGCACATTTCAAAGTATCATTCCTCTACATGTATTCAAAAATCTATGTGTAAATGTTTAATATTTCTTATATTTGTTGATGTCATTCTGTGTGCATGTGGCCTAAACCCAATCTCTGTGTGGCAATTTTAATTTAAACAAGTTGAACTCTGCCTCTGATCATTTAAAAAAGGTGTGTACCAATATCAACCTTTCTCAGGTAATTACTGATCCTACAAAACCAAAGAGATCCTTCAAGGTTGTCCCTGATTGGCTCAATCTTAACAAATCAAAGGTAGAATATCCGCAGTATCTGAACTTGGTGTTAGTTATCACTGCTCAATAGCCTGTATCAGAATTGCAAAAATGAAAACATTAGGTCCACGCTTGGTATCCAGATCCTGAAACATCTCCATGAGCAGGCTTTTTTTTTACTGATCTGTTGAATAGTTATATGACACTGTTAAAATCTCAGATGAAGATCTAGCACTTGACCATTTTTGTAAATCTTCTAATTCCATAGTTGATAAACATGCCCCTTTTAAAAAGTATAGAACTTAGAACAGGTCTAGTCCCTGACTTTCGGCAGAACTGTCTTCTTTACTTTTTTTTTTTTTTCCCCTTGTCCTGTTCAGCATTATGTCAGAAGAATTGTAGTCTGAATACCTTTGATGCCAAACAGATTTGCTTTGCCAAGGGAAGTTTTATAAATGTAAAGCTCCCCTTGATGCCCATTTATTTATTTCTGTTTACAATATATGACATGAACTGAACTGAACCGGACCGGGGGACAAGGAAAGAAGAAGAGGAAAGAAGAGGAAACAGAAAAAAAAATAGAAACAAAAACCAGACAACCAGCTGCTACACCTGTAAAAAACAAAACAGACAACAATCCATGGCCTCTGAGGGGAATCCAGCCTTAGCGCCACCAGGAGCACCTGAAAGCAGACAAGCAGAGAAAAAACAAACACACAAACAAACAAAAACAAGCACAAGAAGCGGCAATCGCATACAACACAGCTGTGGATATAGATGACCTGAGACGACATGATAATACATCAACTGCTTAGTGACCATGCTACTGGACTAATGAATGTGTGTGTGTGTGTGTGAGAACATGCAACACCCATGGCACAGGACCTACATGATAACCGTGCTTAGTTATGAGTGTATAAGCGTACAGGGCCACAATCCACAGCCCCCCCAAGCAATCAGAAGCAGGCAGAGAGGGCCACAAGACCCAGGCCACCAGCAGCCCCCACAGAGCACAGAACCCAGGAAGCCCACCGCAGGGGCAACCATGCATTCACCCAGAAGACTGCAGAGGAATCCCCCGGAAAGAGCCCCCATAAGCATAGGGCAGAGGCCCTCCGGGAGCCTTTTCCTTCAGAACTCACAGACGTCTCTCACTCACACGATCACACTCATAAATCAATTCTCAGCACTTTCTGACTACTCTATCAACTGGTCTAAGACCAAAGTTCTGCCCATTAACTGCAGGGTCCAGAATATACCTGTGATCACTTTACAGTCAGGAAATATTAGATATTTAGGCATAAACATTTCCTCCAGGCTCTCAGAGCTAACAAAGCTAAATTATGTGCAATTATTAAAGAGAGTAGAGGACGATCTCTCTCGTTGGAAGTCCTCACCTATATCACTTATGGGGAGAGTTACAACCATTAAAATGATGATACTACCAAAAGTTAACTATTTGTTCTCAATGATCCCCATAAAACCATCTGCTACTTGGTTTAAGTCACTAGATTCATGCATCTCCAAATTTCTGTGGAAAAACAAACCACCACGTATTAGTTTAAAAACTCTATAGAAGACCAAGGACAGTGGTGGATTAGATTTACCTCATTTTCAGCACTATTCGTTAGCCAATAGGTTACAATATATATCAAAATGGTTTAAACCTTGTTGTTGTCACAGTTCCCAGAGACGTTGTAATTGTTGAGGATTCTATATTCACCCCCTCATTAGAGGCACGTGTTGCAGATTGATGACACTGAATCTTCTTCTCTGTTCATTGCTGGCATCATTCCCAGCATCGTAAGTGTTCGTGGCATTGTTAGCCTCTTCTTCTGGATCTTGATATCGAGCATCCTTTTGTATTTCTGGTTTGTCAGTCCTCTCTCTTCGTTCACCGGAGTCTTCGTCTCTTTGTCCTTGAGTTTGGTGATTTTTTTCTTCTTTTGATGCCTTGAGACAGTGTGACAGGTGATACCACGTGGGAGATCCTTTAACTTGGACTGCTGTCCCTGTGCTGCGAAATGGCTGTGCTGCTCAAATGGTCTCTCCTTCATCATATACACAGTTATTTATACATCACCTTCCACCATGAAGCGTTGTCCCTTTTTGTTTCTCTCTTTGTTCTTAAAATGCTGTTATGCATGTCTAAACCAATCCATTAAATTAGATCATTTTGTCAGTAAAGCGATCTACAATGTGCTTGGTCGCAAAGCTGCTCATCTGTGGTAAACAGCTCTTCAGAAAGGCATTCTTCAATTGATTTCACTAATTTTATGTAATAATTTTGTGATTTCCTACAAAACTACACTTCTTCTCCCATCTGTCTGAGTATTTAATATTGTCTGGGTCCCGTTAAAACATGTATTTTTCCCATCTAATTCCTTGTTTGCTTTAAAACAAGTATTCCCCATTTTCTATCCCTTCAGTAGCCAACCAGTTTGTATGGAGTACACTGGAAAACTTGACTGATCAGTAAAACACTGCTTTTGTTGTCACCGCAAGGCTTCCCCCGTCGGTTGTTTCACTGAGACACCACTGAGTAACTATAACCCAACACAGTTTATACACATAACATTCATATACATACTAACAAACAAACAAACAATTATTTATCGCAATTTTTTCATCTCTGTTTGAACGTACACCCAGGTAAATATTCCTGTAGTCTTCTCATACCGACTATGGACCCATTCATTGTTTAACTTCACTGTTTTGCAAATCCTAATTGAATATTACACATTGACATTGAACTTTACTGGATAAGCAGGTCTTCATTGCATTCAGCAACCTATATGTGAGCATCTATGTGTAAGCTGTTCTTCTTTGCATTTATCAGCAGCAAGCAATTCTTCATTGCACATGCATATGAAAATAGTAAAACAATTCCAATGCGTTAGCGAAACCTTCTATATCAGGAGTGTCCATCATGATGCTGGGAATAGAACCTCTTTCCCAGAATAGTTCAACCTTCATTACTCAACTGATCATAACTCCGCAATGAGCACATTTCAAAGTATCATTCCTCTACATGTATTCAAAAATCTATGTGTAAATGTTTAATATTTCTTATATTTGTTGATGTCATTCTGTGTGCATGTGGCCTAAACCCAATCTCTGTGTGGCAATTTTAATTTAAACAAGTTGAACTCTGCCTCTGATCATTTAAAAAAGGTGTGTACCAATATCAACCTTTCTCAGGTAATTACTGATCCTACAAAACCAAAGAGATCCTTCAAGGTTGTCCCTGATTGGCTCAATCTTAACAAATCAAAGGTAGAATATCCGCAGTATCTGAACTTGGTGTTAGTTATCACTGCTCAATAGCCTGTATCAGAATTGCAAAAATGAAAACATTAGGTCCACGCTTGGTATCCAGATCCTGAAACATCTCCATGAGCAGGCTTTTTTTTAACTGATCTGTTGAATAGTTATATGACACTGTTAAAATCTCAGATGAAGATCTAGCACTTGACCATTTTTGTAAATCTTCTAATTCCATAGTTGATAAACATGCCCCTTTTAAAAAGTATAGAACTTAGAACAGGTCTAGTCCCTGACTTTCGGCAGAACTGTCTTCTTTACTTTTTTTTTTTTTCCCCTTGTCCTGTTCAGCATTATGTCAGAAGAATTGTAGTCTGAATACCTTTGATGCCAAACAGATTTGCTTTGCCAAGGGAAGTTTTATAAATGTAAAGCTCCCCTTGATGCCCATTTATTTATTTCTGTTTACAATATATGACATGAACTGAACTGAACCGGACCGGGGGACAAGGAAAGAAGAAGAGGAAAGAAGAGGAAACAGAAAAAAAAATAGAAACAAAAACCAGACAACCAGCTGCTACACCTGTAAAAAACAAAACAGACAACAATCCATGGCCTCTGAGGGGAATCCAGCCTTAGCGCCACCAGGAGCACCTGAAAGCAGACAAGCAGAGAAAAAACAAACACACAAACAAACAAAAACAAGCACAAGAAGCGGCAATCGCATACAACACAGCTGTGGATATAGATGACCTGAGACGACATGATAATACATCAACTGCTTAGTGACCATGCTACTGGACTAATGAATGTGTGTGTGTGTGTGTGAGAACATGCAACACCCATGGCACAGGACCTACATGATAACCGTGCTTAGTTATGAGTGTATAAGCGTACAGGGCCACAATCCACAGCCCCCCCCCCACAAGACCCAGGCCACCAGCAGCCCCCACAGAGCACAGAACCCAGGCAGCCCACCGCAGGGGCAACCACGCATCCACCCAGAAGACTGCAGAGGAAGCCCCCGGAAAGAGCCCCCATAAGCATAGGGCAGAGGCACTCCGGGAACCAGGGGTAACAGCCCACCGACCCCGCCAGGCCCCAGCCGCCCAGACATGGGCCGTGCACTGGACCTGGGCCCCAGGAGCCCGAGCGCCCCCAAACCCCCCGGCAGAGGCCCCACCCAATACCC
Source organism: Leuresthes tenuis (assembly GCF_036924035.1). Taxonomy (NCBI): domain Eukaryota; kingdom Metazoa; phylum Chordata; class Actinopteri; order Atheriniformes; family Atherinopsidae; genus Leuresthes; species Leuresthes tenuis. The sequence continues at coordinate 830,236 of NW_027325392.1, forward strand.
AGGAGGGCCAAGCGCCCCAGACAGCCACAAAGTGGGTCAGCGCCTGCCCCAGCGCCCCTGGCCAAGTGCCCTGGGAGTCAAGACGTGCCAACAGGTGGGTGAAGTCGCGAGCAGTGGGGAGAGGCAACGCTGATGCCCCATCGGGAGAAACACAGGCAGGCCAGGCGACAGCAAGTCCCAGATCCAGGCCCAATCATTACCACACACACTTTCACGTCCCATACATCCACACATCCACACATCCTACCTCCCTCGACTCTGCTGGGGTGTAGTGCAGCGGGCAAACCAGGAGGCCAGCAACCCCCCAGCCACCACAGACCCCGAACCAGCAGAACAATTAATTAATCCTCCTGGCCCCTCCTGCCCCGAGCAGACACCAGGAAGCAGGGGTGTGCGAAGAAGACCCCTCCCCTCACCCTTCTGGCTCTTCAATATTTTCTAATAGTGAGCAATTAAAATTGAGGGGCAGCCAAACTTGTAGAACTGGGAGCGCGGCACTCTGGGCAGCCTACATACCCAAAGAGCCCCGCCCACCAGATGCCACTCAGTGTAACCACCCCCCAAGACCTAATGTGTGTGTGTGAGTGTGTTTGATAAGTAGTAATGTCTAAGGTGTAATTAAAACAGGGGCAGGGAACTGCAGAGTGCAACCAAAGGGGACCACCTACGTGGCCCCATCCACTACACCCCACCGAACACACACGCCCCCAAAACCCTTCATGTGTGAGTGTGTGCTGTGTACAGGAGCCAGAAGGGAGAGGGGTATGGGGATATATACCGGGGGAGCTACTCTCCCCCAGAGAGGGCAGCCAGGGACTGGCTGCAATAGGCATCCCTGCTACCTGGGAGCCAACAATGGGCAGGAGGGCCTGATGTCCACCAGGCTCGAGGCTGCAGCGACCATATTCTGGGAGCTACTGTACCCCCAGAAGGTACCCATCCCGCCCCACCCCACTCAACCCAACCCCACCCAGGAGGACCTCTACAAAAAACAAACAAACAACATCAAAAAACAAACAAACAAACCACCCGGTCACACCAGTCGCAGCAGCCCGGGCCTGAGACCCACCATCACTCAGCAACCCACCACTATGTGATAAAACTAATCAGAGGGGACCAGAGAGAATGAAATTCAGCCAATTGATGTTTTGAGGAGGCAGACATTGTTTCCATGCTAATATAATCTAAAAGAAAATTTCTAAACTGGTTAATACACAGATTGTTCTTCGCTTTCCAGTTCATGAGAATAGTTTTCTTTGCGATACATAACACTGTGACAACCATGTGTGCTGAGTTAATTTCCATGTTGATGTTGTCTAAGTCACCCAGTATGCACAGTGTGGGGCATGCAGGGATGCTACACTTTAGCCATGTTGATAGGTCCTCACAGACTTCAAGCCAGAACTTCTGGACAGGCGCAGAAAAACCACAAAGCGTGTGCATAATCATCAGGTGTGTTATCTGTGCAATGTGAGCAGATGTTTGAGTGTGTTAGACCCATCCTGAACATCCTTTGTCCTGTATAGTGTGTTCTATGAAGGATTTTGTATTGTATGAGCTGTAAATTAGGATTTCGAGTCTTTATGAAGGTGTTCAAACATATTTGTGGTTAGAAGCTATGACCAGAACTGATGGATAAATCTGCCTCCCATTTTGAGGATGGAAGAGACATTGTGTCATCTATCTTAGACAATAGTTTATATATTTTTGATAGTAGTTTTGGGGTACAGATGCTTAGAAATTCTGCTACCCTAGTCGGGGGTTGTAAGTCTGGTTGGTGGAGGATATATCCATCCATCCATCCATCATCTGCCGCTTATCCGGGGGTCGGGTCGCGGGGGCAGCAGCTTGAGCAGAGAAACCCAGACGTCTCTGTCCCCGGCCACTTCCTCCAGCTCTTCCGGGGGGACCCCGAGGCGTTCCCAGGCCAGCCGAGAGACATAGTCTCTCCAACGTGTCCTGGGTCTCCCCCGGGGTCTCCTCCCAGTGGGACGTGCCCGGAACACCTCCCCAGGGAGGCGCCCAGGGGGCATCCTAACCAGATGCCCGAGCCACCTCATCTGACTCCTCTCAATGCGGAGGAGCAGCGGTTCTACTCCGAGCCCCTCCCGGATGACTGAGCTTCTCACCCTATCTCTAAGGGAGAGCCCAGACACCCTGCGGAGGAAACCCATTTCGGCCGCTTGTATTCGCGATCTTGTTCTTTCGGTCACTACCCACAACTCGTGACCATAGGTGAGGATGGGAACGTAGATTGACCAGTAAGTAGAGAGTTTCGCCTTCTGGCTCAACTCCCTCTTCACAACGACGGGTCGGTGCAGAGCCTGCAACACTGCAGGCGCCGCATCGATCCGCCCGTCAATCTCCCGCTCCATTCGTCCGTCACTCGTGAACAAGACCCCGAGATACTTGAACTCCTCCTCTTGGGGAAGGATCTCATTCCCGACCCGGAGAGAGCATTCCACCCTTTTCCGGCTGAGAACCATAGTCTCGGATTTGGAGGTGCTGATTCTCATCCCAGCCGCTTCACACTCGGCTGCGAATCACTCCAGTGAGAGCTGAAGGTCACGGCCTGACGACGCTAACAGAACCACATCATCTGCAAAAAGCAGAGACCCGATTATGAGGTCACCAAATGGGACACCCTCAACGCCCTGGCTCCGCCTAGAAATTCTGTCCATAAAAGTTAGGAACAGAATCGGTGACAAAGGGCAGCCCTGACGGAGTCCAACTCTCACCGGAAACGTATCCGACTTACTGCCGGCAATGCGGACCAAACTCTGGCACCGGTCATACAGAGACCGAACGGCCCCTATCAAGGGGTCCGGCACTCCATATTCCCGGAGCACCCCCCACAGGACTCCACAAGGGACACGGTCGAACGCTTTCTCCAAGTCCACAAAACACATGTAGACTGGTTGGGCGAACTCCCATGCACCCTCCAGGATCCTGCCGAGGGTATAGAGGGGGACCACCACCCCAATCTGCCAGTCCAGAGGCACTGTCCCCGATGTCAACGCGATACTGCAGAGGCGTGTCAGCCAAGACAGCCCTACAACATCCAGAGCCTTGAGAAACTCAGGTCGGACCTCATCCACCCCCGGGGCCTTGCCACCGAGGAGCTTTTTAACCACCTCGGCAACCTCAGCCCCAGAAATGGGAGGCCCCGTCTCCGAGCTCTCCGACTCTGCCTCTTCCGAGCACGTGTTGGTAGGATTGAGGAGTTCCTCGAAGTACTCCCCCCACCGACTCACAACATCCCTAGTTGAGGTCAGCAAAGCCCCGTCCCCACTGTAAACAGTGTTGACTGTGAGCCGCCCCCCCCCCCCCTGAGACGCCGGATGGTGGACCAGAATCTTTTCGAGGCCGTCCGGAAATCCTTCTCCATGGTCTCACCGAACTCCTCCCAGGCCCGAGTTTTTGCCTCAGCAACCGCCGAAGCCGCGGCCCGTCTGGCCCGTCGGTACCTATCAGCTTCTTCCAGGGTCCCACTGGCCAAAAAGGCCCGATAGGACTCCTTCTTCAGCTTGACGGCTTCCCTCACCACTGGTGTCAACCAGCAGGTTCGAGGGTTGCCGCCACGACAGGCACCGACCACCTTACGGCCACAACTCCGACCAGCTGCCTCGGCTGGGGCCACAATACGTTTGGGCCTGCCAGGTCTGATCGGCATCCTCAGATCAGTTGACAGCTCCGCCCCTCTCTTCACCCGAGTGTCCAGGACATATGGCCGCAAGTCCGATGATACAACCACAAAGTCGATCATCGAACTGCGGCCAAGGGTGTGCGGGTGCCAAGTGCACATATGGACACCCTTATGCCTGAACATGGTGTTCGTTATGGACAGTCTATGACTGGCACAGAAGTCCAACAACATAACACCACTCTGATTCAGATCGGGGGGGCCGTTCCTCCCAATCACACCCCTCCAGGTCTCACTGTCATTGCCCTCGTGAGCATTGAAGTCCCCCAGCAGAATGAGGGAGTCTCCGGTAGGAGCATTCTCCAGTGCCTCCCCCAGAGACTCCAAAAAGGGTAGGTACTCTGAACTGCTGTTTGGCGCATAGGCACAAACAACAGTCAGGACTCGTCCCCCCACCCAAAGGCGGAGGGAGGCTACCCTCTCGTTCACTGGGGTAAACCCCAATGTACTGGCACACAGCCGGGGGGCAATAAGTATGCCCACACCTGCTCTGCGCCTCTCACCACGGGCAACTCCAGAGTGGAAGAGAGTCCAACCCCTCTCAAGAGTACTGGTTCCAGATCCCAAGCCGTGCGTCGAGGTGAGTCCGACTATATCTAACGGTCTGATGAAGTTTCAACAATAAACAACAAACTTTGTATTATGAGAAAGAACCAGACTCATTCTTCAGGAATCCGAAAATAAGCTCTATTTTACGAGTTATGCACGAATTCGGATTCTCCTATAAAACGAATTCCTTAACTCAAACCATGTTAAGACTGCTTTGTCCTTCATATTTATTCATGTCTAATCAAGTTTCAATGATAAACAACGTTGTACTTTGTAGAATGAGAAAGAACTTCTTCAGCAATAAGCATCTCTCGACAAATGACGAAATACAGATTTTGCTATAAAATTAATTGCTATCAGCCTGACTTAAAACTGTTTGTCTTCCTTATTTATCCACTTCAAATCAAGTTTCAACAATTAAAAAAATTTTGTAGTTTGAGAAAGAACAACTTAATCTTGAGCAATCAGTATAAAAAGAGGGTAAGCAAAGGTGCGAATGTCAAACCATACATGATCAAAACAGGGAGCGGAGGTGTTTGGCTGAGACAAGGTGTGAATGTCCACCCATAATTAATGAAAAGCGGGCAACAAGTAGGTTCGAATGCCCAACCATACATCATCAAAAGCAGGAGTGGATATGTTCGGCTACAAGAAGGTTTGAACGTCTGACCATAGTTTGTAAAAAGCGGGTAAGAAAAGGTTCGAATGCCCGAACATACACCATCAAAGGAGGGAGCGGAGGTGTTCCGCTGTAAGAAGGTGTGAATGTCCGACCATAGTTGGTAAAAAACGGGTAAGAAAAGGTTAAAATACCCGACTGTACACAATCAGTAGCGGGTGCGGAGTTGTTCGGCTACTAAAAGGTGTGAAAGTCCGACCATGGTTTGTAAAAAGCGGGTAAGAAAAGGTGCGAATGCCCGAAAATGTATGATCAAAAGAGGGAGCGGAGGTGTTTGGCTGCAAGAAGGTGTGAATGTACACCCATAATTACTGAAAAATGGGTAAGAAAAGGTGCGAATGCCCAACTATACATAATCAAAAGCAGGAGTGGATGTGTTCGGCTCCAAGAAGGGTTGAATATCTGACCATACTTTGTAAAAAGCAGGTAAGAAAAGGTTTGACTGCCCGAACATACACCATCAAAAGAGGGAGCGGAGGTGTTCCGCTGTAAGAAGGTGTGAATGTCCGACCATAGTTGGTAAAAAGCGGGTAAGAAAAGGTTAAAATACCCGACTGTACACAATCAATAGCGGGAGCGGAGTTGTTCGGCTACTAAAAGATGTGAAAGTCCGACTATGGTTTGTAAAAAGCGGGTAAGAAAAGGTGCTAATGCCCGACAATGTATGATCAAAAGATGGAGCGGAGGTGTTCGGCTGCAAGAAGGTCTGAATGTCCAACCATAATTTGTAAAAACCGGGAAGGAAAGGCTCGAAAGCCCGACTATACACCATCAAAAGCGGGAGCAGAGTGGTTCAGCTGCAAGAAGGTCTGAATGTCCATCAATAATTGCTTTAAAACATGAAAGAAAATTTTCGAATATCATCCGCACATGATCATAAGAAGGAGAGGAGGTGTTCAGCTGCAAGAAGGTGTGAATGTCCACCCATAATTCCTGAAAAATGGGTAAAAAAAGGTGCGAATGCCCAACCATACATTATCAAAAGCAGGTGTGAATGTCAGATCATAACTTGCAAAAAGCTGATGAGAAAGGGTGAGAATGCCCGACTATACACCATCAAATGCGGGAGCGGAGGTGTTCGGCTCTGAGTAGGTGTGAATGTCCGACCATAATTGCTGAAAAATGTGTTAGAAAAGGAAAGAATGCCGGACCATACATCATCAAAAGCGAGAGAGGTGGTGTTCGGCTGCAAAAAGGTGTAAATGTTCGACTAAAGTTTGTAAAAAGCGGGTAAGACATGGTGCGAATGCCTGACAAGGTATGATCAAAAGCAGGAGCGGAGGTGTTCAGCTGCAAGAAGGTCTAAATGTCCATCAATAATTGCTAGAAAACATGAAAGAAAATTTTCGAAAATCAAACCGCACATGATCATAAGTGGGAGCGGAGGTGTTCAGCTGCAAGAAGGTGTGAATGTCCACCCATTATTACTGACAAATGGGTAAAAAAAAGGTGCGAATGCCCTACCATACATCATCAAAAGCAGGAGTGGATGTGTTCGGCTACAAGAAGGTGTGAACGTCCAACCAAAGTTTGTAAAAAGCAGTTAAGAAAAGGTTTGAATATCCAACCAAACATAATCAAAAGCGGGAGCATAGCTTTTCGACTGCAAGTAGGTGTGAATGTCAGATCATAATTTGCAAAAAGCTGATGAGAAAGGGTGAGAATGTCCGACTGCACACCATCAAATGCGGGAGCGGAGTTGTTCGGCTGTGAGTAAGTGTGAATCTCCGACCGTAATTTCTGAAAAATGTGTTAGAAAAGGTAAGAATGCCGGTCCATACATCATCAAAAGCGAGAGAGGTGGTGTTCGGCTGCAAGTAGGTGTAAATGTCCAGCCATAATTACTCACAAACGGGTAAGAAAAGGTAGTATTGCCAGACCATACATGATCAAAACAGGGAGCGGAGGTGGTTCAGCTGCAAGAAGGTGTGAATGTCTCACTAAAGTTCAAATATATTAACAAAAGCGGGAGGAGAGGTCTTCGGATGAGAGTGGTTGAGAATTTCCAACCATAATCTATAAAATTCGGTGAAAAAAAGGTTTGATAGAACACTAAAAGGTGGAGCGGAAGTGTTCGGCTGCAAGAAGGTGTGAATGTCCGACTATATTTGGTGAAAAGCAGGTGAAGCAAGGTCTGAATGCCCAACCTTACATTATCAAAAGCGAGATCAGAGGTGTTTGGCTGCAAGAAGGCCATAGTTTGCCAAAAGCGGGTAAGCTGCGAATGACCAACTAAATATCAACAAAAGTGGGGGCGGAGGTCTTCGGATGCAACTGGGTGTGAACATCCCACCATACAAGTATGGTGGAGAGGAAGCTGTGAACAGCCGACCATAGTTTGCAAAAAGCGGGTGAGACAAGGTGCGAATGTCCAACCATACATGATCAAAACAGGGAGCGGAGGTGTTTGGCTGTGACAAGGTGTGAATGTCCGACCATAGTTGGTAAAAAGTGGGTAAGAAAAGGTTAAAATACCCGACTGTACACAATCAATAGGGGGAGCGGAGTTGTTCGGCTACAAGAAGGTGTGAAAGTCCGAGCATAGTTTGTAAAAAGCAGTTAAGAAAAGGTTCGAATATCCAACCAAACATAATCAAAAGCGGAAGCAGAGCTGTTCGACTGCAAGTAGGTGTGAATGTCCAGCCATAATTACTCACAAAGGGGTAAGAAAAGGTAGTATTGCCAGACCATACATGATCAAAACAGGGAGCTGAGGTGGTTCAGCTGCAAGGTGTGAATGTCTGACTATAGTTTGTAAAAAGCGGGTAAGATAAGGTGCGAATGCCCGACAATGTATAATCAAAAGAGGGAGCAGAGGTTTTCGGCTACACGAAGGTTTGAATGTCCGACCATAGTTTGTAAAAAGCGGGTAAGAAAAGGTTCAAATGCCTGACTATACACCCTTAAAAGCGGGAGCGGAGATGTTCCGCTGTAAGACGGTGTGAATGTCCGACCATAGTTGGTAAAACGCGGGTAAGAAAAGGTTAAAATACCCAACCATACATCATCAAAAGCAGGAGTGGATGTGTTCGGCTACAAGAAGGTGTGAACGTCCAACCAAAGTTTGTAAAAAGCAGTTAAGAAAAGGTTTGAATATCCAACCAAACATAATCAAAAGCGGGAGCATAGCTTTTCGACTGCAAGTAGGTGTGAATGTCAGATCATAATTTGCAAAAAGCTGATGAGAAAGGGTGAGAATGTCCGACTGCACACCATCAAATGCGGGAGCGGAGTTGTTCGGCTGTGAGTAGGTGTGAATCTCCGACCGTAATTTCTGAAAAATGTGTTAGAAAAGGTAAGAATGCCGGTCCATACATCATCAAAAGCGAGAGAGGTGGTGTTCGGCTGCAAGTAGGTGTGAATGTCCAGCCATAATTACTCACAAACGGGTAAGAAAAGGTAGTATTGCCAGACCATACATGATCAAAACAGGGAGCGGAGGTGGTTCAGCTGCAAGAAGGTGTGAATGTCCAACTAAAGTTCAAATATATTAACAAAAGCGGGAGGAGAGGTCTTCGGATTAGAGTGGTTGAAATTTCCAACCATAATCTATAAAATGCGGTGAAAAAAAAAGGTGTGAAGGAATGAATTTTATAGCAAAATCCGAAATCATGCATAACTCCGCATAAGGAACGTATTGCTCAACCAAAGGGATGCTTCTTTCTCATTCAGGGTAATATGAGGAACTTTATGCTTGATACATTTTAGACATGGATAACTATGAAGGACAAAGCAATTTTAAGTTGGTTTGAGCAAAGCAATTCATTTTATAGCAAAATCCCAAATCGTGCAGGACTCATGAAAGTAAGCTTATTCTCGGATTCCTGATCCTCCAGTGTTGCTCTTTCCTATACTGCAAAATACAGCCTTGTTCTTTGTTGAAATCGATATAGACATTGATAAATATGAAGGACAAAGCAGTTTCCACTTGGTTTGAGTGAAGGAATTAATTTTATAGCAAAATCCCAAATCAAGCAGAACGTATGAAAATAAGCTTGTTTTCGGATTCCTGATCCTTCAGTGTTGCTATTTCTTCTACTGCAAAATACAATGTTGTTCTTTGTTGAAGTAAATCTAGACATTGATAAATATGAAGGACAAAGCAGTTTTCACTTGGTTTGAGTGAAGGAATTCATTTTATACATAAAATCCCAAATCATTCAAAACGTATGACAAGAAGCTTATTCTCGGATTCCTGATCCTTCAGTGTTGCTTTTTCTTCTACTGCAAAATACAATGTTGTTCTTTGTTGAAGTCGATCTAGACATTGATAAATATGAAGGACAAAGCAGTTTTAACTTGGTTTGAGTGAAGGAATTCATTTTATACATAAAATCCCAAATCATGCAGAACGTATGAAAAGAAGCTTATTCTCGGATTCCTGATCCTTCAGTGTTGCTTTTTCTTCTACTGCAAAATACAATGTTGTTCTTTGTTGAAGTCGATCTAGACATTGATAAATATGAAGGACAAAGCAGTTTTAACTTGGTTTGAGTGAAGGAATTCATTTTATACATAAAATCCCAAATCATGCAGAACGTATGAAAATAAGCTTATTCTTGGATTACTGATCCTTCAGTGTTGCTCTTTCTTCTACTGCAAAATCCAGTGTTGTTCTTTGTTGAAGTCAAATATGAAGGACAAAGCAGTTTTAACATAGTTTGAGTGAAGGCATTCATTTATAGTAAAATCAATAATCGTGCAGAACTCATGAAAATAAGCTTATTCTCGGATTCCTAAAACTTTTGATTTGCTCTTTCTTTACTGCAAAGTACAATGTTGTTCTTTGTTGAAGTCGATCTAGACATTGATAAATATGAAGGACAAAGCAGTTTTCACTTGGTTTGAGTGAAGGATTTGCAGCTGAAAACCTCCCGCTCCCGCTTTTGATTGTGTATAGTCGGAATTTCGAACCTTTTCTTACCCGGTTTTTAGAAATTATGGTTGGACATTCAGACCTTGCAGCCGAAGACCTCCACTCCCTCTTTTGATCATATATCGTCGGGCATTCGCACCTTGTCTTACCCGCTTTTTACAAACTATAGTCAGACATTCACACCTTGCAGCTGAACCACCTCAGCTCCCTGTTTTGATCATGTATGGTTTGGCAATACTACCTTTTCTTACCCGTTTGTGAGTAATTATGGCTGGACATTCACACCTACTTGCAGTCGAACACCTCCGCTTCCGCTTTTGATGGTATATATTCGGGCATTCGAACATTTTCTTACCAGCTTTTTACCAACTATGGTCGGGGACATTCACACCTTCTTACAGCGGAACACCTCCGCTCCCTCTTTTGATGGTGTATGTTTGGGCATTCGAACCTTTTCTTACCCGCTTTTTACAAACTATGCTCGGACATTCAAACGTTCTTGTAGCCGAACACATCCACTCCTGCTTTTGATGATGTATGGTTGGGCATTCAAACCTACTTGTTGCCCGCTTTTCATTAATTTTGGGTGGACATTCACACCTTGTCACAGCCAAACACCTCCGCTCCCTGTTTTGATCATGTATGGTTGGACATTCGCACCTTTTCTCACCCGCTTTTTGCCAACTATGGTCGGCTGTTCACAGCTTCCTCTCCACCATACTTGTATGGTGGGATATTCACACCCACTTGCATCCGAAGACCTTTTGTTGATATTTAGTCGGTCATTCGCAGCTTACCCGCTTTTGGCAAACTATGGCCTTCATGCAGCCAAACACCTCTGATCTCGCTTTTGATGATGTAAGGTTGGGCATTCAGACCTTGCTTCACCTGCTTTTCACCAAATATAGTCGGACATTCACACCTTCTTGCAGCCGAACACTTCCGCTCCACCTTTTAGTGTTCTATCAAACCTTTTTTTCACCGAATTTTATAGATTATGGTTGGAAATTCTCAACCACTCTCATCCGAAGACCTCTCCTCCCGCTTTTGTTAATATATTTGAACTTTAGTGAGACATTCACACCTTCTTGAAGCTGAACCACCTCCGCTCCCATTTTTGATCATGTATGGTCTGGCAATACTACCTTTTCTTACCCGTTTGTGAGTAATTATGGCTGGACATTCACACCTACTTGCAGCCGAACACCACCTCTCTCGCTTTTGATGATGTATGGACCGGCATTCTTACCTTTTCTAACACATTTTTCAGAAATTACGGTCGGAGATTCACACTTACTCACAGCCGAACAACTCCGCTCCCGCATTTGATGGTGTATAGTCGGGCATTCTCACCCTTTCTCATCAGCTTTTTGCAAATTATGATCTGACATTCACACCTGCTTTTGATAATGTATGGTTTGGCATTCGCACCTTTTCTTACCCATTTTTCAGTAATTATGGGTGGACATTCACACCTTCTTGCAGCTGAACACCTCCTCTCCCGCTATTGATTGTGTACAGTCGGGTATTTTAACCTTTTCTTACCCGCTTTTTACCAAATATGGTCGGACATTCACACCGTCTTACAGCGGAACACCTCTGCTCCCGCTTTTGATGGTGTATAGTCAGGCATTTGAACATTTCTTACCCGCTTTTTACAAACTATGGTCGGACATTCAAACCTTCTTGTAGCCGAAAACCTCCGCTCCCTCTTTTGATTATACATTGTTGGGCATTCGCACCTTATTTACAAACTATAGTCAGACATTCACACCTTGCAGCTGAGCCACCTCAGCTCCCTGTTTTGATAGTGTATGTTCGGGCATTCAAACCTATTTGATATTCGAAAATTTTCGCACCTTATCTTACCCGCTTTTTACAAACTATAGTCAGACATTCACACCTTGCAGCTGAACCACCTCCGCTCCCTGTTTTGATCATGTATGGTCTGGCAATACTACCTTTTCTTACCCGTTTGTGAGTAATTAATCCCAAAATATTGAGCATAAAATAAGTCTTTATGCTGATGATGTATTACTTTTCCTTCAGAACTCACAGACGTCTCTCACTCACACGATCACACTCATAAATACATTCTCAGCACTTTCTGACTACTCTATCAACTGGTCTAAGACCACAGTTCTGCCCATTAACTGTAGGGTCCATAATATACCTGCGATCACTTTACAGTCAGGAAATATTAGATATTTAGGCATAAACATTTCCTCCAGGCTCTCAGAGCTAACAAAGCTAAATTATGTGCAATTATTAAAGACAGTAGAGGACGATCTCTCGTTGGAAGTCCTTACCTATATCACTTATGGGGAGAGTTACATCCATTAAAATGATGATACTACCAAAAGTTAACTATTTGTTCTCAATGATCCCCATAAAACCATCTGCTACTTGGTTTAAGTCACTAGATTCATGCATCTCCAAATTTCTGTGGAAAAACAAACCACCACGTATTAGTTTAAAAACCCTACAGAAGACCAAGGACAGTGGTGGATTAGATTTACCTCATTTTCAGCACTATTCCTTAGACAATATGTTACAATATATATCAAAATGGTTTAAACCTTGTTGTTGTCACAGTTCCCAGAGACGTTGTAATCGTTGAGGATTCTATATTCACCCCCTCATTAGAGGCACGTAATGCAGATTGATGACACTGAATCTTCTTCTCTGTTCATTGCTGGCATCATTCCCAGCATCGTAAGTGTTCATGGCATTGTTAGCCTCTTCTTCTGGATCTTGATATCGAGAATCCCTTTGTATTTCTGGTTTGTCAGTCCTCTGTCTTCGTTCACCGGAGTCTTTGTCTTTTTGTCCTTGAGTTTGGTGATTTTTTCTTCTTTTGATGCCTTGACACAATGTGACAGGTGATACCACGTGGGAGATCCTGTAACTTGGATTGCTGTCCCTGTGCTGCGAAATGGCTGTGCTGCTCAAATGGTCTCTCCATTTATCAAAATCCCCTGAATTTCAAATATAAAAATACAGATATTAATGTAACTCTGGCGAGACTGAAACTGATTAAGCAGAAATACAGTGTCAGTGAGCTGTCACAGCAGCCAGCTGGAGCGGAGCTCTCCACAGAGCCCATGCGTCTTTTGCACGCTGTCATCATATGCAAAAGTAATAATTGCAATTACAGATATCACGGCTACTGCACAGGACACAGTTGCGAGCACTCTGCCTTGCCTTGCCAATAGGAGAAGATAGAAATGATAGCATAGAACGTATAAAACACAACAAAATGCAGTAAAAACGTTTATTCATGTTATTCACGTGATTTATGAGTACTCACTCCAATTTTGGGAAGCGCGGATGGGTTTTGCGCATTTGGCACAAACACACAGCCGCAACGGTTGTAGCTTTATACAGCCTGTTGATATCTTAAAGACCTAACTGGTCACACCTGGGACTAAATGTCATGTAGAGATTGTTTTTACATGACATTACAGCTGAACATATAGCTTTCATCCACAAACCAACGTGGGAGAGCCCGAAGACGCATGTGCCAGACGCACATAGGCATGCGTAAAACCAATTTTGACCACTTCATACTGTTTATTTGCTTTCTTTTAATTAACTTTCGTTTCTTTTGGATTCTTGTGCGTGTTATGGAGCCGTTTTGGTCCATGTTTGTAAGCCTTTTTTTCCTGGATTAAATTTTCGGAAGTTGAAACAAGTGGCATTGGAGTGTGTGATTGAAAACCACCGCGGACTGCTTCTCCTCCTCCAGTTGCCGAGACTTTGTGTTTTTAATAACGCTTGTCTATAAACATGTTAAACATATAAATTGCATGAACAGAAAGAAGGGACTCACCTGTTGAGTAACACACATTTCCTTATACGGAAAGCCTTGTCGGAATGGTGGGACATTTGAACGTCAGAATAGCGGGATGTCGCAATGGTGGGATGTCGGAATGGTGGGACGTTTGCATGTCGGAATGGTGGTATGTCGGAATGGTGGTATGTCGGAATGGTGGGATGTCGGAATAGCGGGATGTCGGAATGGCGGGATTTCGGAATGGGTGTTGCCACCCCCTTCATCATATACACAGTTATTTATACATCACCTTCCACCATGAAGCGTTGTCCCTTTTTGTTTCTCTCTTTGTTCTTAAAATGCTGTTATGCATGTCTAAACCAATCCATTAAATTAGATCATTTTGGCAGTAAAGCGATCTACAATGTGCTTGGTCGCAAAGCTGCTCATCTGTGGTAAACAGCTCTTCAGAAAGGCATTCTTCAATTGATTTCACTAATTCTATGTAATAATTTTGTGATTTCCTACAAAACTACACTTCTTCTCCCATCTGTCTGAGTATTTAATATTGTCTGGGTCCCGTTAAAACATGTATTTTTCCCATCTAATTCCTTGTTTGCTTTAAAACAAGTATTCCCCATTTTCTATCCCTTCAGTAGCCAACCAGTTTGTATGGAGTACACTGGAGCAACTTGACTGATCAGTAAAACACTGCTTTTGTTGTCACCGCAAGGCTTCCCCCGTCGGTTGTTTCACTGAGACACTACTGAGTAACTATAACTCAACACAGTTTATACACATAACATTCATATACATACTAACAAACAAACAAACAATTATTTATCGCAATTTTCTCATCTCTGTTTGAACGTACACCCAGGTAAATATTCCTGTAGTCTTCTCATACCGACTATGGACCCATTCATTGTTTAACTTCACTGTTTTGCAAATCCTAATTGAATATTACACATTGACATTGAACTTTACTTGATAAGCAGGTCTTCATTGCATTCAGCAGCCTATATGTGAGCATCTATGTGTAAGCTGTTCTTCTTTGCATTTATCAGCAGCAAGCAATTCTTCATTGCACATGCATATGAAAATAGTAAAACAATTCCAATGCGTTAGCGAAACCTTCTATATCAGGAGTGTCCATCATGATGCTGGGAATAGAACCTCTTTCCCAGAATAGTTCAACCTTCATTACTCAACTGATCATAACTCCGCAATGAGCACATTTCAAAGTATCATTCCTCTACATATATTCAAAAATCTATGTGTAAATGTTTAATATTTCATATATTTGTTGATGTCATTCTGTGTGCATGTGACCTAAACCCAATCTCTGTGTGGCAATTTTAATTTAAACAAGTTGAACTCTGCCTCTGATCATTTAAAAAAGGTGTGTACCAATATCAACCTTTCTCAGGTAATTACAGATCCTACAAAACCAAAGAGATCCTTCAAGGTTGTCCCTGATTGGCTCAATCTTAACAAATCAAAGGTAGAAAATCCGCAGTATCTGAACTTGGTGTTAGTTATCACTGCTCAATAGCCTGTATCAGAATTGCAAAAATGAAAACATTAGGTCCACGCTTGGTATCCAGATCCTGAAACATCTCCATGAGCAGGCTTTTTTTTAACTGATCTGTTGAATAGTTATATGACACTGTTAAAATCCCAGATGAAGATCTAGCACTTGACCATTTTTGTAAATCTTCTAATTCCATAGTTGATAAACACGCCCCTTTTAAAAAGTATAGAACTTAGAACAGGTCTATCCCTGGCTTTCGGCAGAACTGTCTTCTTTACTTTTTTTTCCCCTTTTCCTGTTCAGCATTATGTCAGAAGAATTGTAGTCTGAATACCTTTGATGCCAAACAGATTTGTTTTGCCAAGGGAAGTTTTATAAATGTAAAGCTCCCCTTGATGCCCATTTATTTATTTCTGTTTACAATATATGACATGAACTGAACTGAACCGGACCGGGGGACAAGGAAAGAAGAAGAGGAAAGAAGAGGAAACAGAACAAAAATAGAAACAAAAACCAGACAACCAGCTGCTACACCTGTAAAAAACAAAACAGACAACAATCCATGGCCTATGAGGGGAATCCAGCCTTAGCGCCACCAGGAGCACCTGAAAGCAGACAAGCAGAGAAAAAACAAACACACAAACAAACAAAAACAAGCACAAGAAGCGGCAATCGCATACAACACAGCTGTGGATATAGATGACCTGAGACGACATGATAATACATCAACTCCTTAGTGACTATGCTACTGGACTAATGAATGTGTGTGTGTGTGTGTGTGTGAGAACATGCAACACCCATGGCACAGGACCTACATGATAACCGTGCTTAGTTATGAGTGTATAAGCGTACAGGGCCACAATCCACAGCCCCCCCCCCAAGCAATCAGAAGCAGGCAGAGAGGGCCACAAGACCCAGGCCACCAGCAGCCCCCACAGAGCACAGAACCCAGGCAGCCCACCGCAGGGGCAACCACGCATCCACCCAGAAGACTGCAGAGGAAGCCCCCGGAAAGAGCCCCCATAAGCATAGGGCAGAGGCACTCCGGGAACCAGGGGCAACAGCCCACCGACCCCGCCAGGCCCCAGCCGCCCAGACATGGGCCGTGCACTGGACCTGGGCCCCAGGAGCCCGAGCGCCCCCAAACCCCCCGGCAGAGGCCCCACCCAATACCCAGGAGGGCCAAGCGCCCCAGACAGCCACAAAGTGGGTCAGCGCCTGCCCCAGCGCCCCTGGCCAAGTGCCCTGGGAGTCAAGACGTGCCCACAGGTGGGTGAAGTCGCGAGCAGTGGGGAGAGGCAACGCTGATGCCCCATCGGGAGAAACACAGGCAGGCCAGGCGACGGCAAGTCCCAGATCCAGGCCCAATCATTACAACACACACTTTCACGTCCCATACATCCACACATCCACACATCCTACCTCCCTCGACTCTGCTGGGGTGTATTGCAGCGGGCACACCAGGAGGCCAGCAACCCCCCAGCCACCACAGACCCCGAACCAGCAGAACAATTAATTAATCCTCCTGGCCCCTCCTGCCCCGAGCAGACACCAGGAAGCAGGGGTGTGCGAAGAAGACCCCTCCCTCACAATACGTTTGGGCCTGCCAGGTCTGAAAAGGTAAGAATGCCGGTCCATACATCATCAAAAGCGGGAGAGCTTGTACACCCTATCTCTAAGGGAGAGCCCAGACACCCTGCGGAGGAAACCCATTTCGGCCGCTTGTATTCGCGATCTTGTTCTTTCGGTCACTACCCACAACTCGTGACCATAGGTGAGGATGGGAACGTAGATTGACCAGTAAGTAGAGAGCTTCGCCTTCTGGCTCAGCTCCCTCTTCACAACGACGGGTCGGTGCAGAGCCTGCAACACTGCAGGCGCCGCACCGATCCGCCCGTCAATCTCCCGCTCCATTCGTCCGTCACTCGTGAACAAGACCCCGAGATACTTGAACTCCTCCTCTTGGGGAAGGATCTCATTCCCGACCCGGAGAGAGCTTCTCAAACTACAAAATTTTTTTAATTGTTGAAACTTGATTTGAAGTGGATAAATAAGGAAGACAAACAGTTTTAAGTCAGGCTGATAGCAATTAATTTTATAGCAAAATCTGTATTTCGTCATTTGTCGAGAGATGCTTATTGCTGAAGAAGTTCTTTCTCATTCTACAAAGTACAACGTTGTTTATCATTGAAACTTGATTAGACATGAATAAATATGAAGGACAAAGCAGTCTTAACTTGGTTTGAGTTAAGGAATTCGTTTTATAGGAGAATCCGAATTCGTGCATAACTCGTAAAATAGAGCTTATTTTCGGATTCCTAAAGAATGAGTCTGGTTCTTTCTCATAATACAAAGTTTGTTGTTTATTGTTGAAACTTGATCAGACCGTTAGATATAGTCGGACTCACCTCGACGCACGGCTTGGGATCTGGAACCAGTACTCTTGAGAGGGGTTGGACTCTCTTCCACTCTGGAGTTGCCCCTGGTGAGAGGCGCAGAGCAGGTGTGGGCATACTTATTGCCCCCCGGCTGTGTGCCAGTACATTGGGGTTTACCCCAGTGAACGAGAGGGTAGCCTCCCTCCGCCTTGGGTGGGGGGACGAGTCCTGACTGTTGTTTGTGCCTATGCGCCAAACAGCAGTTCAGAGTACCTACCCTTTTTGGAGTCTCTGGGGGAGGCACTGGAGAATGCTCCTACCGGAGACTCCCTCATTCTGCTGGGGGACTTCAATGCTCACGTGGGCAATGACAGTGAGACCTGGAGGGGTGTGATTGGGAGGAACGGCCCCCCCGATCTGAATCAGAGTGGTGTTATGTTGTTGGACTTCTGTGCCAGTCATAGACTGTCCATAACGAACACCATGTTCAGGCATAAGGGTGTCCATATGTGCACTTGGCACCAGGACACCCTTGGCCGCAGTTCGATGATCGACTTTGTGGTTGTATCATCGGACTTGCGGCCGTATGTCCTGGACACTCGGGTGAAGAGAGGGGCGGAGCTGTCAACTGATCACCACCTGGTGGTGAGTTGGCTCCGCTGGTGGGGGAGGATGCCGATCAGACCTGGCAGGCCCAAACGTATTGTGGCCCCAGCCGAGGCAGCTGGTCGGAGTTGTGGCCGTAAGGTGGTCGGTGCCTGTCGTGGCGGCAACCCTCGAACCTGCTGGTGGACACCAGTGGTGAGGGAAGCCGTCAAGCTGAAGAAGGAGTCCTATCGGGCCTTTTTGGCCAGTGGGACCCTGGAAGAAGCTGATATGTACCGACGGGCCAGACGGGCCGCGGCTTTGGCGGTTGCTGAGGCAAAAACTCGGGCCTTGGAGGAGTTCGGTGAGACCATGGAGAACGATTTCCGGACGGCCTCGAAAAGATTCTGGTCCACCATCCGGCGTCTCAGGGGGGGGAAGCGGCTCACAGTCAACACTGTTTACAGTGCGGACGGGGCTTTGCTGACCTCAACTAGGGATGTTGTGAGTCGGTGGGGGGAGTACTTCGAGGAACTCCTCAATCCTACCAACACGTGCTCGGAAGAGGCAGAGTCGGAGAGCTCGGAGACGGGGCCTCCCATTTCTGGGGCTGATGTTGCCGAGGTGGTTAAAAAGTTCCTCGGTGGCAAGGCCCCGGGGGTGGATGAGGTCCGTCCTGAGTTTCTCAAGGCTCTGGATGTTGTAGGGCTGTCTTGGCTGACACGCCTCTGCAGTATCGCGTGGACATCGGGGACAGTGCCTCTGGACTGGCAGATTGGGGTGGTGGTCCCCCTCTTTAAAAAGGGGGACCGGAGGGTGTGTTCCAACTATAGGGGTATCACACTCCTCAGCCTCCCTGGTAAGGTCTATTCGGGGGTATTGGAGAGGAGGATCCGTCGGATAATCGAGCCTCGGATTCAGGAGATGCAGTGTGGCTTTCGTCCTGGCCGTGGAACAGTGGACCAGCTCTATACCCTCGGCAGGATCCTGGAGGGTGCATGGGAGTTCGCCCAACCAGTCTACATGTGTTTTGTGGACTTGGAGAAAGCGTTCGACCGTGTCCCTCGTGGAGTCCTGTGGGGGATGCTCCGGGAATATGGAGTGCCAGACCCCTTGATAGGGGCCGTTCGGTCTCTGTATGACCGGTGCCAGAGTTTGGTCCGCATTGCCGGCAGTAAGTCGGATACGTTTCCGGTGAGAGTTGGACTCCGTCAGGGCTGCCCTTTGTCACCGATTCTGTTCCTAACTTTTATGGACAGAATTTCTAGGCGGAGCCAGGGCGTTGAGGGTGTCCCATTTGGCGACCTCAGAATCGGGTCTCTGCTTTTTGCAGATGATGTGGTTCTGTTAGCGTCGTCAGGCCGTGACCTTCAGCTCTCACTGGAGTGATTCGCAGCCGAGTGTGAAGCGGCTGGGATGAGAATCAGCACCTCCAAATCCGAGACTATGGTTCTCAGCCGGAAAAGGGTGGAATGCTCTCTCCGGGTCGGGAATGAGATCCTTCCCCAAGAGGAGGAGTTCAAGTATCTCGGGGTCTTGTTCACGAGTGACGGACGAATGGAGCGGGAGATTGACGGGCGGATCGGTGCGGCGCGTGCAGTGTTGCAGGCTCTGCACCGACCCGTCGTTGTGAAGAGGGAGCTGAGCCAGAAGGCGAAGCTCTCTACTTACTGGTCAATCTACGTTCCCATCCTCACCTATGGTCACGAGTTGTGGGTAGTGACCGAAAGAACAAGATCGCGAATACAAGCGGCCGAAATGGGTTTCCTCCGCAGGGTGTCTGGGCTCTCCCTTAGAGATAGGGTGAGAAGCTCAGTCATCCGGGAGGGGCTCGGAGTAGAACCGCTGCTCCTCCGCATTGAGAGGAGTCAGATGAGGTGGCTCGGGCATCTGGTTAGGATGCCCCCTGGGCGCCTCCATGGGGAGGTGTTCCGGGCACGTCCCACTGGGAGGAGACCCCGGGGGAGACCCAGGACACGTTGGAGAGACTATGTCTCTCGGCTGGCCTGGGAACGCCTCGGGGTCCCCCCGGAAGAGCTGGAGGAAGTGGCCGGGGACAGAGACGTCTGGGTTTCTCTGCTCAAGCTGCTGCCCCCGCGACCCGACCCCCGGATAAGCGGCAGATGATGGATGGATGGATGGATATATCCTCCACCAACCAGACTTACAACCCCCGACTAGGGTAGCAGAATTTCTAAGCAGCTGTACCCCAAAACTACTATCAAAAATATATAAATTATTGTCTAAGATAGATGACACAATGTCTCTTCCATCCTCAAAATGGGAGGCAGATTTATCCATCAGTTCTGGTCATAGCTTCTAACCACAAATATGTTTGAACACCTTCATAAAGACTCGAAATCCTAATTTACAGCTCATACAATACAAAATCCTTCATAGAACACACTATACAGGACAAAGGATGTTCAGGATGGGTCTAACACACTCAAACATCTGCTCACATTGCACAGATAACACACCTGATGATTATGCACACACTTTGTGGTTTTCTGCGCCTGTCCAGAAGTTCTGGCTTGAAGTCTGTGAGGACCTATCAACATGGCTAAAGTGTAGCATCCCTGCATGCCCCACACTGTGCATACTGGGTGACTTAGACAACATCAACATGGAAATTAACTCAGCACACATGGTTGTCACAGTGTTATGTATCGCAAAGAAAACTATTCTCATGAACTGGAAAGCGAAAAACAATCTGTGTATTAACCAGTTTAGAAATTTTCTTTTAGATTATATTAGCATGGAAACAATGTCTGCCTCCTCAAAACATCAATTGGCTGAATTTCATTCTCTCTGGTCCCCTCTGATTAGTTTTATCACATAGTGGTGGTGGTGGGTTGCTGGGTGATGGTGGGTCTCAGGCCCGGGCTACCGCGACTGGTGTGACCGGGTGGTTTGTTTGTTTGTTTTTTGTAGAGGTCTTCCTGGGTGGTGTTGGGTTGAGTGGGGTGGGGCGGGATGGGTACCTTCTGGGGGTACAGTAGCTCCCGGAATATGGTCGCTGCAGGCCCCGAGCCTGGTGGACATCAGGCCCTCCTGCCCATTGTTGGCTCCCAGGTAGCGGGGATGCCTATTGCAGCCAGTCCCTGGCTGCCCTCTCTGGGGGAGAGTAGCTCCCCCGGTATATATCCCCATACCCCTCTCCCTTCTGGCTCCTGTACACAGCACACACTCACACATGAAGGGTTTTGGGGGCGTGTGTGTTCGGTGGGGTGTAGTGGATGGGGCCACGTAGGTGGTCCCCTTTGGTTGCACTCTGCAGTTCCCTGCCCCTGTTTTAATTACACCTTAGACATTACTACTTATCAAACACACTCACACACACACATTAGGTCTTGGGGGGTGGCTACACTGAGTGGCATCTGGTGGGCGGGGCTCTTTGGGTATGTAGGCTGCCCAGAGTGCCGCGCTCCCAGTTCTACAAGTTTGGCTGCCCCTCAATTTTAATTGCTCACTATTAGAAAATATTGAAGAGCCAGAAGGGTGAGGGGAGGGGTCTTCTTCGCACACCCCTGCTTCCTGGTGTCTGCTCGGGGCAGGAGGGGCCAGGAGGATTAATTAATTGTTCTGCTGGTTCGGGGTCTGTGGTGGCTGGGGGGTTGCTGGCCTCCTGGTGTGCCCGCTGCAATACACCCCAGCAGAGTCGAGGGAGGTAGGATGTGTGGATGTGTGGATGTATGGGACGTGAAAGTGTGTGTGGTAATGATTGGGCCTGGATCTGGGACTTGCTGTCGCCTGGCCTGCCTGTGTTTCTCCCGATGGGGCATCAGCGTTGCCTCTCCCCACTGCTCGCGACTTCACCCACCTGTGGGCACGTCTTGACTCCCAGGGCACTTGGCCAGGGGCGCTGGGGCAGGCGCTGACCCACTTTGTGGCTGTCTGGGGCGCTTGGCCCTCCTGGGTATTGGGTGGGGCCTCTGCCGGGGGGTTTGGGGGCGCTCGGGCTCCTGGGGCCCAGGTCCAGTGCACGGCCCATGTCTGGGCGGCTGGGGCCTGGCGGGGTCGGTGGGCTGTTGCCCCTGGTTCCCGGAGTGCCTCTGCCCTATGCTTATGGGGGCTCTTTCCGGGGGCTTCCTCTGCAGTCTTCTGGGTGGATGCGTGGTTGCCCCTGCGGTGGGCTGCCTGGGTTCTGTGCTCTGTGGGGGCTGCTGGTGGCCTGGGTCTTGTGGCCCTCTCTGCCTGCTTCTGATTGCTTGGGGGGGGGCTGTGGATTGTGGCCCTGTACGCTTATACACTCATAACTAAGCACGGTTATCATGTAGGTCCTGTGCCATGGGTGTTGCATGTTCTCACACACACACACACACATTCATTAGTCCAGTAGCATGGTCACTAAGCAGTTGATGTATTATCATGTCGTCTCAGGTCATCTATATCCACAGCTGTGTTGTATGCGATTGCCGCTTCTTGTGCTTGTTTTTGTTTGTTTGTGTGTTTGTTTTTTCTCTGCTTGTCTGCTTTCAGGTGCTCCTGGTGGCGCTAAGGCTGGATTCCCCTCATAGGCCATGGATTGTTGTCTGTTTTGTTTTTTACAGGTGTAGCAGCTGGTTGTCTGGTTTTTGTTTCTATTTTTGTTCTGTTTCCTCTTCTTTCCTCTTCTTCTTTCCTTGTCCCCCGGTCCGGTTCAGTTCAGTTCATGTCATATATTGTAAACAGAAATAAATAAATGGGCATCAAGGGGAGCTTTACATTTATAAAACTTCCCTTGGCAAAACAAATCTGTTTGGCATCAAAGGTATTCAGACTACAATTCTTCTGACATAATGCTGAACAGGAAAAAGGGAAAAAAAAGTAAAGAAGACAGTTCTGCCGAAAGCCAGGGATGGACCTGTTCTAAGTTCTATACGTTTTAAAAGGGGCGTGTTTATCAACTATGGAATTAGAAGATTTACAAAAATGGTCAAGTGCTAGATCTTCATCTGGGATTTTAACAGTGTCATATAACTATTCAACAGATCAGTTAAAAAAAAGCCTGCTCATGGAGATGTTTCAGGATCTGGATACCAAGCGTGGACCTAATGTTTTCATTTTTGCAATTCTGATACAGGCTATTGAGCAGTGATAACTAACACCAAGTTCAGATACTGCGGATTTTCTACCTTTGATTTGTTAAGATTGAGCCAATCAG
This sequence comes from Leuresthes tenuis, assembly GCF_036924035.1. Taxonomy (NCBI): domain Eukaryota; kingdom Metazoa; phylum Chordata; class Actinopteri; order Atheriniformes; family Atherinopsidae; genus Leuresthes; species Leuresthes tenuis. The sequence continues at coordinate 853,461 of NW_027325392.1, forward strand.
GGACAACCTTGAAGGATCTCTTTGGTTTTGTAGGATCTGTAATTACCTGAGAAAGGTTGATATTGGTACACACCTTTTTTAAATGATCAGAGGCAGAGTTCAACTTGTTTAAATTAAAATTGCCACACAGAGATTGGGTTTAGGCCACATGCACACAGAATGATATCAACAAATATAAGAAATATTAAACATTTACACATAGATTTTTGAATATATGTAGAGGAATGATACTTTGAAATGTGCTCATTGCGGAGTTATGATCAGTTGAGTAATGAAGGTTGAACTATTCTGGGAAAGAGGTTCTATTCCCAGCATCATGATGGACACTCCTGATATAGAAGGTTTCGCTAACGCATTGGAATTCCATCCATCCATCATCTGCCGCTTATCCGGGGGTCGGGTCGCGGGGGCAGCAGCTTGAGCAGAGAAACCCAGACGTCTCTGTCCCCGGCCACTTCCTCCAGCTCTTCCGGGGGGACCCCGAGGCGTTCCCAGGCCAGCCGAGAGACATAGTCTCTCCAGCGTGTCCTGGGTCTTCCCCGGGGTCTCCTCCCAGTGGGACGTGCCCGGAACACCTCCCCAGGGAGGCGCCCAGGGGGCATCCTAACCAGATGCCCGAGCCACCTCATCTGACTCCTCTCAATGCGGAGGAGCAGCGGTTCTACTCCGAGCCCCTCCCGGATGACTGAGCTTCTCACCCTATCTCTAAGGGAGAGCCCAGACACCCTGCGGAGGAAACCCATTTCGGCCGCTTGTATTCGCGATCTTGTTCTTTCGGTCACTACCCACAACTCGTGACCATAGGTGAGGATGGGAACGTAGATTGACCAGTAAGTAGAGAGCTTCGCCTTCTGGCTCAGCTCCCTCTTCACAACGACGGGTCGGTGCAGAGCCCGCAACACTGCAGACGCCGCACCGATCCGCCCGTCAATCTCCCGCTCCATTCGTCCCTCACTCGTGAACAAGACCCCGAGATACTTGAACTCCTCCACTTGGGGAAGGATCTCATTCCCGACCCGGAGAGAGCATTCCACCCTTTTCCGGCTGAGAACCATAGTCTCGGATTTGGAGGTGCTGATTCTCATCCGCATTGGAATTGTTTTACTATTTTCATATGCATGTGCAATGAAGAATTGCTTGCTGCTGATAAATGCAAAGAAGAACAGCTTACACATAGATGCTCACATATAGGCTGCTGAATGCAATGAAGACCTGCTTATCAAGTAAAGTTCAATGTCAATGTGTAATATTCAATTAGGATTTGCAAAACAGTGAAGTTAAACAATGAATGGGTCCATAGTCGGTATGAGAAGACTACAGGAATATTTACCTGGGTGTACGTTCAAACAGAGATGAGAAAATTGCGATAAATAATTGTTTGTTTGTTTGTTAGTATGTATATGAATGTTATGTGTATAAACTGTGTTGAGTTATAGTTACTCAGTAGTGTCTCAGTGAAACAACCGACGGGGGAAGCCTTGCGGTGACAACAAAAGCAGTGTTTTACTGATCAGTCAAGTTGCTCCAGTGTACTCCATACAAACTGGTTGGCTACTGAAGGGATAGAAAATGGGGAATACTTGTTTTAAAGCAAACAAGGAATTAGATGGGAAAAATACATGTTTTAACGGGACCCAGACAATATTAAATACTCAGACAGATGGGAGAAGAAGTGTAGTTTTGTAGGAAATCACAAAATTATTACATAGAATTAGTGAAATCAATTGAAGAATGCCTTTCTGAAGAGCTGTTTGCCACAGATGAGCAGCTTTGCGACCAAGCACATTGTAGATCGCTTTACTGCCAAAATGATCTAATTTAATGGATTGGTTTAGACATGCATAACAGCATTTTAAGAACAAAGAGAGAAACAAAAAGGGACAACGCTTCATGGTGGAAGGTGATGTATAAATAACTGTGTATATGATGAAGGGGGTGGCAACACCCATTCCGAAATCCCGCCATTCCGACATCCCGCTATTCCGACATCCCACCATTCCGACATACCACCATTCCGACATACCACCATTCCGACATGCAAACGTCCCACCATTGCGACATCCCACCATTGCGACATCCCGCTATTCTGACGTTCAAATGTCCCACCATTCCGACAAGGCTTTCCGTATAAGGAAATGTGTGTTACTCAACAGGTGAGTCCCTTCTTTCTGTTCATGCAATTTATATGTTTAACATGTTTATAGACAAGCGTTATTAAAAACACAAATTCTCGGCAACTGGAGGAGGAGAAGCAGTCCGCGGTGGTTTTCAATCACACACTCCAATGCCACTTGTTTCAACTTCCGAAAATTTAATCCAGGAAAAAAAGGCTTACAAACATGGACCAAAACGGCTCCATAACACGCACAAGAATCCAAAAGAAACGAAAGTTAACTAAAAGAAAGCAAATAAACAGTATGAAGTGGTCAAAATTGGTTTTACGCATGCCTATGTGCGTCTGGCACATGCGTCTTCGGGCTCTCCCACGTTGGTTTGTGGATGAAAGCTATATGTTCAGCTGTAATGTCATGTAAAATCAATCTCTACATGACATTTAGTCCCAGGTGTGATCAGTTAGGTCCTTAAGATATCAACAGGCTGTATAAAGCTACAACCGTTGCGGCTGTGTGTTTGTGCCAAATGCGCAAAACCCATCCGCGCTTCCCAAAATTGGAGTGAGTACTCATAAATCACGTGAATATCATGAATAATCGTTTTTACTGCATTTTGTTGTGTTTTATACGTTCTATGCTGTCATTTCTCTCTTCTCCTATTGGCAAGGCAAGGCAGAGTGCTCGCAACTGTGTCCTGTGCAGTAGCCGTGATATCTGTAATTGCAATTATTACTTTTGCATATGATGACAGCGTGCAAAAGACGCATGGGCTCTGTGGAGAGCTCCGCTCCAGCTGGCTGCTGTGACAGCTCACTGACACTGTATTTCTGCTTAATCAGTTTCAGTCTCGCCAGAGTTACATTAATATCTGTATTTTTATATTTGAAATTCAGGGGATTTTGATAATAGATTATTAAAGTTTGTTTGCGAGGCTGTGGCCTCTGCATGTGCAAAGCTTGTGCGCCAAACTTTAGGGCGTATTTGCGCCGGCATATCATTAGTGCAAAATGTTTTGGGTAAAAAATAGGCTATTAAAAGGAACTGTCGGAATGGCGGTATGTTAAAAAAAACAAAAAACATACCGCCATTCCGACCATAGGAGGAAAAAAGTGTCGGAAAAGTGTGGGACGTTTGATAAAAAATTAAGTGTCGCCATTCCGACAATTGGAGACCCATGTCGGAATGGCGAGATGTCGGAATGGCAGCATGTAACCATGATGAAGGAGAGACCATTTGAGCAGCACAGCCATTTCGCAGCACAGGGACAGCAATCCAAGTTACAGGATCTCCCACGTGGTATCACCTGTCACATTGTGTCAAGGCATCAAAAGAAGAAAAAATCACCAAACTCAAGGACAAAAAGACAAAGACTCCGGTGAACGAAGACAGAGGACTGACAAACCAGAAATACAAAAGGATTCTCGATATCAAGATCCAGAAGAAGAGGCTAACAATGCCACGAACACTTACGATGCTGGGAATGATGCCAGCAATGAACAGAGAAGAAGATTCAGTGTCATCAATCTGCATTACGTGCCTCTAATGAGGGGGTGAATATAGAATCCTCAACGATTACAACGTCTCTGGGAACTGTGACAACAACAAGGTTTAAACCATTTTGATATATATTGTAACCTATTGTCTAAGGAATAGTGCTGAAAATGAGGTAAATCTAATCCACCACTGTCCTTGGTCTTCTGTAGGGTTTTTAAACTAATACGTGGTGGTTTGTTTTTCCACAGAAATTTGGAGATGCATGAATCTAGTGACTTAAACCAAGTAGCAGATGGTTTTATGGGGATCATTGAGAACAAATAGTTAACTTTTGGTAGTATCATCATTTTAATGGATGTAACTCTCCCCATAAGTGATATAGGTAAGGACTTCCAACGAGAGATCGTCCTCTACTGTCTTTAATAATTGCACATAATTTAGCTTTGTTAGCTCTGAGAGCCTGGAGGAAATGTTTATGCCTAAATATCTAATATTTCCTGACTGTAAAGTGATCGCAGGTATATTATGGACCCTACAGTTAATGGGCAGAACTGTGGTCTTAGACCAGTTGATAGAGTAGTCAGAAAGTGCTGAGAATTTATTTATGAGTGTGATCGTGTGACTGAGAGACGTCTGTGAGTTCTGAAGGAAAAGTAATACATCATCAGCATAAAGACTTATTTTATGCTCAATATTTTGGGATTAATTACTCACAAACGGGTAAGAAAAGGTAGTATTGCCAGACCATACATGATCAAAACAGGGAGCGGAGGTGGTTCAGCTGCAAGGTGTGAATGTCTGACTATAGTTTGTAAAAAGCGGGTAAGATAAGGTGCGAATGCCCGACAATGTATGATCAAAAGAGGGAGCGGAGGGTTTTGGCTACAAGAAGGTTTGAATATCCGACCATAGTTTGTAAAAAGCGGGTAAGAAAAGGTTACCATACATCATCAAAAGCAGGAGTGGATGTGTTCGGCTACAAGAAGATTTGAATGTCCATCAATAATTGCTTTAAAACATGAAAGAAAATTTTCGAATATCAAACCGCACATGATCATAAGCGGGAGAGGAGTTGTTCAGCTGCAAGAAGGTGTGAATGTCCACCCATAATTACTGAAAAATGGGTAAGAAAAGGTGAAAATGCCCAACCATACATCATCAAAAGCAGGAGTGGATGTGTTCGGCTACAAGAAAGTTTGAATGTCCGACCATAGTTTGTAAAAAGCGGGTAAGAAAAGGTTCGAATGCCCGAACATAGACCATCAAAAGAGGGAGCGGAGGTGTTCCGCTGTAAGAAGGTGTAAATGTCCGACCATAGTTGGTAAAAAACGGGTAAGAAAAGGTTAAAATACCCGACTGTACACAATCAATAGGGGGAGCGGAGTTGTTTGGCTACAAGAAGGTGTGAAAGTCCGACCACGGTTTGTAAAAAGCGGGTAAGAAAAGGTTCGAATGCCCGAATATATACCATCAAAAGTGGAAGTGGATGTGTTCGGCTGCAAGAAGGTGTGAACGTCCGACCAAAGTTTGTAAAAAGCAGTTAAGAAAAGGTTCGAATATCCAACCAAACATAATCAAAAGCGGGAGCAGAGCTGTTCGACTGCAAGTAGGTGTGAATGTCAGATCATAATTTGCAAAAAGCTGATGAGAAAGGGTGAGAATTCCCGGCTATACACCATCAAATGCGGGAGCGGAAGTGTTCGGCTGTGAGTAGGTGTGAATGTCCAACCATAATTGCTGAAAAATGTGTTAGAAGAGACTAGAATGCCGGACAAGACATCATCAAATGCGGGAGCGGAGTTGTTCGGCTGTGAGTAGGTGTGAATCTCCGAGCATAGTTTGTAAAAAGGGGGTAAGAATAGGTTCGAATGCCCGAACATACACTATCAAAACAGGGAGCTGAGGTGGCTCAGCTGCAAGGTGTGAATGTCTGACTATAGTTTGTAAATAAGGTGCGAATGCCCAACAATGTATAATCAAAAGAGGGAGCGGAGGTTTTCGGCTACAAGAAGGTTTGAATGTCCGACCATAGTTTGTAAAAAGCGGGTAAGAAAAGGTTCAAATGCCTGACTATACACCATCAAAAGCGGGAGCAGAGGTGTTCCGCTGTAAGACGGTGTGAATGTCCAACCATATTTGGTAAAAAGTGGGTAAGAAAAGGTTAAAATACCCGACTGTACACAATCAATAGCGGGAGAGGAGGTGTTCAGCTGCAAGAAGGTGTGAATGTCCACCCATAATTACTGAAAAATGGGTAAGAAAAGGTGCGAATGCCAAACCATACATTATCAAAAGCAGGTGTGAATGTCAGATCATAATTTGCAAAAAGCTGATGAGAAAGGGTGAGAATGCCCGACTATACACCATCAAATGCGGGAGCGGAGTTGTTCGGCTGTGAGTAAGTGTGAATCTCCGACCATAATTGCTGAAAAATGTGTTAGAAAAGGTAAGAATGCCGGTCCATACATCATCAAAAGCGGGAGAGGTGGTGTTCGGCTGCAAGTAGGTGTGAATGTCCAGCCATAATTACTAACAAACGGGTAAGAAAAGGTAGTATTGCCAGACCATACATGATCAAAACAGGGAGCGGAGGTAGTTCAGCTGCAAGAAGGTGTGAATGTCTCACTAAAGTTCAAATATATTAACAAAAGCGGGAGGAGAGGTCTTCGGATGAGAGTGGTTGAGAATTTCTAACCATAATCTATAAAATGCGGTGAAAAAAAAGGTGTGATAGAACACTAAAAGGTGGAGCGGAAGTGTTCGGCTGCAAGAAGGTGTGAATGTCCGACTATATTTGGTGAAAAGCAGGTGAAGCAAGGTCTGAATGCCCAACCTTACATCATCAAAAGCGAGATCAGAGGTGTTTGGCTGCATGAAGGCCATAGTTTGCCAAAAGCGGGTAAGCTGCGAATGACCGACTAAATATCAACAAAAGGTCTTCGGATGCAAGTGGGTGTGAATATCCCACCATACAAGTATGGTGGAGAGGAAGCTGTGAACAGCCGACCATAGTTTGCAAAAAGCGGGTGAGAAAAGGTGCGAATGTCCAACCATACATGATCAAAACAGGGAGCGGAGGTGTTTGGCTGTGACAAGGTGTGAATGTCCACCCAAAATTAATGAAAAGCGGGCAACAAGTAGGTTTGAATGCCAAACCATACATCATCAAAAGCAGGAGTGGATGTGTTCGGCTAAAAGAAGGTTTGAATGTCCGAGCATAGTTTGTAAAAAGCGGGTAAGAAAAGGTTCGAATGCCCAAACATACACCATCAAAAGAGGGAGCGGAGGTGTTCCGCTGTAAGAAGGTGTGAATGTCCGACCATAGTTGGTAAAAAACGTGTAAGAAAAGGTTAAAATACCCGACTGTACACAATCAATAGGGGGAGCGGAGTTGTTCGGCTACAAGAAGGTGTGAAAGTCCAACCATGGTTTGTAAAAAGCTGGTAAGAAAATGTTCGAATGCCCGAATATATACCATCAAAAGCGGAAGCGGAGGTGTTCGACTGCAAGTAGGTGTGAATGTCCAGCCATAATTACTCACAAACGGGTAAGAAAAGGTAGTATTGCCAGACCATACATGATCAAAACAGGGAGCTGAGGTGGTAAGAAAAGCATCAAAAGCAGGTGTGAATGTCAGATCATAATTTGCAAAAAGCTGATGAGAAAGGGTGAGAATGCCCGACTATACACCATCAAATGCGGGAGCGGAGTTGTTCGGCTGTGAGTAAGTGTGAATCTCTGACCATAATTGCTGAAAAATGTGTTAGAAAAGGTAAGAATGCCGGTCCATACATCATCAAAAGCGGGAGAGGTGGTGTTCGGCTGCAAGTAGGTGTGAATGTCCAGCCATAATTACTAACAAACGGGTAAGAAAAGGTAGTATTGCCAGACCATACATGATCAAAACAGGGAGCGGAGGTAGTTCAGCTGCAAGAAGGTGTGAATGTCTCACTAAAGTTCAAATATATTAACAAAAGCGGGAGGAGAGGTCTTCGGATGAGAGTGGTTGAGAATTTCCAACCATAATCTATAAAATGCGGTGAAAAAAAAGGTGTGATAGAACACTAAAAGGTGGAGCGGAAGTGTTCGGCTGCAAGAAGGTGTGAATGTCCGACTATATTTGGTGAAAAGCAGGTGAAGCAAGGTCTGAATGCCCAACCTTACATCATCAAAAGCGAGATCAGAGGTGTTTGGCTGCATGAAGGCCATAGTTTGCCAAAAGCGGGTAAGCTGCGAATGACCGACTAAATATCAACAAAAGGTCTTCGGATGCAAGTGGGTGTGAATATCCCACCATACAAGTATGGTGGAGAGGAAGCTGTGAACAGCCGACCATAGTTTGCAAAAAGCGGGTGAGAAAAGGTGCGAATGTCCAACCATACATGATCAAAACAGGGAGCGGAGGTGTTTGGCTGTGACAAGGTGTGAATGTCCACCCAAAATTAATGAAAAGCGGGCAACAAGTAGGTTTGAATGCCAAACCATACATCATCAAAAGCAGGAGTGGATGTGTTCGGCTAAAAGAAGGTTTGAATGTCCGAGCATAGTTTGTAAAAAGCGGGTAAGAAAAGGTTCGAATGCCCAAACATACACCATCAAAAGAGGGAGCGGAGGTGTTCCGCTGTAAGAAGGTGTGAATGTCCGACCATAGTTGGTAAAAAACGTGTAAGAAAAGGTTAAAATACCCGACTGTACACAATCAATAGGGGGAGCGGAGTTGTTCGGCTACAAGAAGGTGTGAAAGTCCAACCATGGTTTGTAAAAAGCTGGTAAGAAAATGTTCGAATGCCCGAATATATACCATCAAAAGCGGAAGCGGAGGTGTTCGACTGCAAGTAGGTGTGAATGTCCAGCCATAATTACTCACAAACGGGTAAGAAAAGGTAGTATTGCCAGACCATACATGATCAAAACAGGGAGCTGAGGTGGTAAGAAAAGCATCAAAAGCAGGTGTGAATGTCAGATCATAATTTGCAAAAAGCTGATGAGAAAGGGTGAGAATGCCCGACTATACACCATCAAATGCGGGAGCGGAGTTGTTCGGCTGTGAGTAAGTGTGAATCTCCGACCATAATTGCTGAAAAATGTGTTAGAAAAGGTAAGAATGCCGGTCCATACATCATCAAAAGCGGGAGAGGTGGTGTTCGGCTGCAAGTAGGTGTGAATGTCCAGCCATAATTACTAACAAACGGGTAAGAAAAGGTAGTATTGCCAGACCATACATGATCAAAACAGGGAGCGGAGGTAGTTCAGCTGCAAGAAGGTGTGAATGTCTCACTAAAGTTCAAATATATTAACAAAAGCGGGAGGAGAGGTCTTCGGATGAGAGTGGTTGAGAATTTCCAACCATAATCTATAAAATGCGGTGAAAAAAAAGGTGTGATAGAACACTAAAAGGTGGAGCGGAAGTGTTCGGCTGCAAGAAGGTGTGAATGTCCGACTATATTTGGTGAAAAGCAGGTGAAGCAAGGTCTGAATGCCCAACCTTACATCATCAAAAGCGAGATCAGAGGTGTTTGGCTGCATGAAGGCCATAGTTTGCCAAAAGCGGGTAAGCTGCGAATGACCGACTAAATATCAACAAAAGGTCTTCGGATGCAAGTGGGTGTGAATATCCCACCATACAAGTATGGTGGAGAGGAAGCTGTGAACAGCCGACCATAGTTTGCAAAAAGCGGGTGAGAAAAGGTGCGAATGTCCAACCATACATGATCAAAACAGGGAGCGGAGGTGTTTGGCTGTGACAAGGTGTGAATGTCCACCCAAAATTAATGAAAAGCGGGCAACAAGTAGGTTTGAATGCCAAACCATACATCATCAAAAGCAGGAGTGGATGTGTTCGGCTAAAAGAAGGTTTGAATGTCCGAGCATAGTTTGTAAAAAGCGGGTAAGAAAAGGTTCGAATGCCCAAACATACACCATCAAAAGAGGGAGCGGAGGTGTTCCGCTGTAAGAAGGTGTGAATGTCCGACCATAGTTGGTAAAAAACGTGTAAGAAAAGGTTAAAATACCCGACTGTACACAATCAATAGGGGGAGCGGAGTTGTTCGGCTACAAGAAGGTGTGAAAGTCCAACCATGGTTTGTAAAAAGCTGGTAAGAAAATGTTCGAATGCCCGAATATATACCATCAAAAGCGGAAGCGGAGGTGTTCGACTGCAAGTAGGTGTGAATGTCCAGCCATAATTACTCACAAACGGGTAAGAAAAGGTAGTATTGCCAGACCATACATGATCAAAACAGGGAGCTGAGGTGGTTCAGCTGCAAGGTGTGAATGTCTGACTATAGTTTGTAAAAAGCGGGTAAGACAAGGTGCGAATGCCCGACAATATATGATCAAAAGAGGGAGTGGAGGTCTTCGGCTGCAAGGTCTGAATGTCCAACCATAATTTTTAAAAACCGGGTAAGAAAAGGCTCGAAATTCCGACTATACACAATCAAAAGCGGGAGCGGGAGGTTTTCAGCTGCAAATCCTTCACTCAAACCAAGTGAAAACTGTTGTCCTTCATATTTATCAATGTCTAGATCGACTTCAACAAAGAACAACATTGTACTTTGCAGTAAAGAAAGATCAAATCAAAAGTTTTAGGAATCCGAGAATAAGCTTATTTTCATGAGTTCTGCACGATTATTGATTTTACTATAAATGAATGCCTTCACTCAAACTATGTTAAAACTGCTTTGTCCTTCATATTTATCAATGTCTAGATTGACTTCAACAAAGAACAACACTGGATTTTGCAGTAGAAGAAAGAGCAACACTGAAGGATCAGTAATCCGAGAATAAGCTTATTTTCATACGTTCTGCATGATTTGGGATTTTATGTATAAAATGAATTCCTTCACTCAAACCAAGTTAAAACTGCTTTGTCCTTCATATTTATCAATGTCTAGATCGACTTCAACAAAGAACAACGTATTTTGCAGTAGTAGAAAAAGCAACACTGAAGGATCGGGAATCCGAGAATAAGCTTATTTTCATACGTTCTGCATGATTTGGGATTTTATGTATAAAATGAATTCCTTCACTCAAACCAAGTGAAAACTGCTTTGTCCTTCATATTTATCAATGTCTAGATTTACTTCAACAAAGAACAACATTGTATTTTGCAGTAGTAGAAAGAGCAACACTTGAAGGAACAGGAATCCGAGAATAAGCTTATTTTCATACGTTCTGCATGATTTGGGATTTTATGTATAAAATGAATTTCTTTACTCAAACTATGTTAAAACTGCTTTGTCCTTCATATTTATCAATGTCTAGATTGACTTCAACAAAGAACAACATTGTATTTTGCAGTAGAAGAAATAGCAACACTGAAGGATCAGGAATCCGAAAACACGCTTATTTTCATACGTTCTGCTTGATTTGGGATTTTGCTATAAAATTAATTCCTTCACTCAAACAAAGTGGAAACTGCTTTGTCCTTCATATTTATCAATGTCTATATCGATTTCAACAAAGAACAAGGCTGTATTTTGCAGTATAGGAAAGAGCAACACTGGAGGATCAGGAATCCGAGAATAAGCTTACTTTCATGAGTCCTGCACGATTTCGGATTTTCCTATAAAATGAATTTCTTTGCTCAAACCAAGTTAAAATTGCTTTGTCCTTCATAGTAATCCATGTCTAAAATGTATCAAGCATAAAGTTCCTCATATTACCCTGAATGAGAAAGAAGCATCCCTTTGGTTGAGCAATACGTTCCTTATGCGGAGTTATGCATGATTTCGGATTTTGCTATAAAATTCATTCCTTCACACCTTTTTTTTACCGCATTTTATAGATTATGGTTGGAAATTTCAACCACTCTAATCCGAAGACCTCTCCTCCCGCTTTTGTTAATATATTTGAACTATAGTTGGACATTCACCCCTTTTTGCAGCTAAACAACCTCCGCTCCCTGTTTTGATCATGTATGGTCTGGCAATACTACATTTTCTTACCCATTTGTGAGTAATTATGGCTGGATATTCACACCTACTTGCAGCTGAACACAATCTCTCTCGCTTTTAATTATGTTTGGATATTCGAACCTTTTCTTTACTGCTTTTTGCCAACTTTGGTCGGACGTTCACACCTTCTTGCAGCCGAACACCTCCGCTTCCGCTTTTGATGGTATATATTCGGGCATTCGAACCTTTTCTTACTAGCTTTTTACAAACGATGGTTGGACTTTCACACCTTCTTGTAGCCGAACAACTCCGCTCCCGCTATTGATTGTGTACAGTCGGGTATTTTAACCTTTTCTTACCCGCTTTTTACCAACTATGGTCAGACATTCACACCGTCTTACAGCGGAACATCTCCGCTCCCGCTTTTGATGGTGTATAGTCAGGCATTTGAACCTTTTCTTACCCGCTTTTTACAAACTATGGTCGGACATTCAAACCTTCGTGTAGCCGAAAACCTCTGCTCCCTCTTTTGATTATACATTGTCGGGCATTCGCACCTTATCTTACCCGCTTTTTACAAACTATAGTCAGATATTCACACCTTGCAGCTAAACCACCTCCGCTCCCTGTTTTGATCATGTATGGTCTGGCAATACTACATTTTCTTACCCGTTTGTGAGTAATTATGGCTGGATATTCACACCTACTTGCAGCTGAACACAATCTCTCTCGCTTTTAATTATGTTTGGATATTCGAACCTTTTCTTTACTGCTTTTTGCCAACTTTGGTCGGACGTTCACACCTTCTTGCAGCCGAACACCTCCGCTTCCGCTTTTGATGGTATATATTCGGGCATTCGAACCTTTTCTTACCAGCTTTTTACAAACGATGGTTGGACTTTCACACCTTCTTGTAGCCGAACAACTCCGCTCCCGCTATTGATTGTGTACAGTCGGGTATTTTAACCTTTTCTTACCCGCTTTTTACCAACTATGGTCGGACATTCACACCGTCTTACAGCGGAACATCTCCGCTCCCTCTTTTGATGGTGTATAGTCAGGCATTTGAACCTTTTCTTACCCGCTTTTTACAAACTATGGTCGGACATTCAAACCTTCGTGTAGCCGAAAACCTCTGCTCCCTCTTTTGATTATACATTGTCGGGCATTCGCACCTTATCTTACCCGCCTTTTACAAACTATAGTCAGACATTCACACCTTGCAGCTGAACCACCTCAGCTCCCTGTTTTGATCATGTATGGTCTGGCAATACTACCTTTTCTTACCCCTTTGTGAGTAATTATGGCTGGACATTCACACCTACTTGCAGTCGAACAGCTCTGCTCCCGCTTTTGATTATGTTTGGTTGGATATTCGAACCTTTTCTTAACTGCTTTTTACAAACTTTGGTCGGACGTTCACACCTTCTTGCAGCCGAACACCTCCGCTTCCGCTTTTGATGGTATATATTCGGGCATTCGAACCTTTTCTTACCAGCTTTTTACAAACCATGGTTGGACTTTCACATCTTCTTGTAGCCGAACACATCCGCTCCCTCTTTTGATGGTGTATGTTTGGGCATTCGAACCTTTTCTTACCCGCTTTTTACAAACTATGCTCGGACATTGAAACCTTCTTGCAGCCGAACACCTCCGCTTCCGCTTTTGATGGTATATATTCGGGCATTCGAACCTTTTCTTACCAGCTTTTTACAAACCATGGTTGGACTTTCACATCTTCTTGTAGCCGAACACATCCGCTCCCCCTATTGATTGTGTACAGTCGGGTATTTTAACCTTTTCTTACCCACTTTTTACCAACTATGGTCGGACATTCACACCTTCTTACAGCGGAACACCTCCGCTCCCTCTTTTGATGGTGTATGTTTGGGCATTCGAACCTTTTCTTACCCGCTTTTTACAAACTATGCTCGGACATTGAAACCTTCTTGTAGCCGAACACATCCACTCCTTCTTTTGATGATGTATGCTTGGGCATTCAAACCTACTTTTTGCCCGCTTTTCATTAATTTTGGGTGGACATTCACACCTTGTCACAGCCAAACACCTCCGCTCCCTGTTTTGATCATGTATGGTTGGACATTCGCACCTTGTCTCACCCGCTTTTTGCAAACTATGGTCGGCTGTTCACAGCTTCCTCTCCACCATACTTGTATGGTGGGATGTTCACACCCAGTTGCATCCGAAGACCTCCGCCCCCACTTTTGTTGATATTTAGTTGGTCATTCGCAGCTTACCCGCTTTTGGCAAACTATGGCCTTCTTGCAGCCAAACACCTCTGATCTCGCTTTTGATAATGTAAGGTTGGGCATTCAGACCTTGCTTCACCTGCTTTTCACCAAATATAGTCGGACATTCACACCTTCTTGCAGCCGAACACTTCCGCTCCACCTTTTAGTGTTCTATCACACCTTTTTTTCACCGAATTTTATAGATAATGGTTGGAAATTCTCAACCACTCTCATCCGAAGACCTCTCCTCCCGCTTTTGTTAATATATTTGAACTTTAGTGAGACATTCAAACCTTCTTGCAGCTGAACCACCTCCGCTCCCTGTTTTGATCATGTATGGTCTGGCAATACTACCTTTTCTTACCCGTTTGTGAGTAATTATGGCTGGATATTCACACCTACTTGCAGCTGAACACAATCTCTCTCGCTTTTAATTATGTTTGGATATTCGAACCTTTTCTTTACTGCTTTTTGCCAACTTTGGTCGGACGTTCACACCTTCTTGCAGCCGAACACCTCCGCTTCCGCTTTTGATGGTATATATTCGGGCATTCGAACCTTTTCTTACCAGCTTTTTACAAACGATGGTTGGACTTTCACACCTTCTTGTAGCCGAACAACTCCGCTCCCGCTATTGATTGTGTACAGTCGGGTATTTTAACCTTTTCTTACCCGCTTTTTACCAACTATGGTCGGACATTCACACCGTCTTACAGCGGAACATCTCCGCTCCCTCTTTTGATGGTGTATAGTCAGGCATTTGAACCTTTTCTTACCCGCTTTTTACAAACTATGGTCGGACATTGAAACCTTCGTGTAGCCGAAAACCTCTGCTCCCTCTTTTGATTATACATTGTCGGGCATTCGCACCTTATCTTACCCGCTTTTTACAAACTATAGTCAGACATTCACACCTTGCAGCTGAACCACCTCAGCTCCCTGTTTTGATCATGTATGGTCTGGCAATACTACCTTTTCTTACCCCTTTGTGAGTAATTATGGCTGGACATTCACACCTACTTGCAGTCGAACAGCTCTGCTCCCGCTTTTGATTATGTTTGGTTGGATATTCGAACCTTTTCTTAACTGCTTTTTACAAACTTTGGTCGGACGTTCACACCTTCTTGCAGCCGAACACCTCCGCTTCCGCTTTTGATGGTATATATTCGGGCATTCGAACCTTTTCTTACCAGCTTTTTACAAACCATGGTTGGACTTTCACATCTTCTTGTAGCCGAACACATCCGCTCCCTCTTTTGATGGTGTATGTTTGGGCATTCGAACCTTTTCTTACCCGCTTTTTACAAACTATGCTCGGACATTGAAACCTTCTTGCAGCCGAACACCTCCGCTTCCGCTTTTGATGGTATATATTCGGGCATTCGAACCTTTTCTTACCAGCTTTTTACAAACCATGGTTGGACTTTCACATCTTCTTGTAGCCGAACACATCCGCTCCCCCTATTGATTGTGTACAGTCGGGTATTTTAACCTTTTCTTACCCACTTTTTACCAACTATGGTCGGACATTCACACCTTCTTACAGCGGAACACCTCCGCTCCCTCTTTTGATGGTGTATGTTTGGGCATTCGAACCTTTTCTTACCCGCTTTTTAAAAACTATGCTCGGACATTGAAACCTTCTTGTAGCCGAACACATCCACTCCTTCTTTTGATGATGTATGCTTGGGCATTCAAACCTACTTTTTGCCCGCTTTTCATTAATTTTGGGTGGACATTCACACCTTGTCACAGCCAAACACCTCCGCTCCCTGTTTTGATCATGTATGGTTGGACATTCGCACCTTGTCTCACCCGCTTTTTGCAAACTATGGTCGGCTGTTCACAGCTTCCTCTCCACCATACTTGTATGGTGGGATGTTCACACCCAGTTGCATCCGAAGACCTCCGCCCCCACTTTTGTTGATATTTAGTTGGTCATTCGCAGCTTACCCGCTTTTGGCAAACTATGGCCTTCTTGCAGCCAAACACCTCTGATCTCGCTTTTGATAATATAAGGTTGGGCATTCAGACCTTGCTTCACCTGCTTTTCACCAAATATAGTCGGACATTCACACCTTCTTGCAGCCGAACACTTCCGCTCCACCTTTTAGTGTTCTATCACACCTTTTTTTCACCGAATTTTATAGATAATGGTTGGAAATTCTCAACCACTCTCATCCGAAGACCTCTCCTCCCGCTTTTGTTAATATATTTGAACTTTAGTGAGACATTCACACCTTCTTGCAGCTGAACCACCTCCGCTCCCTGTTTTGATCATGTATGGTCTGGCAATACTACCTTTTCTTACCCGTTTGTGAGTAATTATGGCTGGACATTCACACCTACTTGCAGCCGAACACCACCTCTCTCGCTTTTGATGATGTATGGACCGGCATTCTTACCTTTTCTAACACATTTTTCAGAAATTACGGTCGGAGATTCACACCTACTCACAGCCGAACAACTCCGCTCCCGCATTTGATGGTGTGCAGTCGGACATTCTCACCCTTTCTCATCAGCTTTTTGCAAATTATGATCTGACATTCACACCTACTTGCAGTCGAAAAGCTATGCTCCCGCTTTTGATTATGTTTGGTTGGATATTCAAACCTTTTCTTAACTGCTTTTTACAAACTTTGGTTGGACGTTCACACCTTCTTGTAGCCGAACACATCCACTCCTGCTTTTGATGATGTATGGTTGGGCATTCGCACCTTTTTTTTACCCATTTGTCAGGAATAATGGGTGGACATTCACACCTTCTTGCAGCTGAACACCTCCTCTCCCACTTATGATCATGTGCGGTTTGATTTTCGAAAATTTTCTTTCATGTTTTCTAGCAATTATTGATGGACATTTAGACCTTCTTGCAGCTGAACACTTCCGCTCCTGCTTTTGATCATACCTTGTCAGGCATTCGCACCATGTCTTACCCGCTTTTTACAAACTTTAGTCGAACATTTACACCTTTTTGCAGCCGAACACCACCTCTCTCGCTTTTGATGATGTATGGTCCGGCATTCTTTCCTTTTCTAACACATTTTTCAGCAATTATAGTCGGACATTCACACCTACTCAGAGCCGAACACCTCCGCTCCCGCATTTGATGGTGTATAGTCGGGCATTCTCACCCTTTCTCATCAGCTTTTTGCAAATTATGATCTGACATTCACACCTGCTTTTGATAATTTATGGTTGGGCATTCGCACCTTTTTTTACCCATTTTTCAGGAATTATGGGTGGACATTCACACCTTCTTGCAGCTGAACACCTCCTCTCCTTCTTATGATCATGTGCGGATGATATTCGAAAATTTTCTTTCATGTTTTAAAGCAATTATTGATGGACATTCAGACCTTCTTGCAGCTGAACCACTCTGCTCCCGCTTTTGATGGTGTATAGTCGGGCTTTCGAGCCTTTCCTTCCCGGTTTTTACAAATTATGGTTGGACATTCAGACCTTCTTGCAGCCGAACACCTCCGCTCCCTCTTTTGATCATACATTGTCGGGCATTAGCACCTTTTCTTACCCGCTTTTTACAAACCATAGTCGGACTTTCACATCTTTTAGTAGCCGAACAACTCCGCTCCCGCTATTGATTGTGTACAGTTGGGTATTTTAACCTTTTCTTACCTGCTTTTTACCAACTATGGTCGGACATTCACACCTTCTTACAGCGGAACACCTCCGCTCCCTCTTTTGATGGTGTATGTTCGGGCAGTCAAACCTTTTCTTACCTGCTTTTTACAAACTATGGTCAGACATTCAACCCTTCTTGGAGCCGAACACATCCACTCCTGCTTTTGATTATGTATAGTTGGGCATTCGCACCTTTTCTTACCCATTTTTCAGTAATTATGGGTGTAAATTCACACCTTCTTGCAGCCAAACACCTCCGCTCCCTCTTTTGATCATACATTTTCGGGCATTCGCACCTTTTCTTACCCGCTTTTTACAAACCATGGTCGGACTTTCACACCTTTTAGTAGCCGAACAACTCCGCACCCGCTACTGATTGTGTACAGTCGGGTATTTTAACCTTTTCTTACCCGTTTTTTACCAACTATGGTCGGACATTACAGCGGAACACCTCCGCTCCCTCCTTTGATGGTGTATGTTCGGGCATTCGAACCTTTTCTTACCCGTTTTTACAAAATATGGTCAGACGTTCAAACCTTCTTGTAGCCGAACATATCCACTCCTGCTTTTGATGATGTATGGTTGGGCATTCAAACCTACTTGTTGCCCGCTTTTCATTAATTATGGGTGGACATTCACACCTTGTCTCAGCCAAACACCTCCGCTCCCTGTTTTGATCATGTATGGTTTGACATTCGCACCTTTGCTTACCCTCTTTTTATACTGATTGCTCAAGATTAAGTTGTTCTTTCTCAAACTACAAATTTTTTTTAATTGTTGAAACTTGATTTGAAGTGGATAAATAAGGAAGACAGTTTTAAGTCAGGCTGATAGCAATTAATTTTATAGCAAAATCTTTATTTCGTCATTTGTCGAGAGATGCTTATTGCTGAAGAAGTTCTTTCTCATTCTACAAAGTACAACGTTGTTTATCATTGAAACTTGATTAGACATGAATAAATATGAAGGACAAAGCAGTCTTAACTTGGTTTGAGTTAAGGAATTCGTTTTATAGGAGAATCCGAATTCGTGCATAACTCGTAAAATAGAGCTTATTTTCGGATTCCTGAAGAATGAGTCTGGTTCTTTCTCATAATACAAAGTTTGTTGTTTATTGTTGAAACTTCATCAGACCGTTAGATATAGTCGGACTCATCTTGACGCACGGCTTGGGATCTGGAACCAGTACTCTTGAGAGGGGTTGGACTCTCTTCCACTCTGGAGTTGCCCGTGGTGAGAGGCGCAGAGCAGGTGTGGGCATACTTATTGCCCCCCGGCTGTGTGCCAGTACATTGGGGTTTACCCCAGTGAACGAGAGGGTAGCCTCCCTCCGCCTTGGGTGGGGGGACGAGTCCTGACTGTTGTTTGTGCCTATGCGCCAAACAGCAGTTCAGAGTACCTACCCTTTTTGGAGTCTCTGGGGGAGGCACTGGAGAATGCTCCTACCGGAGACTCCCTCATTCTGCTGGGGGACTTCAATGCTCACGTGGGCAATGACAGTGAGACCTGGAGGGGTGTGATTGGGAGGAACGGCCCCCCCGATCTGAATCAGAGTGGTGTTATGTTGTTGGACTTCTGTGCCAGTCATAGACTGTCCATAACGAACACCATGTTCAGGCATAAGGGTGTCCATATGTGCACTTGGCACCAGGACACCCTTGGCCGCAGTTCGATGATCGACTTTGTGGTTGTATCATCGGACTTGCGGCCGTATGTCCTGGACACTCGGGTGAAGAGAGGGGCGGAGCTGTCAACTGATCACCACCTGGTGGTGAGTTGGCTCCGCTGGTGGGGGAGGATGCCGATCAGACCTGGCAGGCCCATACGTATTGTGAGGGTCTGCTGGGAGCGTTTGTCAGAATCCCCCGTCAGAAGGAGCTTTAACTCCCACCTCCGGCAGAGCTTCAACCATATTTGAGGTGGGGGACATTGAGTCCGAATGGGCCATGTTCCGTGACTCCATTGCCGAGGCAGCTGGTCGGAGTTGTGGCCGTAAGGTGGTCGGTGCCTGTCGTGGCGGCAACCCTCGAACCTGCTGGTGGACACCAGTGGTGAGGGAAGCCGTCAAGCTGAAGAAGGAGTCCTATCGGGCCTTTTTGGCCAGTGGGACCCTGGAAGAAGCTGATAGGTACCGACGGGCCAGACGGGCCACGGCTTCGGCGGTTGTGAGGCAAAAACTCGGGCCTGGGAGGAGTTCGGTGAGACCATGGAGAACGATTTCCGGACGGCCTCGAAAAGATTCTGGTCCACCATCCGGCGTCTCAGGGGGGGGAAGCGGCTCACAGTCAACACTGTTTACAGTGGGGACGGGGCTTTGCTGACCTCAACTAGGGATGTTGTGAGTCGGTGGGGGGAGTACTTCGAGGAACTCCTCAATCCTACCAACACGTGCTCGGAAGAGGCAGAGTCGGAGAGCTCGGAGACGGGGCCTCCCATTTCTGGGGCTGAGGTTGCCGAGGTGGTTAAAAAGCTCCTCGGTGGCAAGGCCCCGGGGGTGGATGAGGTCCGTCCTGAGTTTCTCAAGGCTCTGGATGTTGTAGGGCTGTCTTGGCTGACACGCCTCTGCAGTATCGCGTTGACATCGGGGACAGTGCCTCTGGACTGGCAGATTGGGGTGGTGGCCCCCTTCTTTAAAAAGGGGGACCGGAGGGTGTGTTCCAACTATAGGGGTATCACACTCCTCAGCCTCCCTGGTAAGGTCTATTCGGGGGTATTGGAGAGGAGGATCCGTCGGATAATCGAGCCTCGGATTCAGGAGATGCAGTGTGGCTTTCGTCCTGGCCGTGGAACAGTGGACCAGCTCTATACCCTCGGCAGGATCCTGGAGGGTGCATGGGAGTTCGCCCAACCAGTCTACATGTGTTTTGTGGACTTGGAGAAAGCGTTCGACCGTGTCCCTCGTGGAGTCCTGTGGGGGGTGCTCCGGGAATATGGAGTGCCGGACCCCTTCATAGGGGCCGTTCGGTCTCTGTATGACCGGTCATACAGAGACCTGCCACCGGTGCCAGAGTTTGGTCCGCATTGCCGGCAGTAAGTCGGATACGTTTCCGGTGAGAGTTGGACTCCGTCAGGGCTGCCCTTTGTCACCGATTCTGTTCCTAACTTTTATGGACAGAATTTCTAGGCGGAGCCAGGGCGTTGAGGGTGTCCCATTTGGCGACCTCAGAATCGGGTCTCTGCTTTTTGCAGATGATGTGGTTCTGTTAGCGTCGTCAGGCCGTGACCTTCAGCTCTCACTGGAGTGATTCGCAGCCGAGTGTGAAGCGGCTGGGATGAGAATCAGCACCTCCAAATCCGAGACTATGGTTCTCAGCCGGAAAAGGGTGGAATGCTCTCTCCGGGTCGGGAATGAGATCCTTCCCCAAGAGGAGGAGTTCAAGTATCTCGGGGTCTTGTTCACGAGTGACGGACGAATGGAGCGGGAGATTGACGGGCGGATCGGTGCGGCGCCTGCAGTGTTGCAGGCTCTGCACCGACCCGTCGTTGTGAAGAGGGAGCTGAGCCAGAAGGCGAAGCTCTCTACTTACTGGTCAATCTACGTTCCCATCCTCACCTATGGTCACGAGTTGTGGGTAGTGACCGAAAGAACAAGATCGCGAATACAAGCGGCCGAAATGGGTTTCCTCCGCAGGGTGTCTGGGCTCTCCCTTAGAGATAGGGTGAGAAGCTCAGTCATCCGGGAGGGGCTCGGAGTAGAACCGCTGCTCCTCCGCATTGAGAGGAGTCAGATGAGGTGGCTCGGGCATCTGGTTAGGATGCCCCCTGGGCGCCTCCCTGGGGAGGTGTTCCGGGCACGTCCCACTGGGAGGAGACCCCGGGGGAGACCCAGGACACGTTGGAGAGACTATGTCTCTCGGCTGGCCTGGGAACGCCTCGGGGTCCCCCCGGAAGAGCTGGAGGAAGTGGCCGGGGACAGAGACGTCTGGGTTTCTCTGCTCAAGCTCCTGCCCCCGCGACCCGACCCCCGGATAAGCGGCAGATGATGGATGGATGGATGGATATATCCTCCACCAACCAGACTTACAACCCCCGACTAGGGTAGCAGAATTTCTAAGCATCTGTACCCCAAAACTACTATCAAAAATATATAAATTATTGTCTAAGATAGATGACACAATGTCTCTTCCATCCTCAAAATGGGAGGCAGATTTATCCATCAGTTCTGGTCATAGCTTCTAACCACAAATATGTTTGAACACCTTCATAAAGACTCGAAATCCTAATTTACAGCTCATACAATACAAAATCCTTCATTAAACACACTATACAGGACAAAGGATGTTCAGGATGGGTCTTACACACTCAAACATCTGCTCACATTGCACAGATAACACACCTGATGATTATGCACACGCTTTGTGGTTTTTCTGCGCCTGTCCAGAAGTTCTGGCTTGAAGTCTGTGAGGACCTATCAACATGGCTAAAGTGTAGCATCCCTGCATGCCCCACACTGTGCATACTTGGTGACTTAGACAACATCAACATGGAAATTAACTCAGCACACATGGTTGTCACAGTGTTATGTATTGCAAAGAAAACTATTCTCATGAACTGGAAAGCGAAGAACAATCTGTGTATTAACCAGTTTAGAAATTTTCTTTTAGATTATATTAGCATGGAAACAATGTCTGCCTCCTCAAAACATCAATTGGCTGAATTTCATTCTCTCTGGTCCCCTCTGATTAGTTTTATCACATAGTGGTGGTGGTGGGTTGCTGGGTGATGGTGGGTCTCAGGCCCGGGCTGCTGCGACTGGTGTGACCGGGTGGTTTGTTTGTTTGTTTTTTGATGTTGTTTGTTTGTTTTTTGTAGAGATCCTCCTGGGTGGGGTTGGGTTGAGTGGGGTGGGGCGGGATGGGTACCTTCTGGGGGTACAGTAGCTCCCGGAATATGGTCGCTGCAGGCCCCGAGCCTGGTGGACATCAGGCCCTCCTGCCCATTGTTGGCTCCCAGGTAGCGGGGATGCCTATTGCAGCCAGTCCCTGGCTGCCCTCTCTGGGGGAGAGTAGCTCCCCCGTTATATATCCCCATACCCCTCTCCCTTCTGGCTCCTGTACACAGCACACACTCACACATGAAGGGTTTTGGGGGCGTGTGTGTTCGGTGGGGTGCAGTGGATGGGGCCACGTAGGTGGTCCCCTTTGGTTGCACTCTGCAGTTCCCTGCCCCTGTTTTAATTACACCTTAGACATTAGTACTTATCAAACACACTCACACACACACATTAGGTCTTGGGGGGTGGTTACACTGAGTGGCATCTGGTGGGCGGGGCTCTTTGGGTATGTAGGCTGCCCAGAGTGCCGCGCTCCCAGTTCTACAAGTTTGGCTGCCCCTCAATTTTAATTGCTCACTATTAGAAAATATTGAAGAGCCAGAAGGGTGAGGGGAGGGGTCTTCTTCGCACACCCCTGCTTCCTGGTGTCTGCTCGGGGCAGGAGGGGCCAGGAGGATTAATTAATTGTTCTGCTGGTTCGGGGTCTGTGGTGGCTGGGGGGTTGCTGGCCTCCTGGTGTGCCCGCTGCACTACACCCCAGCAGAGTCGAGGGAGGTAGGATGTGTGGATGTGTGGATGTATGGGACGTGAAAGTGTGTGTGGTAATGATTGGGCCTGGATCTGGGACTTGCTGTCGCCTGGCCTGCCTGTGTTTCTCCCGATGGGGCATCAGCGTTGCCTCTCCCCACTGCTCGCGACTTCACCCACCTGTGGGCACGTCTTGACTCCCAGGGCACTTGGCCAGGGGCGCTGGGGCAGGCGCTGACCCACTTTGTGGCTGTCTGGGGCGCTTGGCCCTCCTGGGTATTGGGTGGGGCCTCTGCCGGGGGGTTTGGGGGCGCTCGGGCTCCTGGGGCCCAGGTCCAGTGCACGGCCCATGTCTGGGCGGCTGGGGCCTGGCGGGGTCGGTGGGCTGTTACCCCTGGTTCCCGGAGTGCCTCTGCCCTATGCTTATGGGGGCTCTTTCCGGGGGCTTCCTCTGCAGTCTTCTGGGTGGATGCGTGGTTGCCCCTGCGGTGGGCTGCCTGGGTTCTGTGCTCTGTGGGGGCTGCTGGTGGATTTTCTACCTTTGATTTGTTAAGATTGAGCCAATCAGGGACAACCTTGAAGGATCTCTTTGGTTTTGTAGGATCAGTAATTACCTGAGAAAGGTTGATATTGGTACACACCTTTTTTAAATGATCAGAGGCAGAGTTCAACTTGTTTAAATTAAAATTGCCACACAGAGATTGGGTTTAGGCCACATGCACACAGAATGACATAAACAAATATAAGAAATATTAAACATTTACACATAGATTTTTGAATACATGTAGAGGAATGATACTTTGAAATGTGCTCATTGCGGAGTTATGATCAGTTGAGTAATGAAGGTTGAACTATTCTAGGAAAGAGGTTCTATTCCCAGCATCATGATGGACACTCCTGATATAGAAGGTTTCGCTAAGGCATTGGAATTGTTTTACTATTTTCATATGCATGTGCAATGAAGAATTGCTTGTTGCTGATAAATGCAAAGAAGAACAGCTTACACATAGATGCTCACATATAGGCTGCTGAATGCAATGAAGACCTGCTTATCAAGTAAAGTTCAATGTCAATGTGTAATATTCAATTAGGATTTGCAAAACAGTGAAGTTAAACAATGAATGGGTCCATAGTCGGTATGAGAAGACTACAGGAATATTTACCTGGGTGTACGTTCAAACAGAGATGAGAAAATTGCGATAAATAATTGTTTGTTTGTTTGTTAGTATGTATAGGAATGTTATGTGTATAAACTGTGTTGAGTTATAGTTACTCAGTAGTGTCTCAGTGAAACAACCGACGGGGGAAGCCTTGCGGTGACAACAAAAGCAGTGTTTTACTGATCAGTCAAGTTGCTCCAGTGTACTCCATACAAACTGGTTGGCTACTGAAGGGATAGAAAATGGGGAATACTTGTTTTAAAGCAAACAAGGAATTAGATGGGAAAAATACATGTTTTAACGGGACCCAGACAATATTAAATACTCAGACAGATGGGAGAAGAAGTGTAGTTTTGTAGGAAATCACAAAATTATTACATAGAATTAGTGAAATCAATTTAAGAATGCCTTTCTGAAGAGCTGTTTACCACAGATGAGCAGCTTTGCGACCAAGCACATTGTAGATCGCTTTACTGCCAAAATGATCTAATTTAATGGATTGGTTTAGACATGCATAACAGCATTTTAAGAACAAAGAGAGAAACAAAAAGGGACAACGCTTCATGGTGGAAGGTGATGTATAAATAACTGTGTATATGATGAAGGGGGTGGCAACACCCATTCCGAAATCCCGCCATTCCGACATCCCGCTATTCCGACATCCCACCATTCCGACATACCACCATTCGGACAAACCACCATTCCGCTATGCAAACGTCCCACCATTCCGACATCCCACCATTGCGACATCCCGCTATTCTGACGTTCAAATGTCCCACCATTCCGACAAGGCTTTCCGTATAAGGAAATGTGTGTTACTCAACAGGTGAGTCCCTTCTTTCTGTTCATGCAATTTATATGTTTAACACATGTTTATAGACAAGCGTTATTAAAAACACAAAGTCTCGGCAACTGGAGGAGGAGAAGCAGTCCGCGGTGGTTTTCAATCACACACTCCAATGCCACTTGTTTCAACTTCCGAAAATTTAATCCAGGAAAAAAAGGCTTACAAACATGGACCAAAACGGCTCCATAACACGCACAAGAATCCAAAAGAAACGAAAGTTAACTAAAAGAAAGCAAATAAACAGTATGAAGTGGTCAAAATTGGTTTTACGCATGCCTATGTGCGTCTGGCACATGCGTCTTCGGGCTCTCCCACGTTGGTTTGTGGATGAAAGCTATATGTTCAGCTGTAATGTCATGTAAAAACAATCTCTACATGACATTTAGTCCCAGGTGTGACCAGTTAGGTCCTTAAGATATCAACAGGCTGTATAAAGCTACAACCGTTGCGGCTGTGTGTTTGTGCCAAATGCGCAAAACCCATCCGCGCTTCCCAAAATTGGAGTGAGTACTCATAAATCACGTGAATAACATGAATAAACGTTTTTACTGCATTTTGTTGTGTTTTATACGTTCTATGCTGTCATTTCTATCTTCTCCTATTGGCAAGGCAAGGCAGAGTGCTCGCAACTGTGTCCTGTGCAGTAGCCGTGATATCTGTAATTGCAATTATTACTTTTGCATATGATGACAGCGTGCAAAAGACGCATGGGCTCTGTGGAGAGCTCCGCTCCAGCTGGCTGCTGTGACAGCTCACTGACACTGTATTTCTGCTTAATCAGTTTCAGTCTCGCCAGAGTTACATTAATATCTGTATTTTTACATTTGAAATTCAGGGGATTTTGATAATAGATTATTAAAGTTTGTTTGCAAGGCTGTGGCCTCTGCATGTGCAAAGCTTGTGCGCCAAACTTTAGGGCGTATTTGCGCCGGCATATCATTAGTGCAAAATGTTTTGGGTAAAAAATAGGCTATTAAAAGGAACTGTAGGAATGGCGGTATGTTAAAAAAAAAAAAAAACATACCGCCATTCCGACCATAGGAGGAAAAAAGTGTCGGAATGGTGGGACGTTTGATAAAAAATTAAGTGTCGCCATTCCGACAATTGGAGACCCATGTCGGAATGGCGAGATGTCGGAATGGCAGCATGTAACCATGATGAAGGAGAGACCATTTGAGCAGCACAGCCATTTCGCAGCATAGGGACAGCAGTCCAAGTTACAGGATCTCCCACGTGGTATCACCTGTCACATTGTGTCAAGGCATCAAAAGAAGAAAAAATCACCAAACTCAAGGACAAAAAGACAAAGACTCCGGTGAACGAAGACAGAGGACTGACAAACCAGAAATACAAAAGGATTCTCGATATCAAGATCCAGAAGAAGAGGCTAACAATGCCACGAACACTTACGATGCTGGGAATGATGCCAGCAATGAACAGAGAAGAAGATTCAGTGTCATCAATCTGCATTACTTGCCTCTAATGAGGGGGTGAATATAGAATCCTCAACGATTACAACGTCTCTGGGAACTGTGACAACAACAAGGTTTAAACCATTTTGATATATATTGTAACCTATTGTCTAAGGAATAGTGCCGAAAATGAGGTAAATCTAATCCACCACTGTCCTTGGTCTTCTGTAGGGTTTTTAAACTAATACGTGGTGGTTTGTTTTTCCACAGAAATTTGGAGATGCATGAATCTAGTGACTTAAACCAAGTAGCAGATGGTTTTATGGGGATCATTGAGAACAAATAGTTAACTTTTGGTAGTATCATCATTTTAATGGATGTAACTCTCCCCATAAGTGATATAGGTAAGGACTTCCAACGAGAGATCGTCCTCTACTGTCTTTAATAATTGCACATAATTTAGCTTTGTTAGCTCTGAGAGCCTGG
Source organism: Leuresthes tenuis (assembly GCF_036924035.1). Taxonomy (NCBI): domain Eukaryota; kingdom Metazoa; phylum Chordata; class Actinopteri; order Atheriniformes; family Atherinopsidae; genus Leuresthes; species Leuresthes tenuis. The sequence continues at coordinate 880,284 of NW_027325392.1, forward strand.
AGGAAATGTTTATGCCTAAATATCTAATATTTCCTGACTGTAAAGTGATCGCAGGTATATTATGGACCCTACAGTTAATGGGCAGAACTGTGGTCTTAGACCAGTTGATAGAGTAGTCAGAAAGTGCTGAGAATTTATTTATGAGTGTGATCGTGTGACTGAGAGACGTCTGTGAGTTCTGAAGGAAAAGTAATACATCATCAGCATAAAGACTTATTTTATGCTCAATATTTTGGGATTAATTACTCACAAACGGGTAAGAAAAGGTAGTATTGCCAGACCATACATGATCAAAACAGGGAGCGGAGGTGGTTCAGCTGCAAGGTGTGAATGTCTGACTATAGTTTGTAAAAAGCGGGTAAGATAAGGTGCGAATGCCCGACAATGTATGATCAAAAGAGTGAGCGGAGGTTTTCGGCTGCAAGAAGGTCTGAATGTCCACCCAAAATTCCTGAAAAATGGGTAAAAAAAGGGTGCGAATGCCAAACCATACATCATCAAAAGCAGGAGTGGATGTGTTCGGCTACAAGAAGGTTTGAATGTCCGACCAAAGTTTGTAAAAAGCAGGTAAGAAAAGGTGAAAATACCCGACTGTACACAATCAAAAGAGGGAGCGGAGTTGTTCAGCAACAAAGAGTGAAAGTCTGACCATGGTTTGTAAAAAGTGGGTAAGAAAAGGTTTGTATGCCCGAATATACAACATCAAAAGCAGAAGCGGAGGTGTTCGGCTGCTTGAAAGTTTGAACGTCCTACCAAAGTTTGTAAAAAGCAGTTAAGAAAAGTTTCGAATATCCAACCAAACATATTCAAAAAGCGGGAGCAGAGTGGTTCAGCTGCAAGAAGGTCTGAATGTCCATCAATAATTGCTTTAAAACATGAAAGAAAATTTTCGAATATCATCCGCACATGATCATAAGAAGGAGAGGTGTTCAGCTGCAAGAAGGTGTGAATGTCCACCCATAATTCCTGAAAAATGGGTAAAAAAAAGGTGCGAATGCCCAACCATACATCATCAAAAGCAGGAGTGGATGTGTTCGGCTACAAGAAGGTGTGAACGTCCAACCAAAGTTTGTAAAAAGCAGTTAAGAAAAGGTTTGAATATCCAACCAAACATAATCAAAAGCGGGAGCATAGCTTTTCGACTGCAAGTAGGTGTGAATGTCAGATCATAATTTGCAAAAAGCTGATGAGAAAGGGTGAGAATGTCCGACTGCACACCATCAAATGCGGGAGCGGAGTTGTTCGGCTGTGAGTAAGTGTGACTCTCTGACCATAATTGCTGAAAAATGTGTTAGAAAAGGTAAGAATGCCGGTCCATACATCATCAAAAGCGAGAGAGGTGGTGTTCGGCTGCAAGTAAGTGTGAATGTCCAGCCATAATTACTCACAAACGGGTAAGAAAAGGTAGTATTGCCAGACCATACATGATCAAAACAGGGAGCGGAGGTGGTTCAGCTGCAAGAAGGTGTGAATGTCCGACTAAAGTTCAAATATATTAACAAAAGCGGGAGGAGAGGTCTTCGGATGAGAGTGGTTGAGAATTTCCAACCATAATCTATGAAATTCGGTGAAAAAAAGGTGTTATAGAACACTAAAAGGTGGAGCGGAAGTGTTCGGCTGCAAGAAAGGTGTGAATGTCCGACTATATTTGGTGAAAAGCAGGTGAAGCAAGGTCTGAATGCCCAACCTTACATCATCAAAAGCGAGATCAGAGGTGTTTGGCTGCAAGAAGGCCATAGTTTGCCAAAAGCGGGTAAGCTGCGAATGACCAACTAAATATCAACAAAAGTGGGGGCGGAGGTCTTCGGATGCAACTGGGTGTGAACATCCCAACATACAAGTATGGTGGAGAGGAAGCTGTGAACAGCCAACCATAGTTTGCAAAAAGCGGGTGAGAAAAGGTGCGAATGTCCAACCATACATGATCAAAACAGGGAGCGGAGGTGTTTGGCTGTGACAAGGTGTGAATGTCCACCCAAAATGAATGAAAAGCGGGCAAAAAATTAGGTTTGAATGCCCAAGCATACATCATCAAAAGAAGGAGTGGATGTGTTCGGCTAGAAGAAGGTTTGAATGTCCGAGCATAGTTTGTAAAAAGCGGGTAAGAAAAGGTTCGAATGCCCAAACATACACCATCAAAAGAGGGAGCGGAGGTGTTCCGCTGTAAGAAGGTATGAATGTCCGACCATAGTTGGTAAAAAGTGGGTAAGAAAAGGTTAAAATACCCGACTGTAAACAAACAATAGCGGGAGCGGATGTGTTTGGCTACAAGAATGTGTGAAAGTCCGACCATGGTTTGTAAAAAACGGGTAAGAAAAGGTGCGAATGCCCGACAATGTATGATCAAAAGAGGGAGCGGAGGTTTTTGGCTACAAGAAGGTTTGAATGTCCGACCATAGTTTGTAAAAAGCGGGTAAGAAAAGGTTCAAATGCCTGACTATACACCATCAAAAGCGGGAGCGGAGGTGTTCCGCTGTAAGAAAGTGTGAATGTCCGACCATAGTTGGTAAAAAGCGGGTAAGAAAAGGTTAAAATACCCGACTGTACACAATCAATAGGGGGAGAGGAGTTGTTCGGCTACAAGAAGGTGTGAAAGACCAACCATGGTTTGTAAAAAGCTGGTAAGAAAAGGTTCGAATGCCCGAATATATACCATCAAAAGCGGAAGCGGAGGTGTTCGGCTACAAGAAGGTTTGAATGTCCGACCATAGTTTGTAAAAAGCGGGTAAGAAAAGGTTCAAATGCCTGACTATACACCATCAAAAGAGGGAGCGGAGATGTTCCGCTGTAGACGGTGTGAATGTCCGACCATAGTTGGTAAAAAGCGGGTTAGAAAAGGTTAAAATACCCGACTGTACACAATCAATATCGGGAGCGGAGTTGTTCGGCTACAAGAAGGTGTGAAAGTCCAACCATGGTTTGTAAAAAGCTGGTAAGAAAAGGTTCGAATGCCCGAATATATACCATCAAAAGCGGAAGCGGAGGTGTTCGGCTGCGAGAAGGTGTGAACGTCCGACCAAAGTTGGCAAAAAGCAGTAAAGAAAAGGTTCGAATATCCAAACATAATTAAAAGTGAGAGAGATTGTGTTCAGCTGCAAGTAGGTGTGAATATCCAGCCATAATTACTCACAAACGGGTAAGAAAATGTAGTATTGCCAGACCATACCTGATCAAAACAGGGAGCGGAGGTGGTTTAGCTGCAAAAAGGGGTGAATGTCCAACTAAAGTTCAAATATATTAACAAAAGCGGGAGGAGAGGTCTTCGGATTAGAGTGGTTGAGAATTTCCAACCATAATCTATAAAATGTGGTGGAAAAAAAAGGTGTGAAGGAATGAATTTTATAGCAAAATCCGAAATCATGCATAACTCCGCATAAGGAACGTATTGCTCAACCAAAGGGATGCTTCTTTCTCATTCAGGGTAATATGAGGAACTTTATGCTTGATACATTTTAGACATGGATAACTATGAAGGACAAAGCAATTTTAACTTGGTTTGAGCAAAGCAATTCATTTTATAGGAAAATCCGAAATCGTGCAGGACTCATGAAAGTAAGCTTTTTCTCGGATTCCTGATCCTCCAGTGTTGCTCTTTCCTATAATGAAAAATACAGCCTTGTTCTTTGTTGAAATTTATATAGACATTGATAAATATGAAGAACAAAGCAGTTTCCACTTTGTTTGAGTGAAGGAATTAATTTTATAGCAAAATCCCAAATCAAGCAGAACGTATGAAAATAAGCTTGTTTTCGGATTCCTGATCCTTCAGTGTTGCTATTTCTTCTACTGCAAAATACAATGTTGTTCTTTGTTGAAGTCAATCTAGACATTGATAAATATGAAGGACAAAGCAGTTTTAACATAGTTTGAGTAAAGGAATTCATTTTATACATAAAATCCCAAATCATGCAGAACGTATGAAAATAAGCTTATTCTCGGATTCCTGATCCTTCAGTGTTGCTCTTTCTACTACTGCAAAATACAATGTTGTTCTTTGTTGAAGTAAATCTAGACATTGATAAATATGAAGGACAAAGCAGTTTTCACTTGGTTTGAGTGAAGGAATTCATTTTATACATAAAATCCCAAATCATGCAAAACGTATGAAAAGAAGCTTATTCTCGGATTCCTGATCCTTCAGTGTTGCTTTTTCTTCTACTGCAAAATACAATGTTGTTCTTTGTTGAAGTCGATCTAGACATTGATAAATATGAAGGACAAAGCAGTTTTAACTTGGTTTGAGTGAAGGAATTCATTTTATACATAAAATCCCAAATAATGCAGAACGTATGAAAACAAGCTTATTCTCGGATTACTGTTCCTTCAGTGTTGCTCTTTCTTCTACTGCAAAATCCAGTGTTGTTCTTTGTTGAAGTCAATCTAGACATTGATAAATATGAAGGACAAAGCAGTTTTAACATAGTTTGAGTGAAGGCGTTCATTTATAGTAAAATCAATAATCGTGCAGAACTCATGAAAATAAGCTTATTCTCGGATTCCTAAAACTTTTGATTTTGCTCTTTCTTTACTACAAAGTACAATGTTGTTCTTTGTTGAAGTCGATCTAGACATTGATAAATATGAAGGACAAAGCAGTTTTCACTTGGTTTGAGTGAAGGATTTGCAGCTGAAAACCTCCCGCTCCCGCTTTTGATTGTGTATAGTCGGGCTTTCGAGCCTTTTCTTACCCGGTTTTTAGAAATTATGGTTGGACATTCAGACCTTGCAGCCGAAGACCTCCACTCCCTCTTTTGATCATACATTGTCGGGCATTCGCACCTTGTCTTACCCGCTTTTTACAAACTATAGTCAGACATTCACACCTTGCAGCTGAACCACCTCAGCTCCCTGTTTTGATCATGTATGGTCTGGCAATACAACCTTTTCTTACCCGTTTGTGAGTAATTATGGCTGGACATTCACACCTACTTGCAGTCGAACAGCTCTGCTCCCGCTTTTGATGGTATATATTCGGGCATTCGAACCTTTTCTTAACTGCTTTTTGCAAACTTTGGTCGGACGTTCACACCTTCTTGCAGCCGAACACCTCCGCTTCCGCTTTTGATGGTATATATTCGGGCATTCAAACCTTTACTTAGCAGCTTTTTACAAACCATGGTTGAACTTTCACACCTTCTTGTAGCCGAACAACTCCGCTCCCGCTATTGATTGTGTACAGTCAGGTATTTTAACCTTTTCTTACCCGCTTTTTACCAACTATGGTCGGATATTCACACCGTCTTACAGCGGAACACCTCCGCTCCCGCTTTTGATGGTGTATAGTCAGGCATTTGAACCTTTTCTTACCCGCTTTTTACAAACTATGGTCGGACATTCAAACCTTCTTGTAGCCGAAAACCTCCGCTCCCTCTTTTGATCATACATTGTCGGGCATTCGCACCTTTTCTTACCCGTTTTTTTACAAACCATGGTCGGACTGTCACACATTCTTGTAGCCAAACACATCCGCTCCCGCTATTGATTGTGTACAGTCGGGTATTTTAACCTTTTCTTACCCGTTTTTTACCAACTATGGTCGGACATTCACACCTTCTTACAGCGGAACACCTCCGCTCCCTCTTTTGATGGTGTATGTTTGGGCATTCGAACCTTTTCTTACCCGCTTTTTACAAACTATGCTCGGACATTCAAACCTTGTAGCCGAACACATCCACTCCTGCTTTTGATGATGTATGGTTGGGCATTCAAACCTACTCTTTGCCCGCTTTTCATTAATTTTGGGTGGACATTCACACCTTGTCACAGCCAAACACCTCCGCTCCCTGTTTTGATCATGTATGGTTGGACATTCGCACCTTTTCTCACCCGCTTTTTGCCAACTATGGTCGGCTGTTCACAGCTTCCTCTCCACCATACTTGTATGGTGGGATATTCACACCCACTTGCATCCGAAGACCTTTTGTTGATATTTAGTCGGTCATTCGCAGCTTACCCGCTTTTGGCAAACTATGGCCTTCATGCAGCCAAACACCTCTGATCTCGCTTTTGATGATGTAAGGTTGGGCATTCAGACCTTGCTTCACCTGCTTTTCACCAAATATAGTCGGACATTCACACCTTCTTGCAGCCGAACACTTCCGCTCCACCTTTTAGTGTTCTATCACACCTTTTTTTTCACCGCATTTTATAGATTATGGTTGGAAATTCTCAACCACTCTCATCCGAAGACCTCTCAACCCGCTTTTGTTAATATATTTGAACTTTAGTCGGACATTCACACCTTCTTGCAGCTGAACCACCTCCGCTCCCTGTTTTGATCATGTATGGTCTGGCAATACTACCTTTTCTTACCCGTTTGTTAGTAATTATGGCTGGACATTCACACCTACTTGCAGCCGAACACCACCTCTCCCGCTTTTGATGATGTATGGACCGGCATTCTTACCTTTTCTAACACATTTTTCAGCAATTATGGTCGGAGATTCACACTTACTCACAGCCGAACAACTCCGCTCCCGCATTTGATGGTGTATAGTCGGGCATTCTCACCCTTTCTCATCAGCTTTTTTCAAATTATGATCTGACATTCACACCTGCTTTTGGTAATGTATGGTTGGGCATTCGCACCTTTTCTTACCCATTTTTCAGGAATTATGGGTGGACATTCACACCTTCTTGCAGCTGAACACCTCCTCTCCCGCTATTGATTGTGTACAGTCGGGTATTTTAACCTTTTCTTACCCGCTTTTTACCAAATATGGTCGGACATTCACACCGTCTTACAGCGGAACACCTCTGCTCCCGCTTTTGATGGTGTATAGTCAGGCATTTGAACTTTTTCTTACCCGCTTTTTACAAACTATGGTCGGACATTCAAACCTTCTTGTAGCCGAAAACCTCCGCTCCCTCTTTTGATTATACATTGTTGGGCATTCGCACCTTATTTACAAACTATAGTCAGACATTCACACCTTGCAGCTGAGCCACATCAGCTCCCTGTTTGGATAGTGTATGTTCGGGCATTCGAAACTATTCTTACCCCCTTTTTACAAACTATGCTCGGAGATTCACACCTACTCACAGCCGAACAACTCCGCTCCCGCATTTGATGATGTATTGTCCGGCATTCTAGTCTCTTCTAACACATTTTTCAGCAATTATGGTTGGACATTCACACCTACTCACAGCCGAACACTTCCGCTCCCGCATTTGATGGTGTATAGCCGGGCATTCTCACCCTTTCTCATCAGCTTTTTGCAAATTATGATCTGACATTCACACCTACTTGCAGTCGAACAGCTCTGCTCCCGCTTTTGATTATGTTTGGTTGGATATTCGAACCTTTTCTTAACTGCTTTTTACAAACTTTGGTCGGACGTTCACACCTTCTTGCAGCCGAACCCATCCACTTCCACTTTTGATGGTATATATTCGGGCATTCGAACCTTTTCTTACCCGCTTTTTACAAACCGTGGTCGGACTTTCACACCTTCTTGTAGCCAAACAACTCCGCTCCCGCTATTGATTGTGTACAGTCGGGTATTTTAACCTTTTCTTACCCGCTTTTTACCAACTATGGTCGGACATTTACACCTTCTTACAGCGGAACACCTCCGCTCCCTCTTTTGATGGTCTATGTTTGGGCATTCGAACCTTTTCTTACCCGCTTTTTACAAACTATGGTCGGACATTCAAACCTTCTTGTAGCCGAACACATCCACTCCTGCTTTTGATGATGTATGGTTGGGCATTTTCACCTTTTCTTACCCATTTTTCAGTAATTATGGGTGGACATTCACACCTTCTTGCAGCTGAACAACTCCTCTCCCGCTTATGATCATGTGCGGTTTGATATTCGAAAATTTTCTTTCATGTTTTAAAGCAATTATTGCTGGACATTCAAATCTTCTTGTAGCCGAACACATCCACTCCTGCTTTTGATGATGTATGGTTTGGCATTCGCACCCTTTTTTTACCCATTTTTCAGGAATTTTGGGTGGACATTCAGACCTTCTTGCAGCCGAAAACCTCCGCTCACTCTTTTGATCATACATTGTCGGGCATTCGCACCTTATCTTACCCGCTTTTTACAAACTATAGTCAGACATTCACACCTTGCAGCTGAACCACCTCCGCTCCCTGTTTTGATCATGTATGGTCTGGCAATACTACCTTTTCTTACCCGTTTGTGAGTAATTAATCCCAAAATATTGAGCATAAAATAAGTCTTTATGCTGATGATGTATTACTTTTCCTTCAGAACTCACAGACGTCTCTCAGTCACACGATCACACTCATAAATAAATTCTCAGCACTTTCTGACTACTCTATCAACTGGTCTAAGACCACAGTTCTGCCCATTAACTGTAGGGTCCATAATATACCTGCGATCACTTTACAGTCAGGAAATATTAGATATTTAGGCATAAACATTTCCTCCAGGCTCTCAGAGCTAACAAAGCTAAATTATGTGCAATTATTAAAGACAGTAGAGGACGATCTCTCGTTGGAAGTCCTTACCTATATCACTTATGGGGAGAGTTACATCCATTAAAATGATGATACTACCAAAAGTTAACTATTTGTTCTCAATGATCCCCATAAAACCATCTGCTACTTGGTTTAAGTCACTAGATTCATGCATCTCCAAATTTCTGTGGAAAAACAAACCACCACGTATTAGTTTAAAAACCCTACAGAAGACCAAGGACAGTGGTGGATTAGATTTACCTCATTTTCGGCACTATTCCTTAGACAATGGTTTAAACCTTGTTGTTGTCACAGTTCCCAGAGACGTTGTAATCGTTGAGGATTCTATATTCACCCCCTCATTAGAGGCAAGTAATGCAGATTGATGACACTGAATCTTCTTCTCTGTTCATTGCTGGCATCATTCCCAGCATCGTAAGTGTTCGTGGCATTGTTAGCCTCTTCTTCTGGATCTTGATATCGAGAATCCTTTTGTATTTCTGGTTTGTCAGTCCTCTGTCTTCGTTCACCGGAGTCTTTGTCTTTTTGTCCTTGAGTTTGGTGATTTTTTCTTCTTTTGATGCCTTGAGACAATGTGACAGGTGATACCACGTGGGAGATCCTGTAACTTGGACTGCTGTCCCTATGCTGCGAAATGGCTGTGCTGCTCAAATGGTCTCTCCTTCATCATGGTTACATGCTGCCATTCCGACATCTCGCCATTCCGACATGGGTCTCCAATTGTCGGAATGGCGACACTTAATTTTTTATCAAACGTCCCACCATTCCGACACTTTTTTCCTCCTATGGTCGGAATGGCGGTATGTTTTTTTTTTTTTTTAACATACCGCCATTCCGACAGTTCCTTTTAATAGCCTATTTTTTACCCAAAACATTTTGCACTAATGATATGCCGGCGCAAATACGCCCTAAAGTTTGGCGCACAAGCTTTGCACATGCAGAGGCCACAGCCTCGCAAACAAACTTTAATAATCTATTATCAAAATCCCCTGAATTTCAAATGTAAAAATACAGATATTAATGTAACTCTGGCGAGACTGAAACTGATTAAGCAGAAATACAGTGTCAGTGAGCTGTCACAGCAGCCAGCTGGAGCGGAGCTCTCCACAGAGCCCATGCAGAGTCTTTTGCACGCTGTCATCATATGCAAAAGTAATAATTGCAATTACAGATATCACGGCTACTGCACAGGACACAGTTGCGAGCACTCTGCCTTGCCTTGCCAATAGGAGAAGATAGAAATGACAGCATAGAACGTATAAAACACAACAAAATGCAGTAAAAACGTTTATTCATGTTATTCACGTGATTTATGAGTACTCACTCCAATTTTGGGAAGCGCGGATGGGTTTTGCGCATTTGGCACAAACACACAGCCGCAACGGTTGTAGCTTTATACAGCCTGTTGATATCTTAAGGACCTAACTGGTCACACCTGGGACTAAATGTCATGTAGAGATTGTTTTTACATGACATTACAGCTGAACATATAGCTTTCATCCACAAACCAACGTGGGAGAGCCCGAAGACGCATGTGCCAGACGCACATAGGCATGCGTAAAACCAATTTTGACCACTTCATACTGTTTATTTGCTTTCTTTTAGTTAACTTTCGTTTCTTTTGGATTCTTGTGCGTGTTATGGAGCCGTTTTGGTCCATGTTTGTAAGCCTTTTTTTCCTGGATTAAATTTTCGGAAGTTGAAACAAGTGGCATTGGAGTGTGTGATTGAAAACCACCGCGGACTGCTTCTCCTCCTCCAGTTGCCGAGACTTTGTGTTTTTAATAACGCTTGTCTATAAACATGTGTTAAACATATAAATTGCATGAACAGAAAGAAGGGACTCACCTGTTGAGTAACACACATTTCCTTATACGGAAAGCCTTGTCGGAATGGTGGGACATTTGAACGTCAGAATAGCGGGATGTCGCAATGGTGGGATGTCGGAATGGTGGGACGTTTGCATGTCGGAATGGTGGTTTGTCCGAATGGTGGTATGTCGGAATGGTGGGATGTCGGAATAGCGGGATGTCGGAATGGCGGGATTTCGGAATGGGTGTTGCCACCCCCTTCATCATATACACAGTTATTTATACATCACCTTCCACCATGAAGCGTTGTCCCTTTTTGTTTCTCTCTTTGTTCTTAAAATGCTGTTATGCATGTCTAAACCAATCCATTAAATTAGATCATTTTGGCAGTAAAGCGATCTACAATGTGCTTGGTCGCAAAGCTGCTCATCTGTGGTAAACAGCTCTTCAGAAAGGCATTCTTAAATTGATTTCACTAATTCTATGTAATAATTTTGTGATTTCCTACAAAACTACACTTCTTCTCCCATCTGTCTGAGTATTTAATATTGTCTGGGTCCCGTTAAAACATGTATTTTTCCCATCTAATTCCTTGTTTGCTTTAAAACAAGTATTCCCCATTTTCTATCCCTTCAGTAGCCAACCAGTTTGTATGGAGTACACTGGAGCAACTTGACTGATCAGTAAAACACTGCTTTTGTTGTCATAGCAAGGCTTCCCCCGTCGGTTGTTTCACTGAGACACTACTGAGTAACTATAACTCAACACAGTTTATACACATAACATTCCTATACATACTAACAAACAAACAAACAATTATTTATCGCAATTTTCTCATCTCTGTTTGAACGTACACCCAGGTAAATATTCCTGTAGTCTTCTCATACCGACTATGGACCCATTCATTGTTTAACTTCACTGTTTTGCAAATCCTAATTGAATATTACACATTGACATTGAACTTTACTTGATAAGCAGGTCTTCATTGCATTCAGCAGCCTATATGTGAGCATCTATGTGTAAGCTGTTCTTCTTTGCATTTATCAGCAGCAAGCAATTCTTCATTGCACATGCATATGAAAATAGTAAAACAATTCCAATGCGTTAGCGAAACCTTCTATATCAGGAGTGTCCATCATGATGCTGGGAATAGAACCTCTAGAATAGTTCAACCTTCATTACTCAACTGATCATAACTCCGCAATGAGCACATTTCAAAGTATCATTCCTCTACATGTATTCAAAAATCTATGTGTAAATGTTTAATATTTCTTATATTTGTTTATGTCATTCTGTGTGCATGTGGCCTAAACCCAATCTCTGTGTGGCAATTTTAATTTAAACAAGTTGAACTCTGCCTCTGATCATTTAAAAAAGGTGTGTACCAATATCAACCTTTCTCAGGTAATTACTGATCCTACAAAACCAAAGAGATCCTTCAAGGTTGTCCCTGATTGGCTCAATCTTGACAAATCAAAGGTAGAAAATCCGCAGTATCTGAACTTGGTGTTAGTTATCACTGCTCAATAGCCTGAATCAGAATTGCAAAAATGAAAACATTAGGTCCACGCTTGGTATCCAGATCCTGAAACATCTCCATGAGCAGGCTTTTTTTTAACTGATCTGTTGAATAGTTATATGACACTGTTAAAATCCCAGATGAAGATCTAGCACTTGACCATTTTTGTAAATCTTCTAATTCCATAGTTGATAAACACGCCCCTTTTAAAAAGTATAGAACTTAGAACAGGTCTATCCCTGGCTTTCGGCAGAACTGTCTTCTTTACTTTTTTTTCCCCTTGTCCTGTTCAGCATTATGTCAGAAGAATTGTAGTCTGAATACCTTTGATGCCAAACAGATTTGTTTTGCCAAGGGAAGTTTTATAAATGTAAAGCTCCCCTTGATGCCCATTTATTTATTTCTGTTTACAATATATGACATGAACTGAACTGAACCGGACCGGGGGACAAGGAAAGAAGAAGAGGAAAGAAGAGGAAACAGAACAAAAATAGAAACAAAAACCAGACAACCAGCTGCTACACCTGTAAAAAACAAAACAGACAACAATCCATGGCCTATGAGGGGAATCCAGCCTTAGCGCCACCAGGAGCACCTGAAAGCAGACAAGCAGAGAAAAAACAAACACACAAACAAACAAAAACAAGCACAAGAAGCGGCAATCGCATACAACACAGCTGTGGATATAGATGACCTGAGACGACATGATAATACATCATCTGCTTAGTGACCATGCTACTGGACTAATGAATGTGTGTGTGTGTGTGTGAGAACATGCAACACCCATGGCACAGGACCTACATGATAACCGTGCTTAGTTATGAGTGTATAAGCGTACAGGGCCACAATCCACAGCCCCCCCCCAAGCAATCAGAAGCAGGCAGAGAGGGCCACAAGACCCAGGCCACCAGCAGCCCCCACAGAGCACAGAACCCAGGCAGCCCACCGCAGGGGCAACCACGCATCCACCCAGAAGACTGCAGAGGAAGCCCCCGGAAAGAGCCCCCATAAGCATAGGGCAGAGGCACTCCGGGAACCAGGGGTAACAGCCCACCGACCCCGCCAGGCCCCAGTCGCCCAGACATGGGCCGTGCACTGGACCTGGGCCCCAGGAGCCCGAGCGCCCCCAAACCCCCCGGCAGAGGCCCCACCCAATACCCAGGAGGGCCAAGCGCCCAAGACAGCCACAAAGTGGGTCAGCGCCTGCCCCAGCGCCCCTGGCCAAGTGCCCTGGGAGTCAAGACGTGCCCACAGGTGGGTGAAGTCGCGAGCAGTGGGGAGAGGCAACGCTGATGCCCCATCGGGAGAAACACAGGCAGGCCAGGCGACAGCAAGTCCCAGATCCAGGCCCAATCATTACCACACACACTTTCACGTCCCATACATCCACACATCCACACATCCTACCTCCCTCGACTCTGCTGGGGTGTAGTGCAGCGGGCACACCAGGAGGCCAGCAACCCCCCAGCCACCACAGACCCCGAACCAGCAGAACAATTAATTAATCCTCCTGGCCCCTCCTGCCCCGAGCAGACACCAGGAAGCAGGGGTGTGCGACGAAGACCCCTCCCCTCACCCTTCTGGCTCTTCAATATTTTCTAATAGTGAGCAATTAAAATTGAGGGGCAGCCAAACTTGTAGAACTGGGAGCGCGGCACTCTGGGCAGCCTACATACCCAAAGAGCCCCGCCCACCAGATGCCACTCAGTGTAACCACCCCCCAAGACCTAATGTGTGTGTGTGAGTGTGTTTGATAAGTACTAATGTCTAAGGTGTAATTAAAACAGGGGCAGGGAACTGCAGAGTGCAACCAAAGGGGACCACCTACGTGGCCCCATCCACTGCACCCCACCGAACACACACGCCCCCAAAACCCTTCATGTGTGAGTGTGTGCTGTGTACAGGAGCCAGAAGGGAGAGGGGTATGGGGATATATAACGGGGGAGCTACTCTCCCCCAGAGAGGGCAGCCAGGGACTGGCTGCAATAGGCATCCCCGCTACCTGGGAGCCAACAATGGGCAGGAGGGCCTGATGTCCATCAGGCTCGGGGCCTGCAGCGACCATATTCCGGGAGCTACTGTACCCCCAGAAGGTACCCATCCCGCCCCACCCCACTCAACCCAACCCCACCCAGGAGGACCTCTACAAAAAACAAACAAACAACATCAAAAAACAAACAAACAAACCACCCGGTCACACCAGTCGCAGCAGCCCGGGCCTGAGACCCACCATCACCCAGCAACCCACCACCACCACTATGTGATAAAACTAATCAGAGGGGACCAGAGAGAATGAAATTCAGCCAATTGATGTTTTGAGGAGGCAGACATTGTTTCCATGCTAATATAATCTAAAAGAAAATTTCTAAACTGGTTAATACACAGATTGTTCTTCGCTTTCCAGTTCATGAGAATAGTTTTCTTTGCAATACATAACACTGTGACAACCATGTGTGCTGAGTTAATTTCCATGTTGATGTTGTGTGGGGCATGCAGGGATGCTACACTTTAGCCATGTTGATAGGTCCTCACAGACTTCAAGCCAGAACTTCTGGACAGGCGCAGAAAAACCACAAAGCGTGTGCATAATCATCAGGTGTGTTATCTGTGCAATGTGAGCAGATGTTTGAGTGTGTTAGACCCATCCTGAACATCCTTTGTCCTGTATAGTGTGTTTAATGAAGGATTTTGTATTGTATGAGCTGTAAATTAGGATTTCGAGTCTTTATGAAGGTGTTCAAACATATTTGTGGTTAGAAGCTATGACCAGAACTGATGGATAAATCTGCCTCCCATTTTGAGGATGGAAGAGACATTGTGTCATCTATCTTAGACAATAATTTATATATTTTTGATAGTAGTTTTGGGGTACAGATGCTTAGAAATTCTGCTACCCTAGTCGGGGGTTGTAAGTCTGGTTGGTGGAGGATATATCCATCCATCCATCCATCATCTGCCGCTTATCCGGGGGTCGGGTCGCGGGGGCAGGAGCTTGAGCAGAGAAACCCAGACGTCTCTGTCCCCGGCCACTTCCTCCAGCTCTTCCGGGGGGACCCCGAGGCGTTCCCAGGCCAGCCGAGAGACATAGTCTCTCCAACGTGTCCTGGGTCTCCCCCGGGGTCTCCTCCCAGTGGGACGTGCCCGGAACACCTCCCCAGGGAGGCGCCCAGGGGGCATCCTAACCAGATGCCCGAGCCACCTCATCTGACTCCTCTCAATGCGGAGGAGCAGCGGTTCTACTCCGAGCCCCTCCCGGATGACTGAGCTTCTCACCCTATCTCTAAGGGAGAGCCCAGACACCCTGCGGAGGAAACCCATTTCGGCCGCTTGTATTCGCGATCTTGTTCTTTCGGTCACTACCCACAACTCGTGACCATAGGTGAGGATGGGAACGTAGATTGACCAGTAAGTAGAGAGCTTCGCCTTCTGGCTCAGCTCCCTCTTCACAACGACGGGTCGGTGCAGAGCCTGCAACACTGCAGGCGCCGCACCGATCCGCCCGTCAATCTCCCGCTCCATTCGTCCGTCACTCGTGAACAAGACCCCGAGATACTTGAACTCCTCCTCTTGGGGAAGGATCTCATTCCCGACCCGGAGAGAGCATTCCACCCTTTTCCGGCTGAGAACCATAGTCTCGGATTTGGAGGTGCTGATTCTCATCCCAGCCGCTTCACACTCGGCTGCGAATCACTCCAGTGAGAGCTGAAGGTCACGGCCTGACGACGCTAACAGAACCACATCATCTGCAAAAAGCAGAGACCCGATTCTGAGGTCGCCAAATGGGACACCCTCAACGCCCTGGCTCCGCCTAGAAATTCTGTCCATAAAAGTTAGGAACAGAATCGGTGACAAAGGGCAGCCCTGACGGAGTCCAACTCTCACCGGAAACGTATCCGACTTACTGCCGGCAATGCGGACCAAACTCTGGCACCGGTCATACAGAGACCGAACGGCCCCTATGAAGGGGTCCGGCACTCCATATTCCCGGAGCACCCCCCACAGGACTCCACGAGGGACACGGTCGAACGCTTTCTCCAAGTCCACAAAACACATGTAGACTGGTTGGGCGAACTCCCATGCACCCTCCAGGATCCTGCCGAGGGTATAAAGCTGGTCCACTGTTCCACGGCCAGGACGAAAGCCACACTGCATCTCCTGAATCCGAGGCTCGATTATCCGACGGATCCTCCTCTCCAATACCCCCGAATAGACCTTACCAGGGAGGCTGAGGAGTGTGATACCCCTATAGTTGGAACACACCCTCCGGTCCCCCTTTTTAAAGAAGGGGGCCACCACCCCAATCTGCCAGTCCAGAGGCACTGTCCCCGATGTCAACGCGATACTGCAGAGGCGTGTCAGCCAAGACAGCCCTACAACATCCAGAGCCTTGAGAAACTCAGGACGGACCTCATCCACCCCCGGGGCCTTGCCACCGAGGAGCTTTTTAACCACCTCGGCAACCTCAGCCCCAGAAATGGGAGGCCCCGTCTCCGAGCTCTCCGACTCTGCCTCTTCCGAGCACGTGTTGGTAGGATTGAGGAGTTCCTCGAAGTACTCCCCCTACCGACTCACAACATCCCTAGTTGAGGTCAGCAAAGCCCCGTCCCCACTGTAAACAGTGTTGACTGTGAGCCGCTTCCCCCCCCCTGAGACGCCGGATGGTGGACCAGAATCTTTTCGAGGCCGTCCGGAAATCGTTCTCCATGGTCTCACCGAACTCCTCCCAGGCCCGAGTTTTTGCCTCACAACCGCCGAAGCCGTGGCCCGTCTGGCC
This sequence comes from Leuresthes tenuis, assembly GCF_036924035.1. Taxonomy (NCBI): domain Eukaryota; kingdom Metazoa; phylum Chordata; class Actinopteri; order Atheriniformes; family Atherinopsidae; genus Leuresthes; species Leuresthes tenuis. Next base: position 896,839 of record NW_027325392.1, read on the forward strand.
CGTCGGTACCTATCAGCTTCTTCCAGGGTCCCACTGGCCAAAAAGGCCCGATAGGACTCCTTCTTCAGCTTGACGGCTTCCCTCACCACTGGTGTCCACCAGCAGGTTCGAGGGTTGCCGCCACGACAGGCACCGACCACCTTACGGCCACAACTCCGACCAGCTGCCTCGGCAATGGAGTCACGGAACATGGCCCATTCGGACTCAATGTCCCCCACCTCAAATATGGTTGAAGCTCTGCCGGAGGTGGGAGTTAAAGCTCCTTCTGACGGGGGATTCTGACAAACGCTCCCAGCAGACCCTCACAATACGTATGGGCCTGCCAGGTCTGATCGGCATCCTCCCCCACCAGCGGAGCCAACTCACCACCAGGTGGTGATCAGTTGACAGCTCCGCCCCTCTCTTCACCCGAGTGTCCAGGACATACGGCCGCAAGTCCGATGATACAACCACAAAGTCGATCATCGAACTGCGGCCAAGGGTGTCCTGGTGCCAAGTGCACATATGGACACCCTTATGCCTGAACATGGTGTTCGTTATGGACAGTCTATGACTGGCACAGAAGTCCAACAACATAACACCACTCTGATTCAGATCGGGGGGGCCGTTCCTCCCAATCACACCCCTCCAGGTCTCACTGTCATTGCCCACGTGAGCATTGAAGTCCCCCAGCAGAATGAGGGAGTCTCCGGTAGGAGCATTCTCCAGTGCCTCCCCCAGAGACTCCAAAAAGGGTAGGTACTCTGAACTGCTGTTTGGCGCATAGGCACAAACAACAGTCAGGACTCGTCCCCCCACCCAAGGCGGAGGGAGGCTACCCTCTCGTTCACTGGGGTAAACCCCAATGTACTGGCACACAGCCGGGGGGCAATAAGTATGCCCACACCTGCTCTGCGCCTCTCACCACGGGCAACTCCAGAGTGGAAGAGAGTCCAACCCCTCTCAAGAGTACTGGTTCCAGATCCCAAGCCGTGCGTCGAGATGAGTCCGACTATATCTAATGGTCTGATGAAGTTTAAACAATAAACAACAAACTTTGTATTATGAGAAAGAACCAGACTCATTCTTCAGGAATCCGAAAATAAGCTCTATTTTACGAGTTATGCACGAATTCGGATTCTCCTATAAAACGAATTCCTTAACTCAAACCAAGTTAAGACTGCTTTGTCCTTCATATTTATTCATGTCTAATCAAGTTTCAATGATAAACAACGTTGTACTTTGTAGAATGAGAAAGAACTTCTTCAGCAATAAGCATCTCTCGACAAATGACGAAATAAAGATTTTGCTATAAAATTAATTGCTATCAGCCTGACTTAAAACTGTCTTCCTTATTTATCCACTTCAAATCAAGTTTCAACAATTAAAAAAAATTTGTAGTTTGAGAAAGAACAACTTAATCTTGAGCAATCAGTATAAAAAGAGGGTAAGCAAAGGTGCGAATGTCAAACCATACATGATCAAAACAGGGAGCGGAGGTGTTTGGCTGAGACAAGGTGTGAATGTCCACCCATAATTATTGAAAAGCGGGCAACAAGTAGGTTTGAATGCCCAACCATACATCATCAAAAGCAGGAGTGGATATGTTCGGCTACAAGAAGGTTTGAACGTCTGACCATATTTTGTAAAAAGCGGGTAAGAAAAGGTTCGAATGCCCGAACATACACCATCAAAGGAGGGAGCGGAGGTGTTCCGCTGTAAGAAGGTGTGAATGTCCGACCATAGTTGGTAAAAAACGGGTAAGAAAAGGTTAAAATACCCGACTGTACACAATCAGTAGCGGGTGCGGAGTTGTTCGGCTACTAAAAGGTGTGAAAGTCCGACCATTGTTTGTAAAAAGCGGGTAAGAAAAGGTGCGAATGCCCGAAAATGTATGATCAAAAGAGGGAGCGGAGGTGTTTGGCTGCAAGAAGGTGTGAATGTACACCCATAATTACTGAAAAATGGGTAAGAAAAGGTGCAAATGCCCAACTATACATAATCAAAAGCAGGAGTGGATGTGTTCGGCTCCAAGAAGGGTTGAATGTCTGACCATAGTTTGTAAAAAGCAGGTAAGAAAAGGTTTGACTGCCCGAACATACACCATCAAAAGAGGGAGCGGAGGTGTTCCGCTGTAAGAAGGTGTGAATGTCCGACCATAGTTGGTAAAAAGCGGGTAAGAAAAGGTTAAAATACCCAACTGTACACAATCAATAGCGGGAGCGGAGTTGTTCGGCTACTAAAAGATGTGAAAGTCCGACTATGGTTTGTAAAAAGCGGGTAAGAAAAGGTGCTAATGCCCGACAATGTATGATCAAAAGAGGGAGCGGAGGTGTTCGGCTGCAAGAAGGTCTAAATGTCCAACCATAATTTGTAAAAACCGGGAAGGAAAGGCTCGAAAGCCCGACTATACACCATCAAAAGCGGGAGCAGAGTGGTTCAGCTGCAAGAAGGTCTGAATGTCCATCAATAATTGCTTTAAAACATGAAAGAAAATTTTCGAATATCATCCGCACATGATCATAAGAAGGAGAGGAGGTGTTCAGCTGCAAGAAGGTGTGAATGTCCACCCATAATTCCTGAAAAATGGGTAAAAAAAGGTGCGAATGCCCAACCATAAATTATCAAAAGCAGGTGTGAATGTCAGATCATAATTTGCAAAAAGCTGATGAGAAAGGGTGAGAATGCCCGACTATACACCATCAAATGCGGGAGCGGAGGTGTTCGGCTCTGAGTAGGTGTGAATGTCCGACTATAATTGCTGAAAAATGTGTTAGAAAAGGAAAGAATGCCGGACCATACATCATCAAAAGCGAGAGAGGTGGTGTTCGGCTGCAAAAAGGTGTAAATGTTCGACTAAAGTTTTTAAAAAGCGGGTAAGACATGGTGCGAATGCCTGACAAGGTATGATCAAAAGCAGGAGCGGAGGTGTTCAGCTGCAAGAAGGTCTAAATGTCCATCAATAATTGCTAGAAAACATGAAAGAAAATTTTCGAAAATCAAACCGCACATGATCATAAGTGGGAGAGGAGGTGTTCAGCTGCAAGAAGGTGTGAATGTCCACCCATTATTCCTGACAAATGGGTAAAAAAAAGGTGCGAATGCCCAACCATACATCATCAAAAGCAGGAGTGGATGTGTTCGGCTACAAGAAGGTGTGAACGTCCAACCAAAGTTTGTAAAAAGCAGTTAAGAAAAGGTTTGAATATCCAACCAAACATAATCAAAAGCGGGAGCATAGCTTTTCGACTGCAAGTAGGTGTGAATGTCAGATCATAATTTGCAAAAAGCTAAAGAGAAAGGGTGAGAATGTCCGACTGCACACCATCAAATGCGGGAGCGGAGTTGTTCGGCTGTGAGTAGGTGTGAATCTCCGACCGTAATTTCTGAAAAATGTGTTAGAAAAGGTAAGAATGCCGGTCCATACATCATCAAAAGCGAGAGAGGTGGTGTTCGGCTGCAAGTGGGTGTGAATGTCCAGCCATAATTACTCACAAACGGGTAAGAAAAGGTAGTATTGCCAGACCATACATGATCAAAACAGGGAGCGGAGGTGGTTCAGCTGCAAGAAGGTGTGAATGTCTCACTAAAGTTCAAATATATTAACAAAAGCGGGAGGAGAGGTCTTCGGATGAGAGTGGTTGAGAATTTCCAACCATAATCTATAAAATTCGGTGAAAAAAAGGTGTGATAGAACACTAAAAGGTGGAGCGGAAGTGTTCGGCTGCAAGAAGGTGTGAATGTCCGACTATATTTGGTGAAAAGCAGGTGAAGCAAGGTCTGAATGCCCAACCTTACATTATCAAAAGCGAGATCAGAGGTGTTTGGCTGCAAGAAGGCCATAGTTTGCCAAAAGCGGGTAAGCTGCGAATGACCAACTAAATATCAACAAAAGTGGGGGCGGAGGTCTTCGGATGCAACTGGGTGTGAACATCCCACCATACAAGTATGGTGGAGAGGAAGCTGTGAACAGCCGACCATAGTTTGCAAAAAGCGGGTGAGACAAGGTGCGAATGTCCAACCATACATGATCAAAACAGGGAGCGGAGGTGTTTGGCTGTGACAAGGTGTGAATGTCCACCCAAAATTAATGAAAAGTGGGCAAAAAGTAGGTTTGAATGCCCAAGCATACATCATCAAAAGAAGGAGTGGATGTGTTCGGCTACAAGAAGGTTTCAATGTCCGAGCATAGTTTGTAAAAAGCGGGTAAGAAAAGGTTCGAATGCCCAAACATACACCATCAAAAGAGGGAGCGGAGGTGTTCCGCTGTAAGAAGGTGTGAATGTCCGACCATAGTTGGTAAAAAGTGGGTAAGAAAAGGTTAAAATACCCGACTGTACACAATCAATAGGGGGAGCGGATGTGTTCGGCTACAAGAAGATGTGAAAGTCCAACCATGGTTTGTAAAAAGCTGGTAAGAAAAGGTTCGAATGCCCGAATATATACCATCAAAAGTGGAAGCGGAGGTTTTCGGCTGCAAGAAGGTGTGAACGTCCGACCAAAGTTTGTAAAAAGCAGTTAAGAAAAGGTTCGAATATCCAACCAAACATAATCAAAAGCGGGAGCAGAGCTGTTCGACTGCAAGTAGGTGTGAATGTCCAGCCATAATTACTCACAAAGGGGTAAGAAAAGGTAGTATTGCCAGACCATACATGATCAAAACAGGGAGCTGAGGTGGTTCAGCTGCAAGGTGTGAATGTCTGACTATAGTTTGTAAAAAGCGGGTAAGATAAGGTGCGAATGCCCGACAATGTATAATCAAAAGAGGGAGCAGAGGTTTTCGGCTACACGAAGGTTTGAATGTCCGACCATAGTTTGTAAAAAGCGGGTAAGAAAAGGTTCAAATGCCTGACTATACACCATCAAAAGAGGGAGCGGAGATGTTCCGCTGTAAGACGGTGTGAATGTCCGACCATAGTTGGTAAAAAGCGGGTAAGAAAAGGTTAAAATACCCGACTGTACACAATCAATAGCGGGAGCGGAGTTGTTCGGCTACAAGAAGGTGTGAAAGTCCAACCATCGTTTGTAAAAAGCTGGTAAGAAAAGGTTCGAATGCCCGAATATATACCATCAAAAGCGGAAGCGGAGGTGTTCGGCTGCAAGAAGGTGTGAACGTCCGACGAAAGTTGGCAAAAAGCAGTAAAGAAAAGGTTCGAATATCCAAACATAATTAAAAGCGAGAGAGATTGTGTTCAGCTGCAAGTAGGTGTGAATATCCAGCCATAATTACTCACAAACGGGTAAGAAAATGTAGTATTGCCAGACCATACATGATCAAAACAGGGAGCGGAGGTGGTTTAGCTGCAAGGTGTGAATATCTGACTATAGTTTGTAAAAAGCGGGTAAGATAAGGTGCGAATGCCCGACAATGTATAATCAAAAGAGGGAGCAGAGGTTTTCGGCTACACGAAGGTTTGAATGTCCGACCATAGTTTGTAAAAAGCGGGTAAGAAAAGGTTCAAATGCCTGACTATACACCATCAAAAGAGGGAGCGGAGATGTTCCGCTGTAAGACGGTGTGAATGTCCGACCATAGTTGGTAAAAAGCGGGTAAGAAAAGGTTAAAATACCCGACTGTACACAATCAATAGCGGGAGCGGAGTTGTTCGGCTACAAGAAGGTGTGAAAGTCCAACCATCGTTTGTAAAAAGCTGGTAAGAAAAGGTTCGAATGCCCGATTATAAACCATCAAAAGCGGAAGCGGAGGTGTTCGGCTGCAAGAAGGTGTGAACGTCCGACGAAAGTTGGCAAAAAGCAGTAAAGAAAAGGTTCGAATATCCAAACATAATTAAAAGCGAGAGAGATTGTGTTCAGCTGCAAGTAGGTGTGAATATCCAGCCATAATTACTCACAAACGGGTAAGAAAATGTAGTATTGCCAGACCATACATAATCAAAACAGGGAGCGGAGGTGGTTTAGCTGCAAGGTGTGAATATCTGACTATAGTTTGTAAAAAGCGGGTAAGATAAGGTGCGAATGCCCGACAATGTATAATCAAAAGAGGGAGCAGAGGTTTTCGGCTACACGAAGGTTTGAATGTCCGACCATAGTTTGTAAAAAGCGGGTAAGAAAAGGTTCAAATGCCTGACTATACACCATCAAAAGCGGGAGCGGAGATGTTCCGCTGTAAGACGGTGTGAATGTCTGACCATAGTTGGTAAAAAGCGGGTAAGAAAAGGTTAAAATACCCGACTGTACACAATCAATAGCGGGAGCGGAGTTGTTCGGCTATAAGAAGGTGTGAAAGTCCAACCATCGTTTGTAAAAAGCTAGTAAGAAAAGGTTCGAATGCCCGAATATATACCATCAAAAGCGGAAGCGGAGGTGTTCGGCTGCAAGAAGGTGTGAACGTCCGACCAAAGTTGGCAAAAAGCAGTAAAGAAAAGGTTCGAATATCCAAACATAATTAAAAGCGAGAGAGATTGTGTTCAGCTGCAAGTAGGTGTGAATATCCAGCCATAATTACTCACAAATGGGTAAGAAAATGTAGTATTGCCAGACCATACATGATCAAAACAGGGAGCGGAGGTTGTTTAGCTGCAAAAAGGGGTGAATGTCCAACTAAAGTTCTAATATATTAACAAAAGCGGGAGGAGAGGTCTTCGGATTAGAGTGGTTGAAATTTCCAACCATAATCTATAAAATGCGGTAAAAAAAAGGTGTGAAGGAATGAATTTTATAGCAAAATCCGAAATCATGCATAACTCCGCATAAGGAACGTATTGCTCAACCAAAGGGATGCTTCTTTCTCATTCAGGGTAATATGAGGAACTTTATGCTTGATACATTTTAGACATGGATTACTATGAAGGACAAAGCAATTTTAACTTGGTTTGAGCAAAGCAATTCATTTTATAGGAAAATCCGAAATCGTGCAGGACTCATGAAAGTAAGCTTATTCTCGGATTCCTGATCCTCCAGTGTTGCTCTTTCCTATACTGCAAAATACAGCCTTGTTCTTTGTTGAAATCGATATAGACATTGATAAATATGAAGGACAAAGCAGTTTTAACATAGTTTGAGTAAAGGAATTCATTTTATACATAAAATCCCAAATCATGCAGAACGTATGAAAATAAGCTTATTCTCGGATTCCTGTTCCTTCAAGTGTTGCTCTTTCTACTACTGCAAAATACAATGTTGTTCTTTGTTGAAGTAAATCTAGACATTGATAAATATGAAGGACAAAGCAGTTTTCACTTGGTTTGAGTGAAGGAATTCATTTTATACATAAAATCCCAAATCATGCAGAACGTATGAAAAGAAGCTTATTCTCGGATTCCTGATCCTTCAGTGTTGCTTTTTCTACTACTGCAAAATACAATGTTGTTCTTTGTTGAAGTCGATCTAGACATTGATAAATATGAAGGACAAAGCAGTTTTAACTTGGTTTGAGTGAAGGAATTCATTTTATACATAAAATCCCAAATAATGCAGAACGTATGAAAACAAGCTTATTCTCGGATTACTGATCCTTCAGTGTTGCTCTTTCTTCTACTGCAAAATCCAGTGTTGTTCTTTGTTGAAGTCAATCTAGACATAGATAAATATGAAGGACAAAGCAGTTTTAACATAGTTTGAGTGAAGGCGTTCATTTATAGTAAAATCAATAATCGTGCAGAACTCATGAAAATAAGCTTATTCTCGGATTCCTAAAACTTTTGATTTTGCTCTTTCTTTACTACAAAGTACAATGTTGTTCTTTGTTGAAGTCGATCTAGACATTGATAAATATGAAGGACAAAGCAGTTTTCACTTGGTTTGAGTGAAGGATTTGCAGCTGAAAACCTCCCGCTCCCGCTTTTGATTGTGTATAGTCGGGCTTTCGAGCCTTTTCTTACCCGGTTTTTAGAAATTATGGTTGGACATTCAGACCTTGCAGCCGAAGACCTCCACTCCCTCTTTTGATCATACATTGTCGGGCATTCGCACCTTGTCTTACCCGCTTTTTACAAACTATAGTCAGACATTCACACCTTGCAGCTGAACCACCTCAGCTCCCTGTTTTGATCATGTATGGTCTGGCAATACAACCTTTTCTTACCCGTTTGTGAGTAATTATGGCTGGACATTCACACCTACTTGCAGTCGAACAGCTCTGCTCCCGCTTTTGATGGTATATATTCGGGCATTCGAACCTTTTCTTAACTGCTTTTTGCAAACTTTGGTCGGACGTTCACACCTTCTTGCAGCCGAACACCTCCGCTTCCGCTTTTGATGGTATATATTCGGGCATTCGAACCTTTACTTAGCAGCTTTTTACAAACCATGGTTGAACTTTCACACCTTCTTGTAGCCGAACAACTCCGCTCCCGCTATTGATTGTGTACAGTCAGGTATTTTAACCTTTTCTTACCCGCTTTTTACCAACTATGGTCGGATATTCACACCGTCTTACAGCGGAACACCTCCGCTCCCGCTTTTGATGGTGTATAGTCAGGCATTTGAACCTTATCTTACCCGCTTTTTACAAACTATGGTCGGACATTCAAACCTTCTTGTAGCCGAAAACCTCCGCTCCCTCTTTTGATCATACATTGTCGGGCATTCGCACCTTTTCTTACCCGTTTTTTTACAAACCATGGTCGGACTGTCACACATTCTTGTAGCCAAACACATCCGCTCCCGCTATTGATTGTGTACAGTCGGGTATTTTAACCTTTTCTTACCCGTTTTTTACCAACTATGGTCGGACATTCACACCTTCTTACAGCGGAACACCTCCGCTCCCTCTTTTGATGGTGTATGTTTGGGCATTCGAACCTTTTCTTACCCGCTTTTTACAAACTATGCTCGGACATTCAAACCTTGTAGCCGAACACATCCACTCCTGCTTTTGATGATGTATGGTTGGGCATTCAAACCTACTCTTTGCCCGCTTTTCATTAATTTTGGGTGGACATTCACACCTTGTCACAGCCAAACACCTCCGCTCCCTGTTTTGATCATGTATGGTTGGACATTCGCACCTTTTCTCACCCGCTTTTTGCCAACTATGGTCGGCTGTTCACAGCTTCCTCTCCACCATACTTGTATGGTGGGATATTCACACCCACTTGCATCCGAAGACCTTTTGTTGATATTTAGTCGGTCATTCGCAGCTTACCCGCTTTTGGCAAACTATGGCCTTCATGCAGCCAAACACCTCTGATCTCGCTTTTGATGATGTAAGGTTGGGCATTCAGACCTTGCTTCACCTGCTTTTCACCAAATATAGTCGGACATTCACACCTTCTTGCAGCCGAACACTTCCGCTCCACCTTTTAGTGTTCTATCACACCTTTTTTTCACCGAATTTTATAGATTATGGTTGGAAATTCTCAACCACTCTCATCCGAAGACCTCTCAACCCGCTTTTGTTAATATATTTGAACTTTAGTCGGACATTCACACCTTCTTGCAGCTGAACCACCTCCGCTCCCTGTTTTGATCATGTATGGTCTGGCAATACTACCTTTTCTTACCCGTTTGTTAGTAATTATGGCTGGACATTCACACCTACTTGCAGCCGAACACCACCTCTCCCGCTTTTGATGATGTATGGACCGGCATTCTTACCTTTTCTAACACATTTTTCAGCAATTATGGTCGGAGATTCACACTTACTCACAGCCGAACAACTCCGCTCCCGCATTTGATGGTGTATAGTCGGGCATTCTCACCCTTTCTCATCAGCTTTTTTCAAATTATGATCTGACATTCACACCTGCTTTTGGTAATGTATGGTTGGGCATTCGCACCTTTCCTTACCCATTTTTCAGGAATTATGGGTGGACATTCACACCTTCTTGCAGCTGAACACCTCCTCTCCCGCTATTGATTGTGTACAGTCGGGTATTTTAACCTTTTCTTACCCGCTTTTTACCAAATATGGTCGGACATTCACACCGTCTTACAGCGGAACACCTCTGCTCCCGCTTTTGATGGTGTATAGTCAGGCATTTGAACTTTTTCTTACCCGCTTTTTACAAACTATGGTCGGACATTCAAACCTTCTTGTAGCCGAAAACCTCCGCTCCCTCTTTTGATTATACATTGTTGGGCATTCGCACCTTATTTACAAACTATAGTCAGACATTCACACCTTGCAGCTGAGCCACCTCAGCTCCCTGTTTGGATAGTGTATGTTCGGGCATTCGAAACTATTCTTACCCCCTTTTTACAAACTATGCTCGGAGATTCACACCTACTCACAGCCGAAGAACTCCGCTCCCGCATTTGATGATGTATTGTCCGGCATTCTAGTCTCTTCTAACACATTTTTCAGCAATTATGGTTGGACATTCACACCTACTCACAGCCGAACACTTCCGCTCCCGCATTTGATGGTGTATAGCCGGGCATTCTCACCCTTTCTCATCAGCTTTTTGCAAATTATGATCTGACATTCACACCTACTTGCAGTCGAACAGCTCTGCTCCCGCTTTTGATTATGTTTGGTTGGATATTCGAACCTTTTCTTAACTGCTTTTTACAAACTTTGGTCGGACGTTCACACCTTCTTGCAGCCGAACCCATCCACTTCCACTTTTGATGGTATATATTCGGGCATTCGAACCTTTTCTTACCCGCTTTTTACAAACCGTGGTCGGACTTTCACACCTTCTTGTAGCCAAACAACTCCGCTCCCGCTATTGATTGTGTACAGTCGGGTATTTTAACCTTTTCTTACCCGCTTTTTACAAACTATGGTCGGACATTCAAACCTTCTTGTAGCCGAACACATCCACTCCTGCTTTTGATGATGTATTGTTGGGCATTTTCACCTTTTCTTACCCATTTTTCAGTAATTATGGGTGGACATTCACACCTTCTTGCAGCTGAACAACTCCTCTCCCGCTTATGATCATGTGCGGTTTGATATTCGAAAATTTTCTTTCATGTTTTAAAGCAATTATTGCTGGACATTCAAATCTTCTTGTAGCCGAACACATCCACTCCTGCTTTTGATGATGTATGGTTTGGCATTCGCACCCTTTTTTTACCCATTTTTCAGGAATTTTGGGTGGACATTCAGACCTTCTTGCAGCCGAAAACCTCCGCTCACTCTTTTGATCATACATTGTCGGGCATTCGCACCTTATCTTACCCGCTTTTTACAAACTATAGTCAGACATTCACACCTTGCAGCTGAACCACCTCCGCTCCCTGTTTTGATCATGTATGGTCTGGCAATACTACCTTTTCTTACCCGTTTGTGAGTAATTAATCCCAAAATATTGAGCATAAAATAAGTCTTTATGCTGATGATGTATTACTTTTCCTTCAGAACTCACAGACGTCTCTCAGTCACACGATCACACTCATAAATAAATTCTCAGCACTTTCTGACTACTCTATCAACTGGTCTAAGACCACAGTTCTGCCCATTAACTGTAGGGTCCATAATATACCTGCGATCACTTTACAGTCAGGAAATATTAGATATTTAGGCATAAACATTTCCTCCAGGCTCTCAGAGCTAACAAAGCTAAATTATGTGCAATTATTAAAGACAGTAGAGGACGATCTCTCGTTGGAAGTCCTTACCTATATCACTTATGGGGAGAGTTACATCCATTAAAATGATGATACTACCAAAAGTTAACTATTTGTTCTCAATGATCCCCATAAAACCATCTGCTACTTGGTTTAAGTCACTAGATTCATGCATCTCCAAATTTCTGTGGAAAAACAAACCACCACGTATTAGTTTAAAAACCCTACAGAAGACCAAGGACAGTGGTGGATTAGATTTACCTCATTTTCGGCACTATTCCTTAGACAATAGGTTACAATATATATCAAAATGGTTTAAACCTTGTTGTTGTCACAGTTCCCAGAGACGTTGTAATCGTTGAGGATTCTATATTCACCCCCTCATTAGAGGCAAGTAATGCAGATTGATGACACTGAATCTTCTTCTCTGTTCATTGCTGGCATCATTCCCAGCATCGTAAGTGTTCGTGGCATTGTTAGCCTCTTCTTCTGGATCTTGATATCGAGAATCCTTTTGTATTTCTGGTTTGTCAGTCCTCTGTCTTCGTTCACCGGAGTCTTTGTCTTTTTGTCCTTGAGTTTGGTGATTTTTTCTTCTTTTGATGCCTTGACACAATGTGACAGGTGATACCACGTGGGAGATCCTGTAACTTGGACTGCTGTCCCTATGCTGCGAAATGGCTGTGCTGCTCAAATGGTCTCTCCTTCATCATGGTTACATGCTGCCATTCCGACATCTCGCCATTCCGACATGGGTCTCCAATTGTCGGAATGGCGACACTTAATTTTTTATCAAACGTCCCACCATTCCGACACTTTTTTCCTCCTATGGTCGGAATGGCGGTATGTTTTTTTTTTTTTTTAACATACCGCCATTCCGACAGTTCCTTTTAATAGCCTATTTTTTACCCAAAACATTTTGCACTAATGATATGCCGGCGCAAATACGCCCTAAAGTTTGGCGCACAAGCTTTGCACATGCAGAGGCCACAGCCTCGCAAACAAACTTTAATAATCTATTATCAAAATCCCCTGAATTTCAAATGTAAAAATACAGATATTAATGTAACTCTGGCGAGACTGAAACTGATTAAGCAGAAATACAGTGTCAGTGAGCTGTCACAGCAGCCAGCTGGAGCGGAGCTCTCCACAGAGCCCATGCGTCTTTTGCACGCTGTCATCATATGCAAAAGTAATAATTGCAATTACAGATATCACGGCTACTGCACAGGACACAGTTGCGAGCACTCTGCCTTGCCTTGCCAATAGGAGAAGATAGAAATGACAGCATAGAACGTATAAAACACAACAAAATGCAGTAAAAACGTTTATTCATGTTATTCACGTGATTTATGAGTACTCACTCCAATTTTGGGAAGCGCGGATGGGTTTTGCGCATTTGGCACAAACACACAGCCGCAACGGTTGTAGCTTTATACAGCCTGTTGATATCTTAAGGACCTAACTGGTCACACCTGGGACTAAATGTCATGTAGAGATTGTTTTTACATGACATTACAGCTGAACATATAGCTTTCATCCACAAACCAACGTGGGAGAGCCCGAAGACGCATGTGCCACACGCACATAGGCATGCGTAAAACCAATTTTGACCACTTCATACTGTTTATTTGCTTTCTTTTAGTTAACTTTCGTTTCTTTTGGATTCTTGTGCGTGTTATGGAGCCGTTTTGGTCCATGTTTGTAAGCCTTTTTTTCCTGGATTAAATTTTCGGAAGTTGAAACAAGTGGCATTGGAGTGTGTGATTGAAAACCACCGCGGACTGCTTCTCCTCCTCCAGTTGCCGAGACTTTGTGTTTTTAATAACGCTTGTCTATAAACATGTGTTAAACATATAAATTGCATGAACAGAAAGAAGGGACTCACCTGTTGAGTAACACACATTTCCTTATACGGAAAGCCTTGTCGGAATGGTGGGACATTTGAACGTCAGAATAGCGGGATGTCGCAATGGTGGGATGTCGGAATGGTGGGACGTTTGCATGTCGGAATGGTGGTTTGTCCGAATGGTGGTATGTCGGAATGGTGGGATGTCGGAATAGCGGGATGTCGGAATGGCGGGATTTCGGAATGGGTGTTGCCACCCCCTTCATCATATACACAGTTATTTATACATCACCTTCCACCATGAAGCGTTGTCCCTTTTTGTTTCTCTCTTTGTTCTTAAAATGCTGTTATGCATGTCTAAACCAATCCATTAAATTAGATCATTTTGGCAGTAAAGCGATCTACAATGTGCTTGGTCGCAAAGCTGCTCATCTGTGGTAAACAGCTCTTCAGAAAGGCATTCTTAAATTGATTTCACTAATTCTATGTAATAATTTTGTGATTTCCTACAAAACTACACTTCTTCTCCCATCTGTCTGAGTATTTAATATTGTCTGGGTCCCGTTAAAACATGTATTTTTCCCATCTAATTCCTTGTTTGCTTTAAAACAAGTATTCCCCATTTTCTATCCCTTCAGTAGCCAACCAGTTTGTATGGAGTACACTGGAGCAACTTGACTGATCAGTAAAACACTGCTTTTGTTGTCACCGCAAGGCTTCCCCCGTCGGTTGTTTCACTGAGACACTACTGAGTAACTATAACTCAACACAGTTTATACACATAACATTCCTATACATACTAACAAACAAACAAACAATTATTTATCGCAATTTTCTCATCTCTGTTTGAACGTACACCCAGGTAAATATTCCTGTAGTCTTCTCATACCGACTATGGACCCATTCATTGTTTAACTTCACTGTTTTGCAAATCCTAATTGAATATTACACATTGACATTGAACTTTACTTGATAAGCAGGTCTTCATTGCATTCAGCAGCCTATATGTGAGCATCTATGTGTAAGCTGTTCTTCTTTGCATTTATCAGCAGCAAGCAATTCTTCATTGCACATGCATATGAAAATAGTAAAACAATTCCAATGCGTTAGCGAAACCTTCTATATCAGGAGTGTCCATCATGATGCTGGGAATAGAACCTCTTTCCTAGAATAGTTCAACCTTCATTACTCAACTGATCATAACTCCGCAATGAGCACATTTCAAAGTATCATTCCTCTACATGTATTCAAAAATCTATGTGTAAATGTTTAATATTTCTTATATTTGTTTATGTCATTCTGTGTGCATGTGGCCTAAACCCAATCTCTGTGTGGCAATTTTAATTTAAACAAGTTGAACTCTGCCTCTGATCATTTAAAAAAGGTGTGTACCAATATCAACCTTTCTCAGGTAATTACTGATCCTACAAAACCAAAGAGATCCTTCAAGGTTGTCCCTGATTGGCTCAATCTTAACAAATCAAAGGTAGAAAATCCGCAGTATCTGAACTTGGTGTTAGTTATCACTGCTCAATAGCCTGTATCAGAATTGCAAAAATGAAAACATTAGGTCCACGCTTGGTATCCAGATCCTGAAACATCTCCATGAGCAGGCTTTTTTTTAACTGATCTGTTGAATAGTTATATGACACTGTTAAAATCCCAGATGAAGATCTAGCACTTGACCATTTTTGTAAATCTTCTAATTCCATAGTTGATAAACACGCCCCTTTTAAAAAGTATAGAACTTAGAACAGGTCTATCCCTGGCTTTCGGCAGAACTGTCTTCTTTACTTTTTTTTCCCCTTGTCCTGTTCAGCATTATGTCAGAAGAATTGTAGTCTGAATACCTTTGATGCCAAACAGATTTGTTTTGCCAAGGGAAGTTTTATAAATGTAAAGCTCCCCTTGATGCCCATTTATTTATTTCTGTTTACAATATATGACATGAACTGAACTGAACCGGACCGGGGGACAAGGAAAGAAGAAGAGGAAAGAAGAGGAAACAGAACAAAAATAGAAACAAAAACCAGACAACCAGCTGCTACACCTGTAAAAAACAAAACAGACAACAATCCATGGCCTATGAGGGGAATCCAGCCTTAGCGCCACCAGGAGCACCTGAAAGAAGACAAGCAGAGAAAAAACAAACACACAAACAAACAAAAACAAGCACAAGAAGCGGCAATCGCATACAACACAGCTGTGGATATAGATGACCTGAGACGACATGATAATACATCATCTGCTTAGTGACCATGCTACTGGACTAATGAATGTGTGTGTGTGTGTGTGTGTGTGAGAACATGCAACACCCATGGCACAGGACCTACATGATAACCGTGCTTAGTTATGAGTGTATAAGCGTACAGGGCCACAATCCACAGCCCCCCCCCCCAAGCAATCAGAAGCAGGCAGAGAGGGCCACAAGACCCAGGCCACCAGCAGCCCCCACAGAGCACAGAACCCAGGCAGCCCACCGCAGGGGCAACCACGCATCCACCCAGAAGACTGCAGAGGAAGCCCCCGGAAAGAGCCCCCATAAGCATAGGGCAGAGGCACTCCGGGAACCAGGGGTAACAGCCCACCGACCCCGCCAGGCCCCAGTCGCCCAGACATGGGCCGTGCACTGGACCTGGGCCCCAGGAGCCCGAGCGCCCCCAAACCCCCCGGCAGAGGCCCCACCCAATACCCAGGAGGGCCAAGCGCCCCAGACAGCCACAAAGTGGGTCAGCGCCTGCCCCAGCGCCCCTGGCCAAGTGCCCTGGGAGTCAAGACGTGCCCACAGGTGGGTGAAGTCGCGAGCAGTGGGGAGAGGCAACGCTGATGCCCCATCGGGAGAAACACAGGCAGGCCAGGCGACAGCAAGTCCCAGATCCAGGCCCAATCATTACCACACACACTTTCACGTCCCATACATCCACACATCCACACATCCTACCTCCCTCGACTCTGCTGGGGTGTAGTGCAGCGGGCACACCAGGAGGCCAGCAACCCCCCAGCCACCACAGACCCCGAACCAGCAGAACAATTAATTAATCCTCCTGGCCCCTCCTGCCCCGAGCAGACACCAGGAAGCAGGGGTGTGCGAAGAAGACCCCTCCCCTCACCCTTCTGGCTCTTCAATATTTTCTAATAGTGAGCAATTAAAATTGAGGGGCAGCCAAACTTGTAGAACTGGGAGCGCGGCACTCTGGGCAGCCTACATACCCAAAGAGCCCCGCCCACCAGATGCCACTCAGTGTAACCACCCCCCAAGACCTAATGTGTGTGTGTGAGTGTGTTTGATAAGTACTAATGTCTAAGGTGTAATTAAAACAGGGGCAGGGAACTGCAGAGTGCAACCAAAGGGGACCACCTACGTGGCCCCATCCACTGCACCCCACCGAACACACACGCCCCCAAAACCCTTCATGTGTGAGTGTGTGCTGTGTACAGGAGCCAGAAGGGAGAGGGGTATGGGGATATATAACGGGGGAGCTACTCTCCCCCAGAGAGGGCAGCCAGGGACTGGCTGCAATAGGCATCCCCGCTACCTGGGAGCCAACAATGGGCAGGAGGGCCTGATGTCCACCAGGCTCGGGGCCTGCAGCGACCATATTCCGGGAGCTACTGTACCCCCAGAAGGTACCCATCCCGCCCCACCCCACTCAACCCAACCCCACCCAGGAGGACCTCTACAAAAAACAAACAAACAACATCAAAAAACAAACAAACAAACCACCCGGTCACACCAGTCGCAGCAGCCCGGGCCTGAGACCCACCATCACCCAGCAACCCACCACCACCACTATGTGATAAAACTAATCAGAGGGGACCAGAGAGAATGAAATTCAGCCAATTGATGTTTTGAGGAGGCAGACATTGTTTCCATGCTAATATAATCTAAAAGAAAATTTCTAAACTGGTTAATACACAGATTGTTCTTCGCTTTCCAGTTCATGAGAATAGTTTTCTTTGCGATACATAACACTGTGACAACCATGTGTGCTGAGTTAATTTCCATGTTGATGTTGTCTAAGTCACCCAGTATGCACAGTGTGGGGCATGCAGGGATGCTACGCTTTAGCCATGTTGATAGGTCCTCACAGACTTCAAGCCAGAACTTCTGGACAGGCGCAGAAAAACCACAAAGCGTGTGCATAATCATCAGGTGTGTTATCTGTGCAATGTGAGCAGATGTTTGAGTGTGTTAGACCCATCCTGAACATCCTTTGTCCTGTATAGTGTGTTTAATGAAGGATTTTGTATTGTATGAGCTGTAAATTAGGATTTCGAGTCTTTATGAAGGTGTTCAAACATATTTGTGGTTAGAAGCTATGACCAGAACTGATGGATAAATCTGCCTCCCATTTTGAGGATGGAAGAGACATTGTGTCATCTATCTTAGACAATAATTTATATATTTTTGATAGTAGTTTTGGGGTACAGATGCTTAGAAATTCTGCTACCCTAGTCGGGGGTTGTAAGTCTGGTTGGTGGAGGATATATCCATCCATCCATCCATCATCTGCCGCTTATCCGGGGGTTGGGTCGCGGGGGCAGGAGCTTGAGCAGAGAAACCCAGACGTCTCTGTCCCCGGCCACTTCCTCCAGCTCTTCCGGGGGGACCCCGAGGCGTTCCCAGGCCAGCCGAGAGACATAGTCTCTCCAACGTGTCCTGGGTCTCCCCCGGGGTCTCCTCCCAGTGGGACGTGCCCGGAACACCTCCCCAGGGAGGCGCCCAGGGGGCATCCTAACCAGATGCCCGAGCCACCTCATCTGACTCCTCTCAATGCGGAGGAGCAGCGGTTCTACTCCGAGCCCCTCCCGGATGACTGAGCTTCTCACCCTATCTCTAAGGGAGAGCCCAGACACCCTGCGGAGGAAACCCATTTCGGCCGCTTGTATTCGCGATCTTGTTCTTTCGGTCACTACCCACAACTCGTGACCATAGGTGAGGATGGGAACGTAGATTGACCAGTAAGTAGAGAGCTTCGCCTTCTGGCTCAGCTCCCTCTTCACAACGACGGGTCGGTGCAGAGCCTGCAACACTGCAGGCGCCGCACCGATCCGCCCGTCAATCTCCCGCTCCAATCGTCCGTCACTCGTGAACAAGACCCCGAGATACTTGAACTCCTCCTCTTGGGGAAGGATCTCATTCCCGACCCGGAGAGAGCATTCCACCCTTTTCCGGCTGAGAACCATAGTCTCGGATTTGGAGGTGCTGATTCTCATCCCAGCCGCTTCACACTCGGCTGCGAATCACTCCAGTGAGAGCTGAAGGTCACGGCCTGACGACGCTAACAGAACCACATCATCTGCAAAAAGCAGAGACCCGATTCTGAGGTCGCCAAATGGGACACCCTCAACGCCCTGGCTCCGCCTAGAAATTCTGTCCATAAAAGTTAGGAACAGAATCGGTGACAAAGGGCAGCCCTGACGGAGTCCAACTCTCACCGGAAACGTATCCGACTTACTGCCGGCAATGCGGACCAAACTCTGGCACCGGTCATACAGAGACCGAACGGCCCCTATGAAGGGGTCCGGCACTCCATATTCCCGGAGCACCCCCCACAGGACTCCACGAGGGACACGGTCGAACGCTTTCTCCAAGTCCACAAAACACATGTAGACTGGTTGGGCGAACTCCCATGCACCCTCCAGGATCCTGCCGAGGGTATAAAGCTGGTCCACTGTTCCACGGCCAGGACGAAAGCCACACTGCATCTCCTGAATCCGAGGCTCGATTATCCGACGGATCCTCCTCTCCAATACCCCCGAATAGACCTTACCAAGGAGGCTGAGGAGTGTGATACCCCTATAGTTGGAACACACCCTCCGGTCCCCCTTTTTAAAGAAGGGGGCCACCACCCCAATCTGCCAGTCCAGAGGCACTGTCCCCGATGTCAACGCGATACTGCAGAGGCGTGTCAGCCAAGACAGCCCTACAACATCCAGAGCCTTGAGAAACTCAGGACGGACCTCATCCACCCCCGGGGCCTTGCCACCGAGGAGCTTTTTAACCACCTCGGCAACCTCAGCCCCAGAAATGGGAGGCCCCGTCTCCGAGCTCTCCGACTCTGCCTCTTCCGAGCACGTGTTGGTAGGATTGAGGAGTTCCTCGAAGTACTCCCCCTACCGACTCACAACATCCCTAGTTGAGGTCAGCAAAGCCCCGTCCCCACTGTAAACAGTGTTGACTGTGAGCCGCTTCCCCCCCCCTGAGACGCCGGATGGTGGACCAGAATCTTTTCGAGGCCGTCCGGAAATCGTTCTCCATGGTCTCACCGAACTCCTCCCAGGCCCGAGTTTTTGCCTCACAACCGCCGAAGCCGTGGCCCGTCTGGCCCGTCGGTACCTATCAGCTTCTTCCAGGGTCCCACTGGCCAAAAAGGCCCGATAGGACTCCTTCTTCAGCTTGACGGCTTCCCTCACCACTGGTGTCCACCAGCAGGTTCGAGGGTTGCCGCCACGACAGGCACCGACCACCTTACGGCCACAACTCCGACCAGCTGCCTCGGCAATGGAGTCACGGAACATGGCCCATTCGGACTCAATGTCCCCCACCTCAAATATGGTTGAAGCTCTGCCGGAGGTGGGAGTTAAAGCTCCTTCTGACGGGGGATTCTGACAAACGCTCCCAGCAGACCCTCACAATACGTATGGGCCTGCCAGGTCTGATCGGCATCCTCCCCCACCAGCGGAGCCAACTCACCACCAGGTGGTGATCAGTTGACAGCTCCGCCCCTCTCTTCACCCGAGTGTCCAGGACATACGGCCGCAAGTCCGATGATACAACCACAAAGTCGATCATCGAACTGCGGCCAAGGGTGTCCTGGTGCCAAGTGCACATATGGACACCCTTATGCCTGAACATGGTGTTCGTTATGGACAGTCTATGACTGGCACAGAAGTCCAACAACATAACACCACTCTGATTCAGATCGGGGGGGCCGTTCCTCCCAATCACACCCCTCCAGGTCTCACTGTCATTGCCCACGTGAGCATTGAAGTCCCCCAGCAGAATGAGGGAGTCTCCGGTAGGAGCATTCTCCAGTGCCTCCCCCAGAGACTCCAAAAAGGGTAGGTACTCTGAACTGCTGTTTGGCGCATAGGCACAAACAACAGTCAGGACTCGTCCCCCCACCCAAGGCGGAGGGAGGCTACCCTCTCGTTCACTGGGGTAAACCCCAATGTACTGGCACACAGCCGGGGGGCAATAAGTATGCCCACACCTGCTCTGCGCCTCTCACCACGGGCAACTCCAGAGTGGAAGAGAGTCCAACCCCTCTCAAGAGTACTGGTTCCAGATCCCAAGCCGTGCGTCGAGATGAGTCCGACTATATCTAACGGTCTGATGAAGTTTCAACAATAAACAACAAACTTTGTATTATGAGAAAGAACCAGACTCATTCTTCAGGAATCCGAAAATAAGCTCTATTTTACGAGTTATGCACGAATTCGGATTCTCCTATAAAACGAATTCCTTAACTCAAACCAAGTTAAGACTGCTTTGTCCTTCATATTTATTCATGTCTAATCAAGTTTCAATGATAAACAACGTTGTACTTTGTAGAATGAGAAAGAACTTCTTCAGCAATAAGCATCTCTCGACAAATGACGAAATAAAGATTTTGCTATAAAATTAATTGCTATCAGCCTGACTTAAAACTGTCTTCCTTATTTATCCACTTCAAATCAAGTTTCAACAATTAAAAAAAAATTGTAGTTTGAGAAAGAACAACTTAATCTTGAGCAATCAGTATAAAAAGAGGGTAAGCAAAGGTGCGAATGTCAAACCATACATGATCAAAACAGGGAGCGGAGGTGTTTGGCTGAGACAAGGTGTGAATGTCCACCCATAATTAATGAAAAGCGGGCAACAAGTAGGTTTGAATGCCCAACCATACATCATCAAAAGCAGGAGTGGATATGTTCGGCTACAAGAAGGTTTGAACGTCTGACCATATTTTGTAAAAAGCGGGTAAGAAAAGGTTCGAATGCCCGAACATACACCATCAAAGGAGGGAGCGGAGGTGTTCCGCTGTAAGAAGGTGTGAATGTCCGACCATAGTTGGTAAAAAACGGGTAAGAAAAGGTTAAAATACCCGACTGTACACAATCAGTAGCGGGTGCGGAGTTGTTCGGCTACTAAAAGGTGTGAAAGTCCGACCATGGTTTGTAAAAAGCGGGTAAGAAAAGGTGCGAATGCCCGAAAATGTATGATCAAAAGAGGGAGCGGAGGTGTTTGGCTGCAAGAAGGTGTGAATGTACACCCATAATTACTGAAAAATGGGTAAGAAAAGGTGCAAATGCCCAACTATACATAATCAAAAGCAGGAGTGGATGTGTTCGGCTCCAAGAAGGGTTGAATGTCTGACCATAGTTTGTAAAAAGCAGGTAAGAAAAGGTTTGACTGCCCGAACATACACCATCAAAAGAGGGAGCGGAGGTGTTCCGCTGTAAGAAGGTGTGAATGTCCGACCATAGTTGGTAAAAAGCGGGTAAGAAAAGGTTAAAATACCCAACTGTACACAATCAATAGCGGGAGCGGAGTTGTTCGGCTACTAAAAGATGTGAAAGTCCGACTATGGTTTGTAAAAAGCGGGTAAGAAAAGGTGCTAATGCCCGACAATGTATGATCAAAAGAGGGAGCGGAGGTGTTCGGCTGCAAGAAGGTCTGAATGTCCAACCATAATTTGTAAAAACCGGGAAGGAAAGGCTCGAAAGCCCGACTATACACCATCAAAAGCGGGAGCAGAGTGGTTCAGCTGCAAGAAGGTCTGAATGTCCATCAATAATTGCTTTAAAACATGAAAGAAAATTTTCGAATATCATCCGCACATGATCATAAGAAGGAGAGGAGGTGTTCAGCTGCAAGAAGGTGTGAATGTCCACCCATAATTCCTGAAAAATGGGTAAAAAAAGGTGCGAATGCCCAACCATAAATTATCAAAAGCAGGTGTGAATGTCAGATCATAATTTGCAAAAAGCTGATGAGAAAGGGTGAGAATGCCCGACTATACACCATCAAATGCGGGAGCGGAGGTGTTCGGCTCTGAGTAGGTGTGAATGTCCGACTATAATTGCTGAAAAATGTGTTAGAAAAGGAAAGAATGCCGGACCATACATCATCAAAAGCGAGAGAGGTGGTGTTCGGCTGCAAAAAGGTGTAAATGTTCGACTAAAGTTAGTAAAAAGCGGGTAAGACATGGTGCGAATGCCTGACAAGGTATGATCAAAAGCAGGAGCGGAGGTGTTCAGCTGCAAGAAGGTCTAAATGTCCATCAATAATTGCTAGAAAACATGAAAGAAAATTTTCGAAAATCAAACCGCACATGATCATAAGTGGGAGAGGAGGTGTTCAGCTGCAAGAAGGTGTGAATGTCCACCCATTATTCCTGACAAATGGGTAAAAAAAAGGTGCGAATGCCCAACCATACATCATCAAAAGCAGGAGTGGATGTGTTCGGCTACAAGAAGGTGTGAACGTCCAACCAAAGTTTGTAAAAAGCAGTTAAGAAAAGGTTTGAATATCCAACCAAACATAATCAAAAGCGGGAGCATAGCTTTTCGACTGCAAGTAGGTGTGAATGTCAGATCATAATTTGCAAAAAGCTAAAGAGAAAGGGTGAGAATGTCCGACTGCACACCATCAAATGCGGGAGCGGAGTTGTTCGGCTGTGAGTAGGTGTGAATCTCCGACCGTAATTTCTGAAAAATGTGTTAGAAAAGGTAAGAATGCCGGTCCATACATCATCAAAAGCGAGAGAGGTGGTGTTCGGCTGCAAGTGGGTGTGAATGTCCAGCCATAATTACTCACAAACGGGTAAGAAAAGGTAGTATTGCCAGACCATACATGATCAAAACAGGGAGCGGAGGTGGTTCAGCTGCAAGAAGGTGTGAATGTCTCACTAAAGTTCAAATATATTAACAAAAGCGGGAGGAGAGGTCTTCGGATGAGAGTGGTTGAGAATTTCCAACCATAATCTATAAAATTCGGTGAAAAAAAGGTGTGATAGAACACTAAAAGGTGGAGCGGAAGTGTTCGGCTGCAAGAAGGTGTGAATGTCCGACTATATTTGGTGAAAAGCAGGTGAAGCAAGGTCTGAATGCCCAACCTTACATTATCAAAAGCGAGATCAGAGGTGTTTGGCTGCAAGAAGGCCATAGTTTGCCAAAAGCGGGTAAGCTGCGAATGACCAACTAAATATCAACAAAAGTGGGGGCGGAGGTCTTCGGATGCAACTGGGTGTGAACATCCCACCATACAAGTATGGTGGAGAGGAAGCTGTGAACAGCCGACCATAGTTTGCAAAAAGCGGGTGAGACAAGGTGCGAATGTCCAACCATACATGATCAAAACAGGGAGCGGAGGTGTTTGGCTGTGACAAGGTGTGAATGTCCACCCAAAATTAATGAAAAGTGGGCAAAAAGTAGGTTTGAATGCCCAAGCATACATCATCAAAAGAAGGAGTGGATGTGTTCGGCTACAAGAAGGTTTCAATGTCCGAGCATAGTTTGTAAAAAGCGGGTAAGAAAAGGTTCGAATGCCCAAACATACACCATCAAAAGAGGGAGCGGAGGTGTTCCGCTGTAAGAAGGTGTGAATGTCCGACCATAGTTGGTAAAAAGTGGGTAAGAAAAGGTTAAAATACCCAACTGTACACAATCAATAGGGGGAGCGGATGTGTTCGGCTACAAGAAGATGTGAAAGTCCAACCATGGTTTGTAAAAAGCTGGTAAGAAAAGGTTCGAATGCCCGAATATATACCATCAAAAGTGGAAGCGGAGGTTTTCGGCTGCAAGAAGGTGTGAACGTCCGACCAAAGTTTGTAAAAAGCAGTTAAGAAAAGGTTCGAATATCCAACCAAACATAATCAAAAGCGGGAGCAGAGCTGTTCGACTGCAAGTAGGTGTGAATGTCCAGCCATAATTACTCACAAAGGGGTAAGAAAAGGTAGTATTGCCAGACCATACATGATCAAAACAGGGAGCTGAGGTGGTTCAGCTGCAAGGTGTGAATGTCTGACTATAGTTTGTAAAAAGCGGGTAAGATAAGGTGCGAATGCCCGACAATGTATAATCAAAAGAGGGAGCAGAGGTTTTCGGCTACACGAAGGTTTGAATGTCCGACCATAGTTTGTAAAAAGCGGGTAAGAAAAGGTTCAAATGCCTGACTATACACCATCAAAAGAGGGAGCGGAGATGTTCCGCTGTAAGACGGTGTGAATGTCCGACCATAGTTGGTAAAAAGCGGGTAAGAAAAGGTTAAAATACCCGACTGTACACAATCAATAGCGGGAGCGGAGTTGTTCGGCTACAAGAAGGTGTGAAAGTCCAACCATCGTTTGTAAAAAGCTGGTAAGAAAAGGTTCGAATGCCCGAATATATACCATCAAAAGCGGAAGCGGAGGTGTTCGGCTGCAAGAAGGTGTGAACGTCCGACGAAAGTTGGCAAAAAGCAGTAAAGAAAAGGTTCGAATATCCAAACATAATTAAAAGCGAGAGAGATTGTGTTCAGCTGCAAGTAGGTGTGAATATCCAGCCATAATTACTCACAAACGGGTAAGAAAATGTAGTATTGCCAGACCATACATGATCAAAACAGGGAGCGGAGGTGGTTTAGCTGCAAGGTGTGAATATCTGACTATAGTTTGTAAAAAGCGGGTAAGATAAGGTGCGAATGCCCGACAATGTATAATCAAAAGAGGGAGCAGAGGTTTTCGGCTACACGAAGGTTTGAATGTCCGACCATAGTTTGTAAAAAGCGGGTAAGAAAAGGTTCAAATGCCTGACTATACACCATCAAAAGAGGGAGCGGAGATGTTCCGCTGTAAGACGGTGTGAATGTCTGACCATAGTTGGTAAAAAGCGGGTAAGAAAAGGTTAAAATACCCGACTGTACACAATCAATAGCGGGAGCGGAGTTGTTCGGCTACAAGAAGGTGTGAAAGT
Source organism: Leuresthes tenuis (assembly GCF_036924035.1). Taxonomy (NCBI): domain Eukaryota; kingdom Metazoa; phylum Chordata; class Actinopteri; order Atheriniformes; family Atherinopsidae; genus Leuresthes; species Leuresthes tenuis. Next base: position 922,085 of record NW_027325392.1, read on the forward strand.
CCAACCATCGTTTGTAAAAAGCTGGTAAGAAAAGGTTCGAATGCCCGAATATATACCATCAAAAGCGGAAGCGGAGGTGTTCGGCTGCAAGAAGGTGTGAACGTCCGACGAAAGTTGGCAAAAAGCAGTAAAGAAAAGGTTCGAATATCCAAACATAATTAAAAGCGAGAGAGATTGTGTTCAGCTGCAAGTAGGTGTGAATATCCAGCCATAATTACTCACAAACGGGTAAGAAAATGTAGTATTGCCAGACCATACATGATCAAAACAGGGAGCGGAGGTGGTTTAGCTGCAAGGTGTGAATATCTGACTATAGTTTGTAAAAAGCGGGTAAGATAAGGTGCGAATGCCCGACAATGTATAATCAAAAGAGGGAGCAGAGGTTTTCGGCTACACGAAGGTTTGAATGTCCGACCATAGTTTGTAAAAAGCGGGTAAGAAAAGGTTCAAATGCCTGACTATACACCATCAAAAGCGGGAGCGGAGATGTTCCGCTGTAAGACGGTGTGAATGTCTGACCATAGTTGGTAAAAAGCGGGTAAGAAAAGGTTAAAATACCCGACTGTACACAATCAATAGCGGGAGCGGAGTTGTTCGGCTACAAGAAGGTGTGAAAGTCCAACCATCGTTTGTAAAAAGCTAGTAAGAAAAGGTTCGAATGCCCGAATATATACCATCAAAAGCGGAAGCGGAGGTGTTCGGCTGCAAGAAGGTGTGAACGTCCGACCAAAGTTGGCAAAAAGCAGTAAAGAAAAGGTTCGAATATCCAAACATAATTAAAAGCGAGAGAGATTGTGTTCAGCTGCAAGTAGGTGTGAATATCCAGCCATAATTACTCACAAATGGGTAAGAAAATGTAGTATTGCCAGACCATACATGATCAAAACAGGGAGCGGAGGTTGTTTAGCTGCAAAAAGGGGTGAATGTCCAACTAAAGTTCAAATATATTAACAAAAGCGGGAGGAGAGGTCTTCGGATTAGAGTGGTTGAAATTTCCAACCATAATCTATAAAATGCGGTAAAAAAAAAGGTGTGAAGGAATGAATTTTATAGCAAAATCCGAAATCATGCATAACTCCGCATAAGGAACGTATTGCTCAACCAAAGGGATGCTTCTTTCTCATTCAGGGTAATATGAGGAACTTTATGCTTGATATATTTTAGACATGGATTACTATGAAGGACAAAGCAATTTTAACTTGGTTTGAGCAAAGCAATTCATTTTATAGGAAAATCCGAAATCGTGCAGGACTCATGAAAGTAAGCTTATTCTCGGATTCCTGATCCTCCAGTGTTGCTCTTTCCTATACTGCAAAATACAGCCTTGTTCTTTGTTGAAATCGATATAGACATTGATAAATATGAAGGACAAAGCAGTTTCCACTTTGTTTGAGTGAAGGAATTAATTTTATAGCAAAATCCCAAATCAAGCAGAACGTATGAAAATAAGCGTGTTTTCGGATTCCTGATCCTTCAGTGTTGCTATTTCTTCTACTGCAAAATACAATGTTGTTCTTTGTTGAAGTCAATCTAGACATTGATAAATATGAAGGACAAAGCAGTTTTAACATAGTTTGAGTGAAGGAATTCGTTTTATACATAAAATCCCAAATCATGCAGAACGTATGAAAATAAGCTTATTCTCGGATTACTGATCCTTCAGTGTTGCTCTTTCTTCTACTGCAAAATCCAGTGTTGTTCTTTGTTGAAGTCAATCTAGACATTGATAAATATGAAGGACAAAGCAGTTTTAACATAGTTTGAGTGAAGGCATTCATTTATAGTAAAATCAATAATCGTGCAGAACTCATGAAAATAAGCTTATTCTCGGATTCCTAAAACTTTTGATTTGATCTTTCTTTACTGCAAAGTACAATGTTGTTCTTTGTTGAAGTCGATCTAGACATTGATAAATATGAAGGACAACAGTTTTCACTTGGTTTGAGTGAAGGATTTGCAGCTGAAAACCTCCCGCTCCCGCTTTTGATTGTGTATAGTCGGAATTTCGAGCCTTTTCTTACCCGGTTTTTAAAAATTATGGTTGGACATTCAGACCTTGCAGCCGAAGACCTCCACTCCCTCTTTTGATCATATATTGTCGGGCATTCGCACCTTGTCTTACCCGCTTTTTACAAACTATAGTCAGACATTCACACCTTGCAGCTGAACCACCTCAGCTCCCTGTTTTGATCATGTATGGTCTGGCAATACTACCTTTTCTTACCCGTTTGTGAGTAATTATGGCTGGACATTCACACCTACTTGCAGTCGAACACCTCCGCTTCCGCTTTTGATGGTATATATTCGGGCATTCGAACATTTTCTTACCAGCTTTTTACAAACCATGGTTGGACTTTCACACCTTCTTGTAGCCGAACAACTCCGCTCCCCCTATTGATTGTGTACAGTCGGGTATTTTAACCTTTTCTTACCCGTTTTTTTTACCAACTATGGTCGGACATTCACACCTTCTTACAGCGGAACACCTCCGCTCCCTCTTTTGATGGTGTATGTTAGGGCATTCGAACCTTTTCTTACCCGCTTTTTACAAACTATGCTCGGACATTCAAACCTTCTTTTAGCCGAACACATCCACTCCTGCTTTTGATGATGTATGGTTTGGCATTCAAACCTACTTGTTGCCCGCTTTTCATTAATTTTGGGTGGACATTCACACCTTGTCACAGCCAAACACCTCCGCTCCCTGTTTTGATCATGTATGGTTGGACATTCGCACCTTTTCTCACCCGCTTTTTGCAAACTATGGTCGGCTGTTCACAGCTTCCTCTCCACCATACTTGTATGGTGGGATATTCACACCCACTTGCATCCGAAGACCTTTTGTTGATATTTAGTCGGTCATTCGCAGCTTACCCGCTTTTGGCAAACTATGGCCTTCATGCAGCCAAACACCTCTGATCTCGCTTTTGATGATGTAAGGTTGGGCATTCAGACCTTGCTTCACCTGCTTTTCACCAAATATAGTCGGACATTCACACCTTCTTGCAGCCGAACACTTCCGCTCCACCTTTTAGTGTTCTATCACACCTTTTTTTTCACCGCATTTTATAGATTATGGTTGGAAATTCTCAACCACTCTCATCCGAAGACCTCTCCTCCCGCTTTTGTTAATATATTTGAACTTTAGTGAGACATTCACACCTTCTTGCAGCTGAACCACCTCCGCTCCCTGTTTTGATCATGTATGGTCTGGCAATACTACCTTTTCTTACCCGTTTGTTAGTAATTATGGCTGGACATTCACACCTACTTGCAGCCGAACACCACCTCTCCCGCTTTTGATGATGTATGGACCGGCATTCTTACCTTTTCTAACACATTTTTCAGCAATTATGGTCGGAGATTCACACTTACTCACAGCCGAACAACTCCGCTCCCGCATTTGATGGTGTATAGTCGGGCATTCTCACCCTTTCTCATCAGCTTTTTGCAAATTATGATCTGACATTCACACCTGCTTTTGATAATGTATGGTTTGGCATTCGCACCTTTTCTTACCCATTTTTCAGTAATTATGGGTGGACATTCACACCTTCTTGCAGCTGAACACCTCCTCTCCCGCTATTGATTGTGTACAGTCGGGTATTTTAACCTTTTCTTACCCGCTTTTTACCAAATATGGTCGGACATTCACACCGTCTTACAGCGGAACACCTCTGCTCCCGCTTTTGATGGTGTATAGTCAGGCATTGGAACCTTTTCTTACCCGCTTTTTACAAACTATGGTCGGACATTCAAACCTTCTTGTAGCCGAAAACCTCCGCTCCCTCTTTTGATTATACATTGTTGGGCATTCGCACCTTATTTACAAACTATAGTCAGACATTCACACCTTGCAGCTGAGCCACCTCAGCTCCCTGTTTTGATAGTGTATGTTCGGGCATTCGAACCTATTCTTACCCCCTTTTTACAAACTATGCTCGGAGATTCACACCTACTCACAGCCGAACAACTCCGCTCCCGCATTTGATGATGTCTTGTCCGGCATTCTAGTGTCTTCTAACACATTTTTCAGCAATTATGGTTGGACATTCACACCTACTCACAGCCGAACACTTCCGCTCCCGCATTTGATGGTGTATAGCCGGGAATTCTCACCCTTTCTCATCAGCTTTTTGCAAATTATGATCTGACATTCACACATACTTGCAGTCGAACAGCTCTGCTCCCGCTTTTGATTATGTTTGGTTGGATATTCGAACCTTTTCTTAACTGCTTTTTACAAACTTTGGTCGGACGTTCACACCTTCTTGCAGCCGAACACATCCACTTCCACTTTTGATGGTATATATTCGGGCATTCGAACCTTTTCTTACCCGCTTTTTACAAACCGTGGTCGGACTTTCACACCTTCTTGTAGCCAAACAACTCCGCTCCCCCTATTGATTGTGTACAGTCGGGTATTTTAACCTTTTCTTACCCGTTTTTTACCAACTATGGTCGGACATTTACACCTTCTTACAGCGGAACACCTCCGCTCCCTCTTTTGATGGTCTATGTTCGGGCATTCGAACCTTTTCTTACCCGCTTTTTACAAACTATGGTCGGACATTCAAACTTTCTTGTAGCCGAACACATCCACTCCTGCTTTTGATGATGTATGGTTGGGCATTTTCACCTTTTCTTACCCATTTTTCAGTAATTATGGGTGGACATTCACACCTTCTTGCAGCTGAACAACTCCTCTCCCGCTTATGATCATGTGCGGTTTGATATTCGAAAATTTTCTTTCATGTTTTAAAGCAATTATTGATGGACATTCAAATCTTCTTGTAGCCGAACACATCCACTCCTGCTTTTGATGATGTATGGTAACCTTTTCTTACCCGCTTTTTACAAACTATGGTCGGATATTCAAACCTTCTTGTAGCCAAAACCCTCCGCTCCCTCTTTTGATCATACATTGTCGGGCATTCGCACCTTATCTTACCCGCTTTTTACAAACTATAGTCAGACATTCACACCTTGCAGCTGAACCACCTCCGCTCCCTGTTTTGATCATGTATGGTCTGGCAATACTACCTTTTCTTACCCGTTTGTGAGTAATTAATCCCAAAATATTGAGCATAAAATAAGTCTTTATGCTGATGATGTATTACTTTTCCTTCAGAACTCACAGACGTCTCTCAGTCACACGATCACACTCATAAATAAATTCTCAGCACTTTCTGACTACTCTATCAACTGGTCTAAGACCACAGTTCTGCCCATTAACTGTAGGGTCCATAATATACCTGCGATCACTTTACAGTCAGGAAATATTAGATATTTAGGCATAAACATTTCCTCCAGGCTCTCAGAGCTAACAAAGCTAAATTATGTGCAATTATTAAAGACAGTAGAGGACGATCTCTCGTTGGAAGTCCTTACCTATATCACTTATGGGGAGAGTTACATCCATTAAAATGATGATACTACCAAAAGTTAACTATTTGTTCTCAATGATCCCCATAAAACCATCTGCTACTTGGTTTAAGTCACTAGATTCATGCATCTCCAAATTTCTGTGGAAAAACAAACCACCACGTATTAGTTTAAAAACCCTACAGAAGACCAAGGACAGTGGTGGATTAGATTTACCTCATTTTCAGCACTATTCCTTAGACAATAGGTTACAATATATATCAAAATGGTTTAAACGTTGTTGTTGTCACAGTTCCCAGAGACGTTGTAATCGTTGAGGATTCTATATTCACCCCCTCATTAGAGGCACGTAATGCAGATTGATGACACTGAATCTTCTTCTCTGTTCATTGCTGGCATCATTCCCAGCATCGTAAGTGTTCGTGGCATTGTTAGCCTCTTCTTCTGGATCTTGATATCGAGAATCCTTTTTTATTTCTGGTTTGTCAGTCCTCTGTCTTCGTTCACCGGAGTCTTTGTCTTTTTGTCCTTGAGTTTGGTGATTTTTTCTTCTTTTGATGCCTTGACACAATGTGACAGGTGATACCACGTGGGAGATCCTGTAACTTGGATTGCTGTCCCTGTGCTGCGAAATGGCTGTGCCTCTCAAATGGTCTCTCCTTCATCATGGTTACATGCTGCCATTCCGACATCTCGCCATTCCGACATGGGTCTCCAATTGTCGGAATGGCGACACTTAATTTTTTATCAAACGTCCCACACTTTTCCGACACTTTTTTCCTCCTATGGTCGGAATGGCGGTATGTTTTTTGTTTTTTTTAACATACCGCCATTCCGACAGTTCCTTTTAATAGCCTATTTTTTACCCAAAACATTTTGCACTAATGATATGCCGGCGCAAATACGCCCTAAAGTTTGGCGCACAAGCTTTGCACATGCAGAGGCCACAGCCTCGCAAACAAACTTTAATAATCTATTATCAAAATCCCCTGAATTTCAAATATAAAAATACAGATATTAATGTAACTCTGGCGAGACTGAAACTGATTAAGCAGAAATACAGTGTCAGTGAGCTGTCACAGCAGCCAGCTGGAGCGGAGCTCTCCACAGAGCCCATGCGTCTTTTGCACGCTGTCATCATATGCAAAAGTAATAATTGCAATTACAGATATCACGGCTACTGCACAGGACACAGTTGCGAGCACTCTGCCTTGCCTTGCCAATAGGAGAAGAGAGAAATGACAGCATAGAACGTATAAAACACAACAAAATGCAGTAAAAACGATTATTCATGATATTCACGTGATTTATGAGTACTCACTCCAATTTTGGGAAGCGCGGATGGGTTTTGCGCATTTGGCACAAACACACAGCCGCAACGGTTGTAGCTTTATACAGCCTGTTGATATCTTAAGGACCTAACTGGTCACACCTGGGACTAAATGTCATGTAGAGATTGATTTTACATGACATTACAGCTGAACATATAGCTTTCATCCACAAACCAACGTGGGAGAGCCCGAAGACGCATGTGCCAGACGCACATAGGCATGCGTAAAACCAATTTTGACCACTTCATACTGTTTATTTGCTTTCTTTTAGTTAACTTTCGTTTCTTTTGGATTCTTGTGCGTGTTATGGAGCCGTTTTGGTCCATGTTTGTAAGCCTTTTTTTCCTGGATTAAATTTTCGGAAGTTGAAACAAGTGGCATTGGAGTGTGTGATTGAAAACCACCGCGGACTGCTTCTCCTCCTCCAGTTGCCGAGACTTTGTGTTTTTAATAACGCTTGTCTATAAACATGTTAAACATATAAATTGCATGAACAGAAAGAAGGGACTCACCTGTTGAGTAACACACATTTCCTTATACAGAAAGCCTTGTCGGAATGGTGGGACATTTGAACGTCAGAATAGCGGGATGTCGCAATGGTGGGATGTCGCAATGGTGGGACGTTTGCATGTCGGAATGGTGGTATGTCGGAATGGTGGTATGTCGGAATGGTGGGATGTCGGAATAGCGGGATGTCGGAATGGCGGGATTTCGGAATGGGTGTTGCCACCCCCTTCATCATATACACAGTTATTTATACATCACCTTCCACCATGAAGCGTTGTCCCTTTTTGTTTCTCTCTTTGTTCTTAAAATGCTGTTATGCATGTCTAAACCAATCCATTAAATTAGATCATTTTGGCAGTAAAGCGATCTACAATGTGCTTGGTCGCAAAGCTGCTCATCTGTGGTAAACAGCTCTTCAGAAAGGCATTCTTCAATTGATTTCACTAATTCTATGTAATAATTTTGTGATTTCCTACAAAACTACACTTCTTCTCCCATCTGTCTGAGTATTTAATATTGTCTGGGTCCCGTTAAAACATGTATTTTTCCCATCTAATTCCTTGTTTGCTTTAAAACAAGTATTCCCCATTTTCTATCCCTTCAGTAGCCAACCAGTTTTTATGGAGTACACTGGAGCAACTTGACTGATCAGTAAAACACTGCTTTTGTTGTCACCGCAAGGCTTCCCCCGTCGGTTGTTTCACTGAGACACTACTGAGTAACTATAACTCAACACAGTTTATACACATAACATTCATATACATACTAACAAACAAACAAACAATTATTTATCGCAATTTTCTCATCTCTGTTTGAACGTACACCCAGGTAAATATTCCTGTAGTCTTCTCATACCGACTATGGACCCATTCATTGTTTAACTTCACTGTTTTGCAAATCCTAATTGAATATTACACATTACATTACACTTTACTTGATAAGCAGGTCTTCATTGCATTCAGCAGCCTATATGTGAGCATCTATGTGTAAGCTGTTCTTCTTTGCATTTATCAGCAGCAAGCAATTCTTCATTGCACATGCATATGAAAATAGTAAAACAATTCCAATGCGTTAGCGAAACCTTCTATATCAGGAGTGTCCATCATGATGCTGGGAATAGAACCTCTTTCCTAGAATAGTTCAACCTTCATTACTCAACTGATCATAACTCCGCAATGAGCACATTTCAAAGTATCATTCCTCTACATGTATTCAAAAATCTATGTGTAAATGTTTAATATTTCTTATATTTGTTGATATCATTCTGTGTGCATGTGGCCTAAACCCAATCTCTGTGTGGCAATTTTAATTTAAACAAGTTGAACTCTGCCTCTGATCATTTAAAAAAGGTGTGTACCAATATCAACCTTTCTCAGGTAATTACAGATCCTACAAAACCAAAGAGATCCTTCAAGGTTGTCCCTGATTGGCTCAATCTTAACAAATCAAAGGTAGAAAATCCGCAGTATCTGAACTTGGTGTTAGTTATCACTGCTCAATAGCCTGTATCAGAATTGCAAAAATGAAAACATTAGGTCCACGCTTGGTATCCAGATCCTGAAACATCTCCATGAGCAGGCTTTTTTTTAACTGATCTGTTGAATAGTTATATGACACTGTTAAAATCCCAGATGAAGATCTAGCACTTGACCATTTTTGTAAATCTTCTAATTCCATAGTTGATAAACACGCCCCTTTTAAAACGTATAGAACTTAGAACAGGTCTATCCCTGGCTTTCGGCAGAACTGTCTTCTTTACTTTTTTTTCCCCTTTTCCTGTTCAGCATTATGTCAGAAGAATTGTAGTCTGAATACCTTTGATGCCAAACAGATTTGTTTTGCCAAGGGAAGTTTTATAAATGTAAAGCTCCCCTTGATGCCCATTTATTTATTTCTGTTTACAATATATGACATGAACTGAACTGAACCGGACCGGGGGACAAGGAAAGAAGAAGAGGAAAGAAGAGGAAACAGAACAAAAATAGAAACAAAAACCAGACAACCAGCTGCTACACCTGTAAAAAACAAAACAGACAACAATCCATGGCCTATGAGGGGAATCCAGCCTTAGCGCCACCAGGAGCACCTGAAAGCAGACAAGCAGAGAAAAAACAAACACACAAACAAACAAAAACAAGCACAAGAAGCGGCAATCGCATACAACACAGCTGTGGATATAGATGACCTGAGACGACATGATAATACATCAACTGCTTAGTGACCATGCTACTGGACTAATGAATGTGTGTGTGTGTGTGTGAGAACATGCAACACCCATGGCACAGGACCTACATGATAACCGTGCTTAGTTATGAGTGTATAAGCGTACAGGGCCACAATCCACAGCCCCCCCCCCAAGCAATCAGAAGCAGGCAGAGAGGGCCACAAGACCCAGGCCACCAGCAGCCCCCACAGAGCACAGAACCCAGGCAGCCCACCGCAGGGGCAACCACGCATCCACCCAGAAGACTGCAGAGGAAGCCCCCGGAAAGAGCCCCCATAAGCATAGGGCAGAGGCACTCCGGGAACCAGGGGCAACAGCCCACCGACCCCGCCAGGCCCCAGCCGCCCAGACATGGGCCGTGCACTGGACCTGGGCCCCAGGAGCCCGAGCGCCCCCAAACCCCCCGGCAGAGGCCCCACCCAATACCCAGGAGGGCCAAGCGCCCCAGACAGCCACAAAGTGGGTCAGCGCCTGCCCCAGCGCCCCTGGCCAAGTGCCCTGGGAGTCAAGACGTGCCCACAGGTGGGTGAAGTCGCGAGCAGTGGGGAGAGGCAACGCTGATGCCCCATCAGGAGAAACACAGGCAGGCCAGGCGACAGCAAGTCCCAGATCCAGGCCCAATCATTACCACACACACTTTCACGTCCCATACATCCACACATCCACACATCCTACCTCCCTCGACTCTGCTGGGGTGTATTGCAGCGGGCACACCAGGAGGCCAGCAACCCCCCAGCCACCACAGACCCCGAACCAGCAGAACAATTAATTAATCCTCCTGGCCCCTCCTGCCCCGAGCAGACACCAGGAAGCAGGGGTGTGCGAAGAAGACCCCTCCCCTCACCCTTCTGGCTCTTCAATATTTTCTAATAGTGAGCAATTAAAATTGAGGGGCAGCCAAACTTGTAGAACTGGGAGCGCGGCACTCTGGGCAGCCTACATACCCAAAGAGCCCCGCCCACCAGATGCCACTCAGTGTAGCCACCCCCCAAGACCTAATGTGTGTGTGTGAGTGTGTTTGATAAGTAGTAATGTCTAAGGTGTAATTAAAACAGGGGCAGGGAACTGCAGAGTGCAACCAAAGGGGACCACCTACGTGGCCCCGTCCACTACACCCCACCGAACACACACGCCCCCAAAACCCTTCATGTGTGAGTGTGTGCTGTGTACAGGAGCCAGAAGGGAGAGGGGTATGGGGATATATACCGGGGGAGCTACTCTCCCCCAGAGAGGGCAGCCAGGGACTGGCTGCAATAGGCATCCCCGCTACCTGGGAGCCAACAATGGGCAGGAGGGCCTGATGTCCACCAGGCTCGGGGCCTGCAGCGACCATATTCCGGGAGCTACTGTACCCCCAGAAGGTACCCATCCCGCCCCACCCCACTCAACCCAACCCCACCCAGGAAGACCTCTACAAAAAACAAACAAACAAACCACCCGGTCACACCAGTCGCAGCAGCCCGGGCCTGAGACCCACCATCACCCAGCAACCCACCACCACCACTATGTGATAAAACTAATCAGAGGGGACCAGAGAGAATGAAATTCAGCCAATTGATGTTTTGAGGAGGCAGACATTGTTTCCATGCTAATATAATCTAAAAGAAAATTTCTAAACTGGTTAATACACAGATTGTTTTTCGCTTTCCAGTTCATGAGAATAGTTTTCTTTGCGATACATAACACTGTGACAACCATGTGTGCTGAGTTAATTTCCATGTTGATGTTGTCTAAGTCACCCAGTATGCACAGTGTGGGGCATGCAGGGATGCTACACTTTAGCCATGTTGATAGGTCCTCACAGACTTCAAGCCAGAACTTCTGGACAGGCGCAGAAAACCACAAAGTGTGTGCATAATCATCAGGTGTGTTATCTGTGCAATGTGAGCAGATGTTTGAGTGTGTTAGACCCATCCTGAACATCCTTTGTCCTGTATAGTGTGTTCTATGAAGGATTTTGTATTGTATGAGCTGTAAATTAGGATTTCGAGTCTTTATGAAGGTGTTCAAACATATTTGTGGTTAGAAGCTATGACCAGAACTGATGGATAAATCTGCCTCCCATTTTGAGGATGGAAGAGACATTGTGTCATCTATCTTAGACAATAATTTATATATTTTTGATAGTAGTTTTGGGGTACAGCTGCTTAGAAATTCTGCTACCCTAGTCGGGGGTTGTAAGTCTGGTTGGTGGAGGATATATCCATCCATCCATCCATCATCTGCCGCTTATCCGGGGGTCGGGTCGCGGGGGCAGCAGCTTGAGCAGAGAAACCCAGACGTCTCTGTCCCCGGCCACTTCCTCCAGCTCTTCCGGGGGGACCCCGAGGCGTTCCCAGGCCAGCCGAGAGACATAGTCTCTCCAACGTGTCCTGGGTCTCCCCCGGGGTCTCCTCCCAGTGGGACGTGCCCGGAACACCTCCCCAGGGAGGCGCCCAGGGGGCATCCTAACCAGATGCCCGAGCCACCTCATCTGACTCCTCTCAATGCGGAGGAGCAGCGGTTCTACTCCGAGCCCCTCCCGGATGACTGAGCTTCTCACCCTATCTCTAAGGGAGAGCCCAGACACCCTGCGGAGGAAACCCATTTTGGCCGCTTGTATTCGCGATCTTGTTCTTTCGGTCACTACCCACAACTCGTGACCATAGGTGAGGATGGGAACGTAGATTGACCAGTAAGTAGAGAGCTTCGCCTTCTGGCTCAGCTCCCTCTTCACAACGACGGGTCGGTGCAGAGCCTGCAACACTGCACGCGCCGCACCGATCCGCCCGTCAATCTCCCGCTCCATTCGTCCGTCACTCGTGAACAAGACCCCGAGATACTTGAACTCCTCCTCTTGGGGAAGGATCTCATTCCCGACCCGGAGAGAGCATTCCACCCTTTTCCGGCTGAGAACCATAGTCTCGGATTTGGAGGTGCTGATTCTCATCCCAGCCGCTTCACACTCGGCTGCGAATCACTCCAGTGAGAGCTGAAGGTCACGGCCTGACGACGCTAACAGAACCACATCATCTGCAAAAAGCAGAGACCCGATTCTGAGGTCGCCAAATGGGACACCCTCAACGCCCTGGCTCCGCCTAGAAATTCTGTCCATAAAAGTTAGGAACAGAATCGGTGACAAAGGGCAGCCCTGACGGAGTCCAACTCTCACCGGAAACGTATCCGACTTACTGCCGGCAATGCGGACCAAACTCTGGCACCGGTCATACAGAGACCGAACGGCCCCTATCAAGGGGTCTGGCACTCCATATTCCCGGAGCATCCCCCACAGGACTCCACGAGGGACACGGTCGAACGCTTTCTCCAAGTCCACAAAACACATGTAGACTGGTTGGGCGAACTCCCATGCACCCTCCAGGATCCTGCCGAGGGTATAGAGCTGGTCCACTGTTCCACGGCCAGGACGAAAGCCACACTGCATCTCCTGAATCCGAGGCTCGATTATCCGACGGATCCTCCTCTCCAATACCCCCGAATAGACCTTACCAGGGAGGCTGAGGAGTGTGATACCCCTATAGTTGGAACACACCCTCCGGTCCCCCTTTTTAAAGAGGGGGACCACCACCCCAATCTGCCAGTCCAGAGGCACTGTCCCCGATGTCCACGCGATACTGCAGAGGCGTGTCAGCCAAGACAGCCCTACAACATCCAGAGCCTTGAGAAACTCAGGACGGACCTCATCCACCCCCGGGGCCTTGCCACCGAGGAACTTTTTAACCACCTCGGCAACCTCAGCCCCAGAAATGGGAGGCCCCGTCTCCGAGCTCTCCGACTCTGCCTCTTCCGAGCACGTGTTGGTAGGATTGAGGAGTTCCTCGAAGTACTCCCCCCACCGACTCACAACATCCCTAGTTGAGGTCAGCAAAGCCCCGTCCGCACTGTAAACAGTGTTGACTGTGAGCCGCTTCCCCCCCCTGAGACGCCGGATGGTGGACCAGAATCTTTTCGAGGCCGTCCGGAAATCGTTCTCCATGGTCTCACCGAACTCCTCCAAGGCCCGAGTTTTTGCCTCAGCAACCGCCAAAGCCGCGGCCCGTCTGGCCCGTCGGTACATATCAGCTTCTTCCAGGGTCCCACTGGCCAAAAAGGCCCGATAGGACTCCTTCTTCAGCTTGACGGCTTCCCTCACCACTGGTGTCCACCAGCAGGTTCGAGGGTTGCCGCCACGACAGGCACCGACCACCTTACGGCCACAACTCCGACCAGCTGCCTCGGCTGGGGCCACAATACGTTTGGGCCTGCCAGGTCTGATCGGCATCCTCCCCCACCAGCGGAGCCAACTCACCACCAGGTGGTGATCAGTTGACAGCTCCGCCCCTCTCTTCACCCGAGTGTCCAGGACATACGGCCGCAAGTCCGATGATACAACCACAAAGTCGATCATCGAACTGCGGCCAAGGGTGTCCTGGTGCCAAGTGCACATATGGACACCCTTATGCCTGAACATGGTGTTCGTTATGGACAGTCTATGACTGGCACAGAAGTCCAACAACATAACACTACTCTGATTCAGATCGGGGGGGCCGTTCCTCCCAATCACACCCCTCCAGGTCTTACTGTCATTGCCCACGTGAGCATTGAAGTCCCCCAGCAGAATGAGGGAGTCTCCATTAGGAGCATTCTCCAGTGCCTCCCCCAGAGACTCCAAAAAGGGTAGGTACTCTGAACTGCTGTTTGGCGCATAGGCACAAACAACAGTCAGGACTCGTTCCCCCACCCAAGGCGGAGGGAGGCTACCCTCTCGTTCACTGGGGTAAACCCCAATGTACTGGCACACAGCCGGGGGGCAATAAGTATGCCCACACCTGCTCTGCGCCTCTCACCACGGGCAACTCCAGAGTGGAAGAGAGTCCAACCCCTCTCAAGAGTACTGGTTCCAGATCCCAAGCCGTGCGTCGAGGTGAGTCCGACTATATCTAACGGTCTGATGAAGTTTCAACAATAAACAACAAACTTTGTATTATGAGAAAGAACCAGACTCATTCTTTAGGAATCCGAAAATAAGCTCTATTTTACGAGTTATGCACGAATTCGGATTCTCCTATAAAACGAATTCCTTAACTCAAACCAAGTTAAGACTGCTTTGTCCTTCATATTTATTCATGTCTAATCAAGTTTCAATGATAAACAACGTTGTACTTTGTAGAATGAGAAAGAACTTCTTCAGCAATAAGCATCTCTCGACAAATGACGAAATACAGATTTTGCTATAAAATTAATTGCTATCAGCCTGACTTAAAACTGTTTGTCTTCCTTATTTATCCACTTCAAATCAAGTTTCAACAATCAAAAAAATTTAGTAGTTTGAGAAGCTCTCTCCGGGTCGGGAATGAGATCCTTCCCCAAGAGGAGGAGTTCAAGTATCTCGGGGTCTTGTTCACGAGTGACGGACGAATGGAGCGGGAGATTGACGGGCGGATCGGTGCGGCGCCTGCAGTGTTGCAGGCTCTGCACCGACCCGTCGTTGTGAAGAGGGAGCTGAGCCAGAAGGCGAAGCTCTCTACTTACTGGTCAATCTACGTTCCCATCCTCACCTATGGTCACGAGTTGTGGGTAGTGACCGAAAGAACAAGATCGCGAATACAAGCGGCCGAAATGGGTTTCCTCCGCAGGGTGTCTGGGCTCTCCCTTAGAGATAGGGTGAGAAGCTCAGTCATCCGGGAGGGGCTCGGAGTAGAACCGCTGCTCCTCCGCATTGAGAGGAGTCAGATGAGGTGGCTCGGGCATCTGGTTAGGATGCCCCCTGGGCGCCTCCCTGGGGAGGTGTTCCGGGCACGTCCCACTGGGAGGAGACCCCGGGGGAGACCCAGGACACGTTGGAGAGACTATGTCTCTCGGCTGGCCTGGGAACGCCTCGGGGTCCCCCCGGAAGAGCTGGAGGAAGTGGCCGGGGACAGAGACGTCTGGGTTTCTCTGCTCAAGCTGCTGCCCCCGCGACCCGACCCCCGGATAAGCGGCAGATGATGGATGGATGGATGGATATATCCTCCACCAACCAGACTTACAACCCCCGACTAGGGTAGCAGAATTTCTAAGCATCTGTACCCCAAAACTACTATCAAAAATATATAAATTATTGTCTAAGATAGATGACACAATGTCTCTTCCATCCTCAAAATGGGAGGCAGATTTATCCATCAGTTCTGGTCATAGCTTCTAACCACAAATATGTTTGAACACCTTCATAAAGACTCGAAATCCTAATTTACAGCTCATACAATACAAAATCCTTCATAGAACACACTATACAGGACAAAGGATGTTCAGGATGGGTCTAACACACTCAAACATCTGCTCACATTGCACAGATAACACACCTGATGATTATGCACACGCTTTGTGGTTTTTCTGCGCCTGTCCAGAAGTTCTGGCTTGAAGTCTGTGAGGACCTATCAACATGGCTAAAGTGTAGCATCCCTGCATGCCCCACACTGTGCATACTGGGTGACTTAGACAACATCAACATGGAAATTAACTCAGCACACATGGTTGTCACAGTGTTATGTATCGCAAAGAAAACTATTCTCATGAACTGGAAAGCGAAGAACAGTCTGTGTATTAACCAGTTTAGAAATTTTCTTTTAGATTATATTAGCATGGAAACAATGTCTGCCTCCTCAAAACATCAATTGGCTGAATTTCATTCTCTCTGGTCCCCTCTGATTAGTTTTATCACATAGTGGTGGGTTGCTGAGTGATGGTGGGTCTCAGGCCCGGGCTGCTGCGACTGGTGTGACCGGGTGGTTTGTTTGTTTGTTTTTTGATGTTGTTTGTTTGTTTTTTGTAGAGGTCCTCCTGGGTGGGGTTGGGTTGAGTGGGGTGGGGCGGGATGGGTACCTTCTGGGGGTACAGTAGCTCCCAGAATATGGTCGCTGCAGCCTCGAGCCTGGTGGACATCAGGCCCTCCTGCCCATTGTTGGCTCCCAGGTAGCGGGGATGCCTATTGCAGCCAGTCCCTGGCTGCCCTCTCTGGGGGAGAGTAGCTCCCCCGGTATATATCCCCATACCCCTCTCCCTTCTGGCTCCTGTACACAGCACACACTCACACATGAAGGGTTTTGGGGGCGTGTGTGTTCGGTGGGGTGTAGTGGATGGGGCCACGTAGGTGGTCCCCTTTGGTTGCACTCTGCAGTTCCCTGCCCCTGTTTTAATTACACCTTAGACATTACTACTTATCAAACACACTCACACACACACACATTAGGTCTTGGGGGGTGGTTACACTGAGTGGCATCTGGTGGGCGGGGCTCTTTGGGTATGTAGGCTGCCCAGAGTGCCGCGCTCCCAGTTCTACAAGTTTGGCTGCCCCTCAATTTTAATTGCTCACTATTAGAAAATATTGAAGAGCCAGAAGGGTGAGGGGAGGGGTCTTCTTCGCACACCCCTGCTTCCTGGTGTCTGCTCGGGGCAGGAGGGGCCAGGAGGATTAATTAATTGTTCTGCTGGTTCGGGGTCTGTGGTGGCTGGGGGGTTGCTGGCCTCCTGGTTTGCCCGCTGCACTACACCCCAGCAGAGTCGAGGGAGGTAGGATGTGTGGATGTGTGGATGTATGGGACGTGAAAGTGTGTGTGGTAATGATTGGGCCTGGATCTGGGACTTGCTGTCGCCTGTGTTTCTCCCGATGGGGCATCAGCGTTGCCTCTCCCCACTGCTCGCGACTTCACCCACCTGTGGGCACGTCTTGACTCCCAGGGCACTTGGCCAGGGGCGCTGGGGCAGGCGCTGACCCACTTTGTGGCTGTCTGGGGCGCTTGGCCCTCCTGGGTATTGGGTGGGGCCTCTGCCGGGGGGTTTGGGGGCGCTCGGGCTCCTGGGGCCCAGGTCCAGTGCACGGCCCATGTCTGGGCGGCTGGGGCCTGGCGGGGTCGGTGGGCTGTTACCCCTGGTTCCCGGAGTGCCTCTGCCCTATGCTTATGGGGGCTCTTTCCGGGGGCTTCCTCTGCAGTCTTCTGGGTGGATGCGTGGTTGCCCCTGCGGTGGGCTGCCTGGGTTCTGTGCTCTGTGGGGGCTGCTGGTGGCCTGGGTCTTGTGGCCCTCTCTGCCTGCTTCTGATTGCTTGGGGGGGGGGGGGGGGGGGGGGGCTGTGGATTGTGGCCCTGTACGCTTATACACTCATAACTAAGCACGGTTATCATGTAGGTCCTGTGCCATGGGTGTTGCATGTTCTCACACACACACACACACACATTCATTAGTCCAGTAGCATGGTCACTAAGCAGTTGATGTATTATCATGTCGTCTCAGGTCATCTATATCCACAGCTGTGTTGTATGCGATTGCCGCTTCTTGTGCTTGTTTTTGTTTGTTTGTGTGTTTGTTTTTTCTCTGCTTGTCTGCTTTCAGGTGCTCCTGGTGGCGCTAAGGCTGGATTCCCCTCAGAGGCCATGGATTGTTGTCTGTTTTGTTTTTTACAGGTGTAGCAGCTGGTTGTCTGGTTTTTGTTTCTATTTTTTTTTCTGTTTCCTCTTCTTTCCTCTTCTTCTTTCCTTGTCCCCCGGTCCGGTTCAGTTCAGTTCATGTCATATATTGTAAACAGAAATAAATAAATGGGCATCAAGGGGAGCTTTACATTTATAAAACTTCCCTTGGCAAAGCAAATCTGTTTGGCATCAAAGGTATTCAGACTACAATTCTTCTGACATAATGCTGAACAGGACAAGGGGAAAAAAAAAAAAAGTAAAGAAGACAGTTCTGCCGAAAGTCAGGGACTAGACCTGTTCTAAGTTCTATACTTTTTGAAAGGGGCATGTTTATCAACTATGGAATTAGAAGATTTACAAAAATGGTCAAGTGCTAGATCTTCATCTGAGATTTTAACAGTGTCATATAACTATTCAACAGATCAGTTAAAAAAAAGCCTGCTCATGGAGATGTTTCAGGATCTGGATACCAAGCGTGGACCTAATGTTTTCATTTTTGCAATTCTGATACAGGCTATTGAGCAGTGATAACTAACACCAAGTTCAGATACTGCGGATATTCTACCTTTGATTTGTTAAGATTGAGCCAATCAGGGACAACCTTGAAGGATCTCTTTGGTTTTGTAGGATCAGTAATTACCTGAGAAAGGTTGATATTGGTACACACCTTTTTTAAATGATCAGAGGCAGAGTTCAACTTGTTTAAATTAAAATTGCCACACAGAGATTGGGTTTAGGCCACATGCACACAGAATGACATCAACAAATATAAGAAATATTAAACATTTACACATAGATTTTTGAATACATGTAGAGGAATGATACTTTGAAATGTGCTCATTGCGGAGTTATGATCAGTTGAGTAATGAAGGTTGAACTATTCTGGGAAAGAGGTTCTATTCCCACCATCATGATGGACACTCCTGATATAGAAGGTTTCGCTAACGCATTGGAATTGTTTTACTATTTTCATATGCATGTGCAATGAAGAATTGCTTGCTGCTGATAAATGCAAAGAAGAACAGCTTACACATAGATGCTCACATATAGGTTGCTGAATGCAATGAAGACCTGCTTATCCAGTAAAGTTCAATGTCAATGTGTAATATTCAATTAGGATTTGCAAAACAGTGAAGTTAAACAATGAATGGGTCCATAGTCGGTATGAGAAGACTACAGGAATATTTACCTGGGTGTACGTTCAAACAGAGATGAGAAAATCGCGATAAATAATTGTTTGTTTGTTTGTTAGTATGTATATGAATGTTACGTGTATAAAATGTGTTGAGTTATAGTTACTCAGTAGTGTCTCAGTGAAACAACCGACGGGGGATGCCTTGCGGTGACAACAAAAGCAGTGTTTTACTGATCAGTCAAGTTGCTCCAGTGTACTCCATACAAACTGGTTGGCTACTGAAGGGATAGAAAATGGGGAATTCTTGTTTTAAAGCACTGTGACGGACTGGCGACCTGTCCAGGGTGTACCCTGCCTTTCGCCCGATGACTGCTGGGATAGGCTCCAGCCCACCCGCTACCCGATTAACGGACTGTCGGTATAGAAAATGGATGGATGTTTTAAAGCAAACAAGGAATTAGATGGGAAAAATACATGTTTTAACGGGACCTAGACAATATTAAATACTCAGACAGATGGGAGAAGAAGTGTAGTTTTGTAGGAAATCACAAAATTATTACATAGAATTAGTGAAATCAATTGAAGAATGCCTTTCTGAAGAGCTGTTTACCACAGATGAGCAGCTTTGCGACCAAGCACAATGTAGATCGCTTTACTGACAAAATTATCTAATTTAATGGATTGGTTTAGACATGCATAACAGCATTTTAAGAACAAAGAGAGAAACAAAAAGGGACAACGCTTCATGGTGGAAGGTGATGTATAAATAAAAGTTTATATGATGAAGGGGGTGGCAACACCCATTCCGAAATCCCGCCATTCCGACATCCCGCTATTCCGACATCCCACCATTCCGACATACCACCATTCCGACATACCACCATTCCGACATGCAAACGTCCCACCATTCCGACGTTCAAATGTCCCACCATTCCGACAAGGCTTTCTGTATAAGGAAATGTGTGTTACTCAACAGGTGAGTCCCTTCTTTCTGTTCATGCAATTTATATGTTTAACACATGTTTATAGACAAGCGTTATTAAAAACACAAAGTCTCGGCAACTGGAGGAGGAGAAGCAGTCCGCGGTGGTTTTCAATCACACACTCCAATGCCACTTGTTTCAACTTCCGAAAATTTAATCCAGGAAAAAAAGGCTTACAAACATGGACCAAAACGGCTCCATAACACGCACAAGAATCCAAAAGAAACGAAAATTAACTAAAAGAAAGCAAATAAACAGTATGAAGTGGTCAAAATTGGTTTTACGCATGCCTATGTGCGTCTGGCACATGCGTCTTCGGGCTCTCCCACATTGGTTTGTGGATGAAAGCTATATGTTCAGCTGTAATGTCATGTAAAAACAATCTCTACATGACATTTACTACCAGGTGTGACCAGTTACGTCCTTAAGATATCAACAGGCTGTATAAAGCCTTGCGCAACGGCTGTGTGTTTGTGCCAAATGCGCAAAGCCCATCCGCGCTTCCCAAAATTGGAGCGAGTACTCATAAATCACGTGAATAACATGAATAAACGTTTTTACTGCATTTTGTTGTGTTTTATACGTTCTATGCTGTCATTTCTCTTTTCTCCTATTGGCAAGGCAAGGCAGAGTGCTCGCAACTGTGTCCTGTGCCGTAGCCGTGATATCTGTGCAATTATTACTTTTGCATATGATGACAGCGTGCAAAAGACGCATGGGCTCTGTGGAGAGCTCCGCTCCAGCTGGCTGCTGTGACAGCTCACTGACAATGTATTTCTGCTTAATCAGTTTCAGTCTCGCCAGAGTTACATTAATATCTGTATTTTTATATTTGAAATTCAGGGGATTTTGATAATAGATTATTAAAGTTTGTTTGCGAGGCTGTGGCCTCTGCATGTGCAGAGCTTGTGCGCCAAACTTTAGGGCGTATTTGCGCCGGCATATCATTAGTGCAAAATGTTTTGGGTAAAAAATAGGCTATTAAAAGGAACTGTCGGAATGGCGGTATGTTAAAAAAAAAAAACATACCGCCATTCCGACCATAGGAGGAAAAAAGTGTCGGAATGGTGGGACGTTTGATAAAAAATTAAGTGTCGCCATTCCGACAATTGGAGACCCATGTCGGAATGGCGAGATGTCGGAATGGCAGCATGTAACCATGATGAAGGAGAGACCATTTGAGCAGCACAGCCATTTCGCAGCACAGGGACAGCAGTCCAAGTTACAGGATCTCCCACGTGGTATCACCTGTCACATTGTGTCAAGGCATCAAAAGAAGAAAAAATCACCAAACTCAAGGACAAAAAGACGAAGACGCCGGTGAACGAAGAGAGAGCACTGACAAACCAGAAATACAAAAGGATTCTCGATATCAAGATCCAGAAGAAGAGGCTAACAATGCCACGAACACTTACGATGCTGGGAATGATGCCAGCAATGAACAGAGAAGAAGATTCAGTGTCATCAATCTGCAACACGTGCCTCTAATGAGGGGGTGAATATAGAATCCTCAACGATTACAACGTCTCTGGGAACTGTGACAAAAACAAGGTTTAAACCATTTTGATATATATTGTAACCTATTGGCTAAGGAATAGTGCTGAAAATGAGGTAAATCTAATCCACCATTGTCCTTGGTCTTCTGTAGGGTTTTTAAACTAATACGTGGTGGTTTGTTTTTCCACAGAAATTTGGAGATGCATGAATCTAGTGACTTAAACCAAGTAGCAGATGGTTTTATGGGGATCATTGAGAACAAATAGTTAACTTTTGGTAGTATCATCATTTTAATGGATGTAACTCTCCCCATAAGTGATATAGGTAAGGACTTCCAACGAGAGATCGTCCTCTACTGTCTTTAATAATTGCACATAATTTAGCTTTGTTAGCTCTGAGAGCCTGGAGGAAATGTTTATGCCTAAATATCTAATATTTCCTGACTGTAAAGTGATCGCAGGTATATTATGGACCCTACAGTTAATGGGCAGAACTGTGGTCTTAGACCAGTTGATAGAGTAGTCAGAAAGTGTTGAGAATTTATTTATGAGTGTGATCGTGTGAGTGAGAGACGTCTGTGAGTTCTGAAGGAAAAGTAATACATCATCAGCATAAAGACTTATTTTATGCTCAATATTTTGGGATTAATTACTCACAAACGGGTAAGAAAAGGTAGTATTGCCAGACCATACATGATCAAAACAGGGAGCGGAGGTCGTTCGGCTGCAAGAAGGTGTGAATGTCCAACTAAAGTTTATAAAAAGCGGGTAAGACAAGGTGCGAATGCCCGACAATGCATGATCAAAAGAGGGAGCGGAGGTTTTCGGCTGCAAGAAGGTCTGAATGTCCACCCATAATTCCTGAAAAATGGGTAAAAAAAGGGTGCGAATGCCAAACCATACATCATCAAAAGCAGGAGTGGATGTGTTCGGCTAGAAGAAGGTTTGAATGTCCGACCATAGTTTGTAAAAAGCGGGTAAGAAAAGGTTCGAAGCCCAAACATAGACCATCAAAAGAGGGAGCGGAGGTGTTCCGCTGTAAGAAGGTGTAAATGTCCGACCATAGTTGGTAAAAAGCGGGTAAGAAAAGGTTAAACTACCCGACTGTACACAATCAATAGCGGGAGCGGAGTTGTTCGGCTACAAGAAGGTGTGAAAGTCCGACCATGGTTTGTAAAAAGCGGGTAAGAAAAGGTTCGAATGCCCGAATAAATACCATCAAAAGTGGAAGTGGAGGTGTTCGGCTGCAAGAAGGTGTGAACGTCCGACCAAAATTTGTAAAAAGCAGTTAAGAAAAGGTTCGAATATCCAACCAAACATAATCAAAAGCGGGAGCAGAGCTGTTCGACTGCAAGTAGGTGTGAATGTCAGATCATAATTTGCAAAAAGCTGATGAGAAAGGGTGAGAATGCCCGGTTATACACCATCAAATGCGTGAGCGGATGTGTTCGGCTGTGAGTAGGTGTGAATGTCCGACCATAATTGCTGAAAAATGTGTTAGAAGAGACTAGAATGCCGGACAATACATCATCAAAAGCGGGAGAGGTGGTGTTCGGCTGCAAGTAGGTGTGAATGTCCAGCCATAATTACTCACAAATGGGTAAGAAAAGGTAGTATTGCCAGACCATACATGATCAAAAGAGGGAGCAGAGGTGTTCAGCTGCAAGAAGGTCTGAATGTCCACCAATAATTACTGAAAAATGGGTAAGAAAAGGTGCGAATGCCCAACCATACATCATCAAAAGCAGGAGTGGATGTGTTCGGCTACAAGAAGGTTTGAATGTCCGACCAAAGTTTGTAAAAAGCAGGTAAGAAAAGGTGAAAATACCCGACTGCACACAATCAAAAGAGGGAGCGGAGTTGTTCAGCAACAAAGAGTGAAAGTCTGACCATGGTTTGTAAAAAGTGGGTAAGAAAAGGTTTGTATGCCCGAATATACAACATCAAAAGCGGAAGCGGAGGTGTTCGGCTGCTTGAAAGTTTGAACGTCCAACCAAAGTTTGTAAAAAGCAGTTAAGAAAAGTTTCGAATATCCAACCAAACATAATCAAAAGCGGGAGCAGAGCATTTCGACTGCAAGTAGGTGTGAATGTCAGATAATAATTTGCAAAAAGCTGATGAGAAAGGGTGAGAATGCCCGACTATACACCATCAAATGCGGGAGCTGAGTTGTTCGGCTGTGAGTAGGTGTGAATCTCCGAGCATATTTTGTAAAAAGGGGGTAAGAATAGATTCGAATGCCCGAACATACACTATCAAAAGAGGGAGCGGAGGTGTTCCGCTGTAAGAAGGTGTGAATGTAAGACCATAGTTGGTAAAAAAACGGGTAAGAAAAGGTTAAAATACCCGACTGTACACAATCAATAGTGGGAGCGGATGTGTTTGGCTACAAGAATGTGTGACAGTCCGACCATGGTTTGTAAAAAACGGGTAAGAAAAGTTGCGAATGCCCGACAATGTATGATCAAAAGAGGGAGCGGAGGTTTTCGGCTACAAGAAGGTTTAAATGTCCGACCATAGTTTGTAAAAAGCGGGTAAGAAAAGGTTCAAATGCCTGACTATACACCATCAAAAGCGGGAGCGGAGTTGTTCCGCTGTAAGACGGTGTGAATGTCCGACCATAGTTGGTAAAAAGCGGGTAAGAAAAGGTTAAAATACCTGACTGTACACAATCAATAGCGGGAGCGGAGTTGTTCGGCTACAAGAAGGTGTGAAAGTTCAACCATGGTTTGTAAAAAGCTGCTAAGAAAAGGTTCGAATGCCCGAATATATACCATCAAAAGCGGAAGCGGAGGTGTTCGGCTGCAAGAAGGTGTGAACGTCCGACCAAAGTTTGTAAAAAGCAGTTAAGAAAAGTTTCGAATATCCAACCAAACATAATCAAAAGCGGGAGCAGAGCGTTTCGACTGCAAGTAGGTGTGAATGTCCAGCCATAATTACTCACAAACGGGTAAGAAAAGGTAGTATTGCCAGACCATACATGATCAAAACAGGCAGCTGAGGTTGTTCAGCTGCAAGGTGTGAATGTCTGACTATAGTTTGTAAAAACCGGGTAAGATAAGGTGCGAATGCCCAACATTGTATAATCAAAAGAGAGAGCAGAGGTTTTCGGCTACAAGAAGGTTTGAATGTCCGACCATAGTTTGTAAAAAGCGGGTAAGAAAAGGTTCAAATGCCTGACTATACACCATCAAAAGCGCGGAGCGGAGGTGTTCCGCTGTAAGACGGTGTGAATGTCCGACCATAGTTGGTAAAAAGTGGGTAAGAAAAGGTTAAAATACCCGACTGTACACAATCAATAGGGGGAGCGGAGTTGTTCGGCTAGAAGAAGGTGTGAAAGTCCAACCATGGTTTGTAAAAAGCTGGTAAGAAAAGGTTCGAATGCCCGAATATATACCATCAAAAGCGGAAGCGGAAGTGTTCGGCTGCAAGAAGGTGTGAACGTCCGACCAAAGTTTGTAAAAAGCAGTTAAGAAAAGGTTCGAATATCCTACCAAACATAATCAAAAGCGGGAGCAGAGCCGTTCGACTGCAAGTAGGTGTGAATGTCCAGCCATAATTACTCACAAACGGGTAAGAAAAGGTAGTATTGCCAGACCATACATGATCAAAACAGGGAGCTGAGGTGGTTCAGCACCAAGGTGTGAATGTCTGACTATAGTTTGTACAAAGCGGGTAAGATAAGGTGCGAATGCCCGACAATGTATAATCAAAAGAGGGAGCAGAGGTTTTCGGCTACAAGAAGGTTTGAATGTCCGACCATAGTTTGTAAAAAGCGGGTAAGAACAGGTTCAAATGCCTGACTATACACCATCAAAAGCGGGAGCGGAGATGTTCCGCTGTAAGACGGTGTGAATGTCCGACCATAGTTGGTAAAAAGCGGGTAAGAAAAGGTTAAAATACCCGACTGTACACAATCAATAGCGGGAGCGGAGTTGTTCGGCTACAAGAAGGTGTGAAAGTCCAACCATCGTTTGTAAAAAGCTGGTAAGAAAAGGTTCGAATGCCCGAATATATACCATCAAAAGCAGAAGCGGAGGTGTTCGGCTGCAAGAAGGTGTGAACGTCCAACCAAAGTTGGCAAAAAGCAGTAAAGAAAAGGTTCGAATATCCAAACATAATTAAAAGCGAGAGAGATTGTGTTCAGCTGCAAGTAGGTGTTAATATCCAGCCATAATTACTCACAAACGGGTAAGAAAATGTAGTATTGCTTGACCATACATGATCAAAACAGGGAGCGGAGGTGGTTTAGCTGCAAAAAGGGGTGAATGTCCAACTAAAGTTCAAATATATTAACAAAAGCGGGAGGAGAGGTCTTCGGATTAGAGTGGTTGAGAATTTCCAACCATAATCTATAAAATGTGGTGAAATAAAAAGGTGTGAAGGAATGAATTTTATAGCAAAGTCCGAAATCATGCATAACTCCGCAAAAGGAACGTATTGCTCAACCAAAGGGATGCTTCTTTCTCATTCAGGGTAATATGAGGAACTTTATGCTTGATACATTTTAGACATGGATAACTATGAAGGACAAAGCAATTTTAACTTGGTTTGAGCAAAGCAATTCATTTTATAGGAAAATCCGAAATCGTGCAGGACTCATGAAAGTAAGCTTTTTCTCGGATTCCTGATCCTCCAGTGTTGCTCTTTCCTATAATGAAAAATACAGCCTTGTTCTTTGTTGAAATTTATATAGACATTGATAAATATGAAGGACAAAGCAGTTTCCACTTTGTTTGAGTGAAGGAATTAATTTTATAGCAAAATCCCAAATCAAGCAGAACGTATGAAAATAAGCTTGTTTTCGGATTCCTGATCCTTCAGTGTTGCTATTTCTTCTACTGCAAAATACAATGTTGTTCTTTGTTGAAGTAAATCTAGACATTGATAAATATGAAGGACAAAGCAGTTTTCACTTGGTTTGAGTGAAGGAATTCATTTTATACATAAAATCCCAAATCATTCAAAACGTATGAAAAGAAGCTTATTCTCGGATTCCTGATCCTTCAGTGTTGCTTTTTCTTCTACTGCAAAATACAATGTTGTTCTTTGTTGAAGTCGATCTAGACATTGATAAATATGAAGGACAAAGCAGTTTAACTTGGTTTGAGTGAAGGAATTCATTTTATACATAAAATCCCAAATCATGCAGAACGTATGAAAATAAGCTTATTCGCGGATTCCTGATCCTTCAGTGTTGCTTTTTCTTCTACTGCAAAATACAATGTTGTTCTTTGTTGAAGTCGATCTAGACATTGATAAATATGAAGGACAAAGCAGTTTTAACTTGGTTTGAGTGAAGGAATTCATTTTATACATAAAATCCCAAATCATGCAGAACGTATGAAAATAAGCTTATTCTCGGATTACTGATCCTTCAGTGTTGCTCTTTCTTCTACTGCAAAATCCAGTGTTGTTCTTTGTTGAAGTCAATCTAGACATTGATAAATATGAAGGACAAAGCAGTTTTAACATAGTTTGAGTGAAGGCATTCATTTATAGTAAAATCAATAATCGTGCAGAACTCATGAAAATAAGCTTATTCTCGGATTCCTAAAACTTTTGATTTGATCTTTCTTTACTGCAAAGTACAATGTTGTTCTTTGTTTTAGTCGATCTAGACATTGATAAATATGAAGGACAACAGTTTTCACTTGGTTTGAGTGAAGGATTTGCAGCTGAAAACCTCCCGCTCCCGCTTTTGATTGTGTATAGTTGGGCTTTCGAGCCTTTTCTTACCCGGTTTTTAGAAATTATGGTTGGACATTCAGACCTTGCAGCCGAAGACCTCCACTCCCTATTTTGATCATACATTGTCGGGCATTCGCACCTTGTCTTACCCGCTTTTTACAAACTATAGTCAGACATTCACACCTTGCAGCTGAACCACCTCAGCTCCCTGTTTTGATCATGTATGGTCTGGCAATACTACATTTTCTTACCCGTTTGTGAGTAATTATGGCTGGACATTCACACCTACTTGCAGTCGAACAGCTCTGCTTCCGCTTTTGATGGTATATATTCGGGCATTCGAACCTTTTCTTAACTGCTTTTTGCAAACTTTTGTCGGACGTTCACACCTTCTTGCAGCCGAACACCGCTTCCGCTTTTGATGGTATATATTCGGGCATTCGAACCTTTTCTTAGCAGCTTTTTACAAACCATGGTTGAACTTTCACACCTTCTTGTAGCCGAACAACTCTGCTCCCGCTATTGATTGTGTACAGTCAGGTATTTTAACCTTTTCTTACCCGCTTTTTACCAACTATGGTCGGACATTCACACCGTCTTACAGCGGAACACCTCCGCTCCCGCTTTTGATGGTGTATAGTCAGGCATTTGAACCTTTTCTTACCCGCTTTTTACAAACTATGGTCGGACATTCAAACCTTCTTGTAGCCGAAAACCTCCGCTCCCTCTTTTGATCATACATTGTCGGGCATTCGCACCTTTTCTTACCCGTTTTTTACAAACCATGGTCGGACTGTCACACATTCTTGTAGCCAAACACATCCGCTCCCGCTATTGATTGTGTACAGTCGGGTATTTTAACCTTTTCTTACCCGTTTTTTTACCAACTATGGTCGGACATTCACACCTTCTTACAGCGGAACACCTCCGCTCCCTCTTTTGATGGTGTATGTTTGGGCATTCGAACCTTTTCTTACCCGCTTTTTACAAACTATGCTCGGACATTCAAACCTTGTAGCCGAACACATCCACTCCTGCTTTTGATGATGTATGGTTGGGCATTCAAACCTACTTGTTGCCCGCTTTTCATTAATTTTGGGTTGACATTCACACCTTGTCACAGCCAAACACCTCCGCTCCCTGTTTTGATCATGTATGGTTGGACATTCGCACCTTTTCTCACCCGCTTTTTGCCAACTATGGTCAGCTGTTCACAGCTTCCTCTCCACCATACCTGTATGGTGGGATATTCACACCCAGTTGCATCCGAAGACCTTTTGTTGATATTTAGTCGGTCATTCGCAGCTTACCCGCTTTTGGCAAACTATGGCCTTCATGCAGCCAAACACCTCTGATCTCGCTTTTGATGATGTAAGGTTGGGCATTCAGACCTTGCTTCACCTGCTTTTCACCAAATATAGTCGGACATTCACACCTTCTTGCAGCCGAACACTTCCGCTCCACCTTTTAGTGTTCTATCACACCTTTTTTTTCACCGCATTTTATAGATTATGGTTGGAAATTCTCAACCACTCTCATCCGAAGACCTCTCCTCCCGCTTTTGTTAATATATTTGAACTTTAGTCGGACATTCACACCTTCTTGCAGCTGAACCACCTCCGCTCCCTGTTTTGATCATGTATGGTCTGGCAATACTACCTTTTCTTACCCGTTTGTGAGTAATTATGGCTGGACATTCACATCTACTTGCAGCCGAACACCACCTCTCCCGCTTTTGATGATGTATGGACCGGCATTCTTACCTTTTCTAACACATTTTTTAGCAATTATGGTCGGAGATTCACACTTACTCACAGCCAAACAACTCCGCTCCCGCATTTGATGGTGTATAGTCGGGCATTCTCACCCTTTCTCATCAGCTTTTTTCAAATTATGATCTGACATTCACACCTGCTTTTGATAATGTATGGTTGGGCATTCGCACCTTTTCTTACCCATTTTTCAGTAATTATGGGTGGACATTCACACCTTCTTGCAGCTTAACACCTCCTCTCCCGCTATTGATTGTGTACAGTCGGGTATTTTAACCTTTTCTTACCCGCTTTTTACAAACTATGGTCGGACATTCAAACCTTCTTGTAGCCGAAAACCTCTGCTCCCTCTTTTGATTATACATTGTTGGGCATTCGCACCTTATTTACAAGCTATAGTCAGACATTCACACCTTGCAGCTGAGCCACCTCAGCTCCCTGTTTTGATAGTGTATGTTCGGGCATTCGAACCTATTCTTACCCCCTTTTTACAAACTATGCTCGGAGATTCACACCTACTCACAGCCGAACAACTCCGCTCCCGCATTTGATGATGTATTGTCCGGCATTCTAGTCTCTTCTAACACATTTTTCAGCAATTATGGTCGGACATTCACACCTACTCACAGCCAAAAACTTCCGCTCCCGCATTTGATGGTGTATAGCCGGGCATTCTCACCCTTTCTCATCAGCTTTTTGCAAATTATGATCTGACATTCACACCTACTTGCAGTCGAACAGCTCTTTTCCCGCTTTTGATTATGTTTGGTTGGATATTCGAACCTTTTCTTAACTGCTTTTTACAAACTTTGGTCGGACGTTCACACCTTCTTGCAGCCGAACACATCCACTTCCACTTTTGATGGTATATATTCGGGCATTCGAACCTTTTCTTACCCGCTTTTTACAAACCGTGGTCGGACTTTCACACCTTCTTGTAGCCAAACAACTCCGCTCCCGCTATTGATTGTGTACAGTCGGGTAGTTTAACCTTTTCTTACCCGCTTTTTACCAACTATGGTCGGACATTTACACATTCTTACAGCGGAACACCTCCGCTCCCTCTTTTGATGGTCTATGTTCGGGCATTCGAACCTTTTCTTACCCGCTTTTTACAAACTATGGTCGGACATTCAAACCTTCTTGTAGCCGAACACATCCAATCCTGCTTTTGATGATGTATGGTTTGGCATTTTCACCTTTTCTTACCCATTTTTCAGTAATTATGGGTGGACATTCACACCTTCTTGCAGCTGAACAACTCCTCTCCCGCTTATGATCATGTGCGGTTTGATATTCGAAAATTTTCTTTCATGTTTTAAAGCAATTATTGATGGACATTCAAATCTTCTTGTAGCCGAACACATCCACTCCTGCTTTTGATGATGTATGGTTTGGCATTCGCACCCTTTTTTTACCCATTTTTCAGGAATTTTGGGTGGACATTCAGACCTTCTTGCAGCCGAAAACCTCCGCTCCCTCTTTTGATCATACATTGTCGGGCATTCGCACCTTATCTTACCCGCTTTTTACAAACTATAGTCAGACATTCACACCTTGCAGCTGAACCACCTCCGCTCCCTGTTTTGATCATGTATGGTCTGGCAATACTGCCTTTTCTTACCCGTTTGTGAGTAATTAATCCCAAAATATTGAGCATAAAATAAGTCTTTATGCTGATGATGTATTACTTTTCCTTCAGAACTCACAGACGTCTCTCAGTCACACGATCACACTCATAAATAAATTCCACAGTTCCCAGAGACGTTGTAATCGTTGAGGATTCTATATTCACCCCCTCATTAGAGGCACGTAATGCAGATTGATGACACTGAATCTTCTTCTCTGTTCATTGCTGGCATCATTCCCAGCATCGTAAGTGTTCGTGGCATTGTTAGCCTCTTCTTCTGGATCTTGATATCGAGAATCCTTTTGTATTTCTGGTTTGTCAGTCCTCTGTCTTCGTTCACCGGAGTCTTTGTCTTTTTGTCCTTGAGTTTGGTGATTTTTTCTTCTTTTGATGCCTTGACACAATGTGACAGGTGATACCACGTGGGAGATCCTGTAACTTGGACTGCTGTCCCTGTGCTGCGAAATGGCTGTGCTGCTCAAATGGTCTCTCCTTCATCATGGTTACATGCTGCCATTCCGACATCTCGCCATTCCGACATGGGTCTCCAATTGTCGGAATGGCGACACTTAATTTTTTATCAAACGTCCCACCATTCCGACACTTTTTTCCTCCTATGGTCGGAATGGCGGTATGTTTTTTGTTTTTTTTAACATACCGCCATTCCGACAGTTCCTTTTAATAGCCTATTTTTTACCCAAAACATTTTGCACTAATGATATGCCGGAGCAAATACGCCCTAAAGTTTGGCGCACAAGCTTTGCACATGCAGAGGCCACAGCCTCGCAAACAAACTTTAATAATCTATTATCAAAATCCCCTGAATTTCAAATATAAAAATACAGATATTAATGTAACTCTGGCGAGACTGAAACTGATTAAGCAGAAATACAGTGTCAGTGAGCTGTCACAGCAGCCAGCTGGAGCGGAGCTCTCCACAGAGCCCATGCGTCTTTTGCACGCTGTCATCATATGCAAAAGTAATAATTGCAATTACAGATATCACGGCTACTGCACAGGACACAGTTGCGAGCACTCTGCCTTGCCTTGCCAATAGGAGAAGAGAGAAATGACAGCATAGAACGTATAAAACACAACAAAATTCAGTAAAAACGTTTATTCATGTTATTCACGTGATTTATGAGTACTCACTCCAATTTTTGGAAGCGTGGATGGGCTTTGCGCATTTGGCACAAACACACAGCCGCAACGGTTGTAGCTTTATACAGCCTGTTGATATCTTAAGGACCTAACTGGTCACACAATGTCATGTAGAGATTGTTTTTACATGACATTACAGCTGAACATATAGCTTTCATCCACAAACCAACGTGGGAGAGCCCGAAGACGCATGTGCCAGACGCACATAGGCATGCGTAAAACCAATTTTGACCACTTCATACTGTTTATTTGCTTTCTTTTAGTTAACTTTCGTTTCTTTTGGATTCTTGTGCGTGTTATGGAGCCGTTTTGGTCCATGTTTGTAAGCCTTTTTTTCCTGGATTAAATTTTCGGAAGTTGAAACAAGTGGCATTGGAGTGTGTGATTGAAAACCACCGCGGACTGCTTCTCCTCCTCCAGTTGCCGAGACTTTGTGTTTTTAATAACGCTTGTCTATAAACATGTGTTAAACATATAAATTGCATGAACAGAAAGAAGGGACTCACCTGTTGAGTAACACACATTTCCTTATACGGAAAGCCTTGTCGGAATGGTGGGACATTTGAACGTCAGAATAGCGGGATGTCGCAATGGTGGGATGTCGGAATGGTGGGACGTTTGCATGTCGGAATGGTGGTATGTCGGAATGGTGGGATGTCGGAATAGCGGGATGTCGGAATGGCGGGATTTCGGAATGGGTGTTGCCACCCCCTTCATCATATACACAGTTATTTATACATCACCTTCCACCATGAAGCGTTGTCCCTTTTTGTTTCTCTCTTTGTTCTTAAAATGCTGTTATGCATGTCTAAACCAATCCATTAAATTAGATCATTTTGGCAGTAAAGCGATCTACAATGTGCTTGGTCGCAAAGCTGCTCATCTGTGGTAAACAGCTCTTCAGAAAGGCATTCTTCAATTGATTTCACTAATTCTATGTAATAATTTTGTGATTTCCTACAAAACTACACTTCTTCTCCCATCTGTCTGAGTATTTAATATTGTCTGGGTCCCGTTAAAACATGTATTTTTCCCATCTAATTCCTTGTTTGCTTTAAAACAAGTATTCCCCATTTTCTATCCCTTCAGTAGCCAACCAGTTTGTATGGAGTACACTGGAGCAACTTGACTGATCAGTAAAACACTGCTTTTGTTGTCACCGCAAGGCTTCCCCCGTCGGTTGTTTCACTGAGACACTACTGAGTAACTATAACTCAACACAGTTTATACACATAACATTCCTATACATACTAACAAACAAACAAACAATTATTTATCGCAATTTTCTCATCTCTGTTTGAACGTACACCCAGGTAAATATTCCTGTAGTCTTCTCATACCGACTATGGACCCATTCATTGTTTAACTTCACTGTTTTGCAAATCCTAATTGAATATTACACATTGACATTGAACTTTACTTGATAAGCAGGTCTTCATTGCATTCAGCAGCCTATATGTGAGCATCTATGTGTAAGCTGTTCTTCTTTGCATTTATCAGCAGCAAGCAATTCTTCATTGCACATGCATATGAAAATAGTAAAACAATTCCAATGCGTTAGCGAAACCTTCTATATCAGGAGTGTCCATCATGATGCTGGGAATAGAACCTCTTTCCCAGAATAGTTCAACCTTCATTACTCAACTGATCATAACTCCGCAATGAGCACATTTCAAAGTATCATTCCTCTACATATATTCAAAAATCTATGTGTAAATGTTTAATATTTCTTATATTTGTTGATGTCATTCTGTGTGCATGTGGCCTGAACCCAATCTCTGTGTGGCAATTTTAATTTAAACAAGTTGAACTCTGCCTCTGATCATTTAAAAAAGGTGTGTACCAATATCAACCTTTCTCAGGTAATTACTGATCCTACCAAACCAAAGAGATCCTTCAAGGTTGTCCCTGATAAAGTTGATAAACACGCCCCTTTTAAAAAGTATAGAACTTAGAACAGGTCTATCCCTGGCTTTCGGCAGAACTGTCTTCTTTACTTTTTTTTCCCCTTGTCCTGTTCAGCATTATGTCAGAAGAATTGTAGTCTGAATACCTTTGATGCCAAACAGATTTGTTTTGCCAAGGGAAGTTTTATAAATTTAAAGCTCCCCTTGATGCCCATTTATTTATTTCTGTTTACAATATATGACATGAACTGAACTGAACCGGACCGGGGGACAAGGAAAGAAGAAGAGGAAAGAAGAGGAAACAGAACAAAAATAGAAACAAAAACCAGACAACCAGCTGCTACACCTGTAAAAAACAAAACAGACAACAATCCATGGCCTATGAGGGGAAACCAGCCTTAGCGCCACCAGGAGCACCTGAAAGCAGACAAGCAGAGAAAAAACAAACACACAAACAAACAAAAACAAGCACAAGAAGCGGCAATCGCATACAACACAGCTGTGGATATAGATGACCTGAGACGACATGATAATACATCAACTGCTTAGTGACCATGCTACTGGACTAATGAATGTGTGTGTGTGTGTGTGAGAACATGCAACACCCATGGCACAGGACCTACATGATAACCGTGCTTAGTTATGAGTGTATAAGCGTACAGGGCCACAATCCACAGCCCCCCCCCCAAGCAATCAGAAGCAGGCAGAGAGGGCCACAAGACCCAGGCCACCAGCAGCCCCCACAGAGCACAGAACCCAGGCAGCCCACCGCAGGGGCAACCACGCATCCACCCAGAAGACTGCAGAGGAAGCCCCCGGAAAGAGCCCCCATAAGCATAGGGCAGAGGCACTCCGGAAACCAGGGGTAACAGCCCACCGACCCCGCCAGGCCCCAGCCGCCCAGACATGGGCCGTGCACTGGACCTGGGCCCCAGGAGCCCGAGCGCCCCCAAACCCCCCGGCAGAGGCCCCACCC
This sequence comes from Leuresthes tenuis, assembly GCF_036924035.1. Taxonomy (NCBI): domain Eukaryota; kingdom Metazoa; phylum Chordata; class Actinopteri; order Atheriniformes; family Atherinopsidae; genus Leuresthes; species Leuresthes tenuis. The sequence continues at coordinate 956,703 of NW_027325392.1, forward strand.
AATGCCCAGGAGGGCCAAGCGCCCCAGACAGCCACAAAGTGGGTCAGCGCCTGCCCCAGCGCCCCTGGCCAAGTGCCCTGGGAGTCAAGACGTGCCCACAGGTGGGTGAAGTCGCGAGCAGTGGGGAGAGGCAACGCTGATGCCCCATCGGGAGAAACACAGGCAGGCCAGGCGACAGCAAGTCCCAGATCCAGGCCCAATCATTACCACACACACTTTCACGTCCCATACATCCACACATCCACACATCCTACCTCCCTCGACTCTGCTGGGGTGTAGTGCAGCGGGCACACCAGGAGGCCAGCAACCCCCCAGCCACCACAGACCCCGAACCAGCAGAACAATTAATTAATCCTCCTGGCCCCTCCTGCCCCGAGCAGACACCAGGAAGCAGGGGTGTGCGAAGAAGACCCCTCCCCTCACCCTTCTGGCTCTTCAATATTTTCTAATAGTGAGCAATTAAAATTGAGGGGCAGCCAAACTTGTAGAACTGGGAGCGCGGCCCTCTGGGCAGCCTACATACCCAAAGAGCCCCGCCCACCAGATGCCACTCAGTGTAACCACCCCCCAAGACCTAATGTGTGTGTGTGAGTGTGTTTGATAAGTAGTAATGTCTAAGGTGAAATTAAAACAGGGGCAGGGAACTGCAGAGTGCAACCAAAGGGGACCACCTACGTGGCCCCATCCACTACACCCCACCGAACACACACGCCCCCAAAACCCTTCATGTGTGAGTGTGTGCTGTGTACAGGAGCCAGAAGGGAGAGGGGTATGGGGATATATACCGGGGGAGCTACTCTCCCCCAGAGAGGGCAGCCAGGGACTGGCTGCAATAGGCATCCCCGCTACCTGGGAGCCAACAATGGGCAGGAGGGCCTGATGTCCACCAGGCTCGGGGCCTGCAGCGACCATATTCCGGGAGCTACTGTACCCCCAGAAGGTACCCATCCCGCCCCACCCCACTCAACCCAACCCCACCCAGGAGGACCTCAACAAAAAACAAACAAACAACATCAAAAAACAAACAAACAAACCACCCGGTCACACCAGTCGCAGCAGCCCGGGCCTGAGACCCATCATCACCCAGCAACCCACCATCACCACTATGTGATAAAACTAATCAGAGGGGACCAGAGAGAATGAAATCCAGCCAATTGATGTTTTGAGGAGGCAGACATTGTTTCCATGCTTATATAATCTAAAAGAAAATTTCTAAACTGGTTAATACACAATTGTTCTTCGCTTTCCAGTTCATGAGAATAGTTTTCTTTGCGATACATAACACTGTGACAACCATGTGTGCTGAGTTAATTTCCATGTTGATGTTGTCTAAGTCACCCAGTATGCACAGTGTGGGGCATGCAGGGATGCTACACTTTAGCCATGTTGATAGGTCCTCACAGACTTCAAGCCAGAACTTCTGGACAGGCGCAGAAAACCACAAAGCGTGTGGATAATCATCAGGTGTGTTATCTGTGCAATGTGAGCAGATGTTTGAGTGTGTTAGACCCATCCTGAACATCCTTTGTCCTGTATAGTGTGTTCTATGAAGGATTTTGTATTGTATGAGCTGTAAATTAGGATTTCGAGTCTTTATGAAGGTGTTCAAACATATTTGTGGTTAGAAGCTATGACCAGAACTGATGGATAAATCTGCCTTCCATTTTGAGGATGGAAGAGACATTGTGTCATCTATCTTAGACAATAATTTATATATTTTTGATAGTAGTTTTGGGGTACAGATGCTTAGAAATTCTGCTACCCTAGTCGGGGGTTGTAAGTCTGGTTGGTGGAGGATATATCCATCCATCCATCCATCATCTGCCGCTTATCCGGGGGTCGGGTCGCGGGGGCAGGAGCTTGAGCAGAGAAACCCAGACGTCTCTGTCCCCGGCCACTTCCTCCAGCTCTTCCGGGGGGACCCCGAGGCGTTCCCAGGCCAGCCGAGAGACATAGTCTCTCCAACGTGTCCTGGGTCTCCCCCGGGGTCTCCTCCCAGTGGGACGTGCCCGGAACACCTCCCCAGGGAGGCGCCCAGGGGGCATCCTAACCAGATGCCCGAGCCACCTCATCTGACTCCTCTCAATGCGGAGGAGCAGCGGTTCTACTCCGAGCCCCTCCCGGATGACTGAGCTTCTCACCCTATCTCTAAGGGAGAGCCCAGACACCCTGCGGAGGAAACCCATTTCGGCCGCTTGTATTCGCGATCTTGTTCTTTCGGTCACTACCCACAACTCGTGACCATAGGTGAGGATGGGAACGTAGATTGACCAGTAAGTAGAGAGCTTCGCCTTCTGGCTCAGCTCCCTCTTCACAACGACGGGTCGGTGCAGAGCCTGCAATACTGCAGGCGCCGCACCGATCCGCCCGTCAATCTCCCGCTCCATTCGTCCGTCACTCGTGAACAAGACCCCGAGATACTTGAACTCCTCCTCTTGGGGAAGGATCTCATTCCCGACCCGGAGAGAGCATTCCACCCTTTTCCGGCTGAGAACCATAGTCTCGGATTTGGAGGTGCTGATTCTCATCCCAGCCGCTTCACACTCGGCTGCGAATCACTCCAGTGAGAGCTGAAGGTCACGGCCTGACGACGCTAACAGAACCACATCATCTGCAAAAAAGCAGAGACCCGATTCTGAGGTCGCCAAATGGGACACCCTCAACGCCCTGGCTCCGCCTAGAAATTCTGTCCATAAAAGTTAGGAACAGAATCGGTGACAAAGGGCAGCCCTGACGGAGTCCAACTCTCACCGGAAACGTATCCGACTTACTGCCGGCAATGCGGACCAAAGTCTGGCACCGGTCATACAGAGACCGAACGGCCCCTATCAAGGGGTCCGGCACTCCATATTCCCGGAGCACCCCCCACAGGACTCCACGAGGGACACGGTCGAACGCTTTCTCCAAGTCCACAAAACACATGTAGACTGGTTGGGCGAACTCCCATGCACCCTCCAGGATCCTGCTGAGGGTATAGAGCTGGTCCACTGTTCCACGGCCAGGACGAAAGCCACACTGCATCTCCTGAATCCGAGGCTCGATTATCCGACGGATCCTCCTCTCCAATATCCCCGAATAGACCTTACCAGGGAGGCTGAGGAGTGTGATACCCCTATAGTTGGAACACACCCTCCGGTCCCCCTTTTATAAGAGGGGGACCACCACCCCAATCTGCCAGTCCAGAGGCACTGTCCCCGATGTCCACGCGATACTGCAGAGGCGTGTCAGCCAAGACAGCCCTACAACATCCAGAGCCTTGAGAAACTCAGGACGGACCTCTTCCACCCCCGGGGCCTTGCCACCGAGGAGCTTTTTAACCACCTCGGCAACCTCAGCCCCAGAAATGGGAGGCCCCGTCTCCGAGCTCTCCGACTCTGCCTCTTCCGAGCATGTGTTGGTAGGATTGAGGAGTTCCTCGAAGTACTCCCCCCACCGACTCACAACATCCCTAGTTGAGGTCAGCAAAGCCCCGTCCCCACTGTAAACAGTGTTGACTGTGAGCCGCTTCCCCCCCCCGAGACGCCGGATGGTGGACCAGAATCTTTTCGAGGCCGTCCGGAAATCGTTCTCCATGGTCTCACCGAACTCCTCCCAGGCCCGAGTTTTTGCCTCAGCAACCGCCGAAGCCGTGGCCCGTCGGTACCTATCAGCTTCTTCCAGGGTCCCACTGTCCAAAAAGGCCCGATAGGACTCCTTCTTCAGCTTGACGGCTTCCCTCACCACTGGTGTCCACCAGCAGGTTCGAGGGTTGCCGCCACGACAGGCACCGACCACCTTACGGCCACAACTCCGACCAGCTGCCTCGGCAATGGAGTCACGGAACATGGCCCATTCGGACTCAATATCCCCCACCTCAAATATGGTTGAAGCTCTGCCGGAGGTGGGAGTTAAAGCTCCTTCTGACGGGGGATTCTGACAAACGCTCCCAGCAGACCCTCACAATACGTTTGGGCCTGCCAGGTCTGATTGGCATCCTCCCCCACCAGCGGAGCCAACTCACCACCAGGTGGTGATCAGTTGACAGCTCCGCCCCTCTCTTCACCCGAGTGTCCAGGACATACGGCCGCAAGTCCGATGATACAACCACAAAGTCGATCATCGAACTGCGGCCAAGGGTGTCCTGGTGCCAAGTGCACATATGGACACCCTTATGCCTGAACATGGTGTTCGTTATGGACAGTCTATGACTGGCACAGAAGTCCAACAACATAACACCACTCTGATTCAGATCGTGGGGGCCGTTCCTCCCAATCACACCCCTCCAGGTCTCACTGTCATTGCCCACGTGAGCATTGAAGTCCCCCAGCAGAATGAGGGAGTCTCCGGTAGGAGCATTCTCCAGTGCCTCCCCCAGAGACTCCAAAAAGGGTAGGTACTCTGAACTGCTGTTTGGCGCATAGGCACAAACAACAGTCAGGACTCGTCCCCCCATCCAAGGCGGAGGGAGGCTACCCTCTCGTTCACTGGGGTAAACCCCAATGTACTGGCACACAGCCGGGGGGCAATAAGTATGCCCACACCTGCTCTGCGCCTCTCACCACGGGCAACTCCAGAGTGGAAGAGAGTCCAACCCCTCTCAAGAGTACTGGTTCCAGATCCCAAGCCGTGCGTCGAGGTGAGTCCGACTATATCTAACGGTCTGATGAAGTTTCAACAATAAACAACAAACTTTGTATTATGAGAAAGAACCAGACTCATTCTTCAGGAATCCGAAAATAAGCTCTATTTTACGAGTTATGCACGAATTCGGATTCTCCTATAAAACGAATTCCTTAACTCAAACCAAGTTAAGACTGCTTTGTCCTTCATATTTATTCATGTCTAATCAAGTTTCAATGATAAACAACGTTGTACTTTGTAGAATGAGAAAGAACTTCTTCAGCAATAAGCATCTCTCGACAAATGACGAAATACAGATTTTGCTATAAAATTAATTGCTATCAGCCTGACTTAAAACTGTTTGTCTTCCTTATTTATCCACTTCAAATCAAGTTTCAACAATTAAAAAAATTTTGTAGTTTGAGAAAGAACAACTTAAACTTGAGCAATCAGTATAAAAAGAGGGTGGGCAAAGGTGCGAATGTCAAACCATACATGATCAAAACAGGGAGCGGAGGTGTTTGGCTGAGACAAGGTGTGAATGTCCACCCATAATTAATGAAAAGCGGGCAACAAGTAGGTTCGAATGCCCAACCATACATCATCAAAAGCAGGAGTGGATATGTTCGGCTACAAGAAGGTTTGAACGTCTGACCATAGTTTGTAAAAAGCAGGTAAGAAAAGGTTCGAATGCCCGAACATACACCATCAAAGGAGGGAGCGGAGGTGTTCCGCTGTAAGAAGGTGTGAATGTCCGACCATAGTGGGTAAAAAGCGGGTAAGAAAAGGTTAAAATACCCGACTGTACACAATCAATAGCGGGAGCGGAGTTGTTCGGCTACTAAAAGATGTGAAAGTCCGACTATGGTTTGTAAAAAGCGGGTAAGAAAAGGTTCAAATGCCTGACTATACACCATCAAAAGCGGGAGCGGAGGTGTTCCGCTGTAAGAAGGTGTAAATGTCCGACCATAGTTGGTAAAAAGCGGGTAAGAAAAGGTTAAAATACCCGACTGTACACAATCAATAGCGGGAGCGGAGTTGTTTGGCTACAAGAATGTGTGAAAGTCCGACCACGGTTTGTAAAAAGCGGGTAAGAAAAGGTTCGAATGCCCGAATATATACCATCAAAAGTGGAAGTGGATGTGTTCGGCTGCAAGAAGGTGTGAACGTCCGACCAAAGTTTGTAAAAAGCAGTTAAGAAAAGGTTCGAATATCCAACCAAACATAATCAAAAGCGGGAGCAGAGCTGTTCAACTGCAAGTAGGTGTGAATGTCAGATCATAATTTGCAAAAAGCTGATGAGAAAGGGTGAGAATGCCCGGCTATACACCATCAAATGCGGGAGCGGAAGTGTTCGGCTGTGAGTAGGTGTGAATGTCCGACCATAATTGCTGAAAAATGTGTTAGAAGAGACTAGAATGCCGGACAAGACATCATCAAATGCGGGAGCGGAGTTGTTCAGCTGTGAGTAGGTGTGAATCTCCGAGCATAGTTTGTAAAAAGGGGGTAAGAATAGGTTCGAATGCCCGAACATACACTATCAAAACAGGGAGCTGAGGTGGCTCAGCTGCAAGGTGTGAATGTGTGACTATAGTTTGTAAATAAGGTGCGAATGCCCAACAATGTATAATCAAAAGAGGGAGCGGAGGTTTTCGGCTACAACAAGGTTTGAATGTCCGACCATAGATTGTAAAAAGCGGGTAAGAAAAGGTTCAAATGCCTGACTATACACCATCAAAAGCGGGAGCAGAGGTGTTCCGCTGTAAGACGGTGTGAATGTCCGACCATATTTGGTAAAAAGCGGGTAAGAAAAGGTTAAAATACCCGACTGTACACAATCAATAGCGGGAGAGGAGGTGTTCAGCTGCAAGAAGGTGTGAATGTCCACCCATAATTACTGAAAAATGGGTAAGAAAAGGTGCGAATGCCCAACCATACATTATCAAAAGCAGGTGTGAATGTCAGATCATAATTTGCAAAAAGCTGATGAGAAAGGGTGAGAATGCCCGACTATACACCATCAAATGCGGGAGCGGAGTTGTTCGGCTGTGAGTAAGTGTGAATCTCCGACCATAATTGCTGAAAAATGTGTTAGAAAAGGTAAGAATGCCGGTCCATACATCATCAAAAGCGGGAGAGGTGGTGTTCGGCTGCAAGTAGGTGTGAATGTCCAGCCAGAATTACTAACAAACGGGTAAGAAAAGGTAGTATTGCCAGACCATACATGATCAAAACAGGGAGCGGAGGTGGTTCAGCTGCAAGAAGGTGTGAATGTCCGACTAAAGTTCAAATATATTAACAAAAGCGGGAGGAGAGGTCTTCGGATGAGAGTGGTTGAGAATTTCCAACCATAATCTATAAAATGCGGTGAAAAAAAAGGTGTTATAGAACACTAAAAGGTGGAGCGGAAGTGTTCGGCTGCAAGAAGGTGTGAATGTCCGACTATATTTGGTGAAAAGCAGGTGAAGCAAGGTCTGAATGCCCAACCTTACATCATCAAAAGCGAGATCAGAGGTGTTTGGCTGCATGAAGGCCATAGTTTGCCAAAAGCGGGTAAGCTGCGAAAGACCGACTAAATATCAACAAAAGGTCTTCGGATGCAAGTGGGTGTGAATATCCCACCATACAAGTATGGTGGAGAGGAAGCTGTGAACAGCCGACCATAGTTGGCAAAAAGCGGGTGAGAAAAGGTGCGAATGTCCAACCATACATGATCAAAACAGGGAGCGGAGGTGTTTGGCTGTGACAAGGTGTGAATGTCCGACCATAGTTGGTAAAAAGTGGGTAAGAAAAGGTTAAAATACCCGACTGTACACAATCAATAGCGGGAGCGGATGTGTTTGGCTACAAGAATGTGTGACAGTCCGACCATGGTTTGTAAAAAACGGGTAAGAAAAGGTGCGAATGCCCGACAATGTATGATCAAAAGAGGGAGCGGAGGTTTTCGGCTACAAGAAGGTTTGAATGTCCGACCATAGTTTGTAAAAAGCTGCTAAGAAAAGGTTCGAATGCCTGAATATATACCATCAAAAGCGGAAGCGGAGGTGTTCGGCTACAAGAAGGTGTGAAAGTTCAACCATGGTTTGTAAAAAGCTGCTAAGAAAAGGTTCGAATGCCCGAATATATACCATCAAAAGCTGAAGCGGAGGTGTTCGGCTGCAAGAAGGTGTGAACGTCCTCCCGCTTTTGTTAATATATTTGAACTTTAGTCGGACATTCACACCTTCTTGCAGCTGAACCACCTCCGCTCCCTGTTTTGATCATGTATGGTCTGGCAATACTACCTTTTCTTACCCGTTTGTGAGTAATTATGGCTGGACATTCACACCTACTTGCAGCCGAACACCACCTCTCTCGCTTTTGATGATGTATGGACCGGCATTCTTACCTTTTCTAACACATTTTTCAGAAATTACGGTCGGAGATTCACACCTACTCACAGCCGAACACCGCATTTGATGGTGTGCAGTCGGACATTCTCACCCTTTCTCATCAGCTTTTTGCAAATTATGATCTGACATTCACACCTACTTGCAGTCGAAAAGCTATGCTCCCGCTTTTGATTATGTTTGGTTGGATATTCAAACCTTTTCTTAACTGCTTTTTACAAACTTTGGTTGGACGTTCACACCTTCTTGTAGCCGAACACATCCACTCCTGCTTTTGATGATGTATGGTTGGTTATTCGCACCTTTTTTTTACCCATTTGTCCGGAATAATGGGTGGACATTCACACCTTCTTGCAGCTGAACACCTCCTCTCCCACTTATGATCATGTGCGGTTTGATTTTCGAAAATTTTCTTTCATGTTTTCTAGCAATTATTGATGGACATTTAGACCTTCTTGCAGCTGAACACCTCCGCTCCTGCTTTTGATCATACCTTGTCAGGCATTCGCACCATGTCTTACCCGCTTTTTACAAACTTTAGTCGAACATTTACACCTTTTTGCAGCCGAACACCACCTCTCTCGCTTTTGATGATGTATGGTCCGGCATTCTTTCCTTTTCTAACACATTTTTCAGCAATTATGGTCGGACATTCACACCTACTCAGAGCCGAACACCTCCGCTCCCGCATTTGATGGTGTATAGTCGGGCATTCTCACCCTTTCTCATCAGCTTTTTGCAAATTATGATCTGACATTCACACCTGCTTTTGATAATGTATGGTTGGGCATTCGCACCTTTTTTTACCCATTTTTCAGGAATTATGGGTGGACATTCACACCTTCTTGCAGCTGAACACCTCCTCTCCTTCTTATGATCATGTGCGGATGATATTCGAAAATTTTCTTTCATGTTTTAAAGCAATTATTGATGGACATTCAGACCTTCTTGCAGCTGAACCACTCTGCTCCCGCTTTTGATGGTTTATAGTCGGGCTTTCGAGCCTTTCCTTCCCGGTTTTTACAAATTATGGTTGGACATTCAGACCTTCTTGCAGCCGAACACCTCCGCTCCCTCTTTTGATCATACATTGTCGGGCATTAGCACCTTTTCTTACCCGCTTTTTACAAACCATAGTCGGACTTTCACATCTTTTAGTAGCCGAACAATTCCGCTCCCGCTATTGATTGTGTACAGTCGGGTATTTTAACCTTTTCTTACCCGCTTTTTACCAACTATGGTCGGACATTCACACCTTCTTACAGCGGAACACCTCCGCTCCCTCTTTTGATGGTGTATGTTTGGGCATTCGAACCTTTTCTTACCCGCTTTTTACAAACTATGCTCGGACATTCAAACCTTCTTGTAGCCGAACACATCCACTCCTGCTTTTGATTATGTATAGTTGGGCATTCGCACCTTTTCTTACCCATTTTTCAGTAATTATGGGTATACATTCACACCTTCTTGCAGCCGAACACCTCCGCTCCCTCTTTTGATCATACATTTTCGGGCATTCGCACCTTTTCTTACCCGCTTTTTACAAACCATGGTCGGACTTTCACACCTTTTAGTAGCCAAACAACTCCGCACCCGCTACTGATTGTGTACAGTCGGGTATTTTAACCTTTTCTTACCCGTTTTTTACCAACTATGGTCGGACATTCACACCTTCTTACAGCGGAACACCTCCGCTCCCTCCTTTGATGGTGTATGTTTGGGCATTCTAACCTTTTCTTACCCGCTTTTTACAAACTATGGTCAGACGTTCAAACCTTCTTGTAGCCGAACATATCCACTCCTGCTTTTGATGATGTATGGTTGGGCATTCGAACCTACTTGTTGCCCGCTTTTCATTAATTATGGGTGGACATTCACACCTTGTCTCAGCCAAACACCTCCGCTCCCTGTTTTGATCATGTATGGTTTGACATTCGCACCTTTGCCCACCCTCTTTTTATACTGATTGCTCAAGATTAAGTTGTTCTTTCTCAAACTACAAAATTTTTTTAATTGTTGAAACTTGATTTGAAGTGGATAAATAAGGAAGACAAACAGTTTTAAGTCAGGCTGATAGCAATTAATTTTATAGCAAAATCTGTATTTCGTCATTTGTCGAGAGATGCTTATTGCTGAAGAAGTTCTTTCTTATTCTACAAAGTACAACGTTGTTTATCATTGAAACTTGATTAGACATGAATAAATATGAAGGACAAAGCAGTCTTAACTTGGTTTGAGTTAAGGAATTCGTTTTATAGGAGAATCCGAATTCGTGCATAACTCGTAAAATAGAGCTTATTTTCGGATTCCTGAAGAATGAGTCTGGTTCTTTCTCATAATACAAAGTTTGTTGTTTATTGTTGAAACTTCATCAGACCGTTAGATATAGTCGGACTCACCTCGACGCACGGCTTGGGATCTGGAACCAGTACTCTTGAGAGGGGTTGGACTCTCTTCCACTCTGGAGTTGCCCGTGGTGAGAGGCGCAGAGCAGGTGTGGGCATACTTATTGCCCCCCGGCTGTGTGCCAGTACATTGGGGTTTACCCCTGTGAACGAGAGGGTAGCCTCCCTCCGCCTTTGGGTGGGGGGACGAGTCCTGACTGTTGTTTGTGCCTATGCGCCAAACAGCAGTTCAGAGTACATACCCTTTTTGGAGTCTCTGGGGGAGGCACTGGAGAATGCTCCTACCGGAAACTCCCTCATTCTGCTGGGGGACTTCAATGCTCACGTGGGCAATGACAGTGAGACCTGGAGGGGTGTGATTGGGAGGAACGGCCCCCCCGATCTCAATCAGAGTGGTGTTATGTTGTTGGACTTCTGTGCCAGTCATAGACTGTCCATAACGAACACCATGTTCAGGCATAAGGGTGTCCATATGTGCACTTGGCACCAGGACACCCTTGGCCGCAGTTCGATGATCAACTTTGTGGTTGTATCATCGGACTTGCGGCCGTATGTCCTGGACACTCGGGTGAAGAGAGGGGCGGAGCTGTCAACTGATCACCACCTGGTGGTGAGTTGGCTCCGCTGGTGGGGGAGGATGCCGATCAGACCTGGCAGGCCCAAACGTATTGTGAGGGTCTGCTGGGAGCGTTTGTCAGAATCCCCCGTCAGAAGGAGCTTTAACTCCCACCTCCGGCAGAGCTTCAACCATATTTGAGGTGGGGGACATTGAGTCTGAATGGGCCATGTTCCGTGACTCCATTGCCGAGGCAGCTGGTCGGAGTTGTGGCCGTAAGGTGGTCGGTGCCTGTCGTGGCGGCAACCCTCGAACCTGCTGGTGGACAGCTGAAGAAGGAGTCCTATCGGGCCTTTTTGGCCAGTGGGACCCTGGAAGAAGCTGATAGGTACCCACGGGCCAGACGGGCCACGGCTTCGGCGGTTGCTGAGGCAAAAACTCGGGCCTGGGAGGAGTTCGGTGAGACCATGGAGAACGATTTCCGGACGGCCTCGAAAAGATTCTGGTCCACCATCCGGCGTCTCGGGGGGGGGAAGCGGCTCACAGTCAACACTGTTTACAGTGGGGACGGGGCTTTGCTGACCTCAACTAGGGATGTTGTGAGTCGGTGGGGGGAGTACTTCGAGGAACTCCTCAATCCTACCAACACATGCTCGGAAGAGGCAGAGTCGGAGAGCTCGGAGACGGGGCCTCCCATTTCTGGGGCTGAGGTTGCCGAGGTGGTTAAAAAGCTCCTCGGTGGCAAGGCCCCGGGGGGGGATGAGGTCCGTCCTGAGTTTCTCAAGGCTCTGGATGTTGTAGGGCTGTCTTGGCTGACACGCCTCTGCAGTATCGCGTGGACATCGGGGACAGTGCCTCTGGACTGGCAGATTGGGGTGGTGGTCCCCCTCTTTAAAAAGGGGGACCGGAGGGTGTGTTCCAACTATAGGGGTATCACACTCCTCAGCCTCCCTGGTAAGGTCTATTCGGGGGTATTGGAGAGGAGGATCCGTCGGATAATCGGGCCTCGGATTCAGGAGATGCAGTGTGGCTTTCGTCCTGGCCGTGGAACAGTGGACCAGCTCTATACCCTCAGCAGGATCCTGGAGGGTGCATGGGAGTTCGCCCAACCAGTCTACATGTGTTTTGTGGACTTGGAGAAAGCGTTCGACCGTGTCCCTCGTGGAGTCCTGTGGGGGGTGCTCCGGGAATATGGAGTGCCGGACCCCTTGATAGGGGCCGTTCGGTCTCTGTATGACCGGTGCCAGACTTTGGTCCGCATTGCCGGCAGTAAGTCGGATACGTTTCCGGTGAGAGTTGGACTCCGTCAGGGCTGCCCTTTGTCACCGATTCTGTTCCTAACTTTTATGGACAGAATTTCTAGGCGGAGCCAGGGCGTTGAGGGTGTCCCATTTGGCGACCTCAGAATCGGGTCTCTGCTTTTTGCTGATGATGTGGTTCTGTTAGCGTCGTCAGGCCGTGACCTTCAGCTCTCACTGGAGTGATTCGCAGCCGAGTGTGAAGCGGCTGGGATGAGAATCAGCACCTCCAAATCCGAGACTATGGTTCTCAGCCGGAAAAGGGTGGAATGCTCTCTCCGGGTCGGGAATGAGATCCTTCCCCAAGAGGAGGAGTTCAAGTATCTCGGGGTCTTGTTCACGAGTGACGGACGAATGGAGCGGGAGATTGACGGGCGGATCGGTGCGGCGCCTGCAGTGTTGCAGGCTCTGCACCGACCCATCGTTGTGAAGAGGGAGCTGAGCCAGAAGGCGAAGCTCTCTACTTACTGGTCAATCTACGTTCCCATCCTCACCTATGGTCACGAGTTGTGGGTAGTGACCGAAAGAACAAGATCGCGAATACAAGCGGCCGAAATGGGTTTCCTCCGCAGGGTGTCTGGGCTCTCCCTTAGAGATAGGGTGAGAAGCTCAGTCATCCGGGAGGGGCTCGGAGTAGAACCGCTGCTCCTCCGCATTGAGAGGAGTCAGATGAGGTGGCTCGGGCATCTGGTTAGGATGCCCCCTGGGCGCCTCCCTGGGGAGGTGTTCCGGGCACGTCCCACTGGGAGGAGATCCCGGGGGAGACCCAGGACACGTTGGAGAGACTATGTCTCTCGGCTGGCCTGGGAACGCCTCGGGGTCCCCCCGGAAGAGCTGGAGGAAGTGGCCGGGGACAGAGACGTCTGGGTTTCTCTGCTCAAGCTGCTGCCCCCGCGACCCGACCCCCGGATAAGCGGCAGATGATGGATGGATGGATGGATATATCCTCCACCAACCAGACTTACAACCCCCGACTAGGGTAGCAGAATTTCTAAGCATCTGTACCCCAAAACTACTATCAAAAATATATAAATTATTGTCTAAGATAGATGACACAATGTCTCTTCCATCCTCAAAATGGGAGGCAGATTTATCCATCAGTTCTGGTCATAGCTTCTAACCACAAATATGTTTGAACACCTTCATAAAGACTCGAAATCCTAATTTACAGCTCATACAATACAAAATCCTTCATAGAACACACTATACAGGACAAAGGATGTTCAGGATGGGTCTAACACACTCAAACATCTGCTCACATTGCACAGATAACACACCTGATGATTATCCACACGCTTTGTGGTTTTCTGCGCCTGTCCAGAAGTTCTGGCTTGAAGTCTGTGAGGACCTATCAACATGGCTAAAGTGTAGCATCCCTGCATGCCCCACACTGTGCATACTGGGTGACTTAGACAACATCAACATGGAAATTAACTCAGCACACATGGTTGTCACAGTGTTATGTATCGCAAAGAAAACTATTCTCATGAACTGGAAAGCGAAGAACAATCTGTGTATTAACCAGTTTAGAAATTTTCTTTTAGATTATATTAGCATGGAAACAATGTCTGCCTCCTCAAAACATCAATTGGCTGAATTTCATTCTCTCTGGTCCCCTCTGATTAGTTTTATCACATAGTGGTGGTGGTGGGTTGCTGGGTGATGTTGGGTCTCAGGCCCGGGCTGCTGCGACTGGTGTGACCGGGTGGTTTGTTTGTTTGTTTTTTGTAGAGGTCCTCCTGGGTGGGGTTGGGTTGAGTGGGGTGGGGAGGGATGCGTACCTTCTGGGGGTACAGTAGCTCCCGGAATATGGTCGCTGCAGGCCCCGAGCCTGGTGGACATCAGGCCCTCCTGCCCATTGTTGGCTCCCAGGTAGCGGGGATGCCTATTGCAGCCAGTCCCTGGCTGCCCTCTCTGGGGGAGAGTAGCTCCCCCGGTATATATCCCCATACCCCCCTCCCTTCTGGCTCCTGTACACAGCACACACTCACACATGAAGGGTTTTGGGGGCGTGTGTGTTCGGTGGGGTGTAGTGGATGGGGCCACGTAGGTGGTCCCCTTTGGTTGCACTCTGCAGTTCCCTGCCCCTGTTTTAATTTCACCTTAGACATTACTACTTATCAAACACACTCACACACACACATTAGGTCTTGGGGGGTGGTTACACTGAGTGGCATCTGGTGGGCGGGGCTCTTTGGGTATGTAGGCTGCCCAGAGTGCCGCGCTCCCAGTTCTACAAGTTTGGCTGCCCCTCAATTTTAATTGCTCACTATTAGAAAATATTGAAGAGCCAGAAGGGTGAGGGGAGGGGTCTTCTTCGCACACCCCTGCTTCCTGGTGTCTGCTCGGGGCAGGAGGGGCCAGGAGGATTAATTAATTGTTCTGCTGGTTCGGGGTCTGTGGGGGGTTGCTGGCCTCCTGGTGTGCCCGCTGCACTACACCCCAGCAGATTCGAGGGAGGTAGGATGTGTGGATGTGTGGATGTATGGGACGTGAAAGTGTGTGTGGTAATGATTGGGCCTGGATCTGGGACTTGCTGTCGCCTGGCCTGCCTGTGTTTCTCCCGATGGGGCATCAGCGTTGCCTCTCCCCACTGCTCGCGACTTCACCCACCTGTGGGCACGTCTTGACTCCCAGGGCACTTGGCCAGGGGCGCTGGGGCAGGCGCTGACCCACTTTGTGGCTGTCTGGGGCGCTTGGCCCTCCTGGGTATTGGGTGGGGCCTCTGCCGGGGGGTTTGGGGGCGCTCGGGCTCCTGGGGCCCAGGTCCAGTGCACGGCCCATGTCTGGGCGGCTGGGGCCTGGCGGGGTCGGTGGGCTGTTGCCCCTGGTTCCCGGAGTGCCTCTGCCCTATGCTTATGGGGGCTCTTTCCGGGGGCTTCCTCTGCAGTCTTCTGGGTGGATGCGTGGTTGCCCCTGCGGTGGGCTGCCTGGCTGCCTGGGTTCTGTGCTCTGTGGGGGCTGCTGGTGGCCTGGGTCTTGTGGCCCTCTCTGCCTGCTTCTGATTGCTTGGGGGGGGGGGCTGTGGATTGTGGCCCTGTACGCTTATACACTCATAACTAAGCACGGTTATCATGTAGGTCCTGTGCCATGGGTGTTGCATGTTCTCACACACACACACACACATTCATTAGTCCAGTAGCATGGTCACTAAGCAGTTGATGTATTATCATGTCGTCTCAGGTCATCTATATCCACAGCTGTGTTGTATGCGATTGCCGCTTCTTGTGCTTGTTTTTGTTTGTTTGTGTGTTTGTTTTTTTCTCTGCTTGTCTGCTTTCAGGTGCTCCTGGTGGCGCTAAGGCTGGATTCCCCTCATAGGCCATGGATTGTTGTCTGTTTTGTTTTTTACAGGTGTAGCAGCTGGTTGTCTGGTTTTTGTTTCTATTTTTGTTCTGTTTCCTCATCTTTCCTCTTCTTCTTTCCTTGTCCCCCGGTCCGGTTCAGTTCAGTTCATGTCATATATTGTAAACAGAAATAAATAAATGGGCATCAAGGGGAGCTTTACATTTATAAAACTTCCCTTGGCAAAACAAATCTGTTTGGCATCAAAGGTATTCAGACTACAATTCTTCTGACATAATGCTGAACAGGACAAGGGGAAAAAAAGTAAAGAAGACAGTTCTGCCGAAAGCCAGGGACTAGACCTGTTCTAAGTTCTATACTTTTTAAAAGGGGCGTGTTTAGCAACTATGGAATTAGAAGATTTACAAAAATGGTCAAGTGCTAGATCTTCATCTGGGATTTTAACAGTGTCATATAACTATTCAACAGATCAGTTAAAAAAAAGCCTGCTCATGGAGATGTTTCAGGATCTGGATACCAAGCGTGGACCTAATGTTTTCATTTTTGCAATTCTGATACAGGCTATTGAGCAGTGATAACTAACACCAAGTTCAGATACTGCGGATTTTCTACCTTTGATTTGTTAAGATTGAGCCAATCAGGGACAACCTTGAAGGATCTCTTTGGTTTTGTAGGATCAGTAATTACCTGAGAAAGGTTGATATTGGTACACACCTTTTTTAAATGATCAGAGGCAGAGTTCAACTTGTTTAAATTAAAATTGCCACACAGAGATTGGGTTTAGGCCACATGCACACAGAATGACATCAACAAATATAAGAAATATTAAACATTTACACATAGATTTTTGAATATATGTAGAGGAATGATACTTTAAAATTCGTTGACAAAACCGTAAAAGAGAATGCACACTTGACACAGGATTTTACTGCTTTAGAGTTAAAAAAAATGCCTAACAGGTTTTAAGAGAAGTCGAGCTCCGGGTTTAGACGGGCTTCCTGCAGAATTCTATCTGACCTTTTGGGACCTTTTATCATCAGACATTTTAGATGTTTTTAAAGATTTTGAAAAACTCGACCGACTGCCTGACAGTTTTAGAGTGGGAATAGTGACTCTACTTTATAAAAAAAATTATAAGACTGACCTAAAGAATTGGAGGCCCATCACACTTTTAAACTTTGACTGTAAACTTTTTAGCAAGGTTTTAGCGACACGGATGTCCTCTGTTTTAGAGGAGGTAATTCACCCAGACCAGGCTTGTGCAATCTCAGGGAGACAACTCACTGACAGCCTCGTACTGATTCGAGACATCATTGATTACGATAGAGAAAGAAACACCCGGCTTGTCATCTTAAATTTAGACTTTGAAAAAGCTTTTCATCAGGTCTCGCAAAGCAGTTTTAACATAGTTTGAGTGAAGGAATTCATTTTATAGATAAAATCCCAAGAGTCTGCTGAGAAAAGAGAGTGAATACGAAGTAGACTTTAACACGGCTCTGGGAGCAATCCGAGTGCGGGCTAACCGGGAGAATTGCTTGAAAGAAACGCGACACCGAATGAGCGGTCAGAAAAAAGCCTCAATACGGTGTTCCCATGGTGTTTTTGTTGCTGCCTTGTCTTTTGCACATAGTAAAAGACAAGGCAGCCATCGAATAGGGCCCGATTGTTCCTACTTGGTCAGCCGAGGAGCAAGGGGGGGGAGCAAGCGTCTCCACCAAGCAAAGCTCACCATGGGGAAGGTGGCTATGCCAACTAGCCTGATGCCCTGCTCCTGCAGTGACGGATAATCGTACTCTGGTTTCTCTTCATAACGTACAAGTCTTTCGCCTTTTACTAAAGACTTCCGTGGAGAGCAGCACTAATGAGTTGTTTCTATTTTTGGCAGGCTTTACCTTTGCGGGTGAAGCCCTTTTTGTCTGTGCAAAAGAAATCTTGTTACTGTGCAGAGTGACTTCTCTGAGTAGAGTCGCCTTACTTGTTGCGACTGTGCCGATGTTCGAAGCTGGAGTGCAAAGTTGTTGCTTGAATGGTGCTTGCTGGAGCGTGCGGGAGTGCAAATTTATACCATTTGAAAGGGCTGAAGAGTGCTCAGTGCAGCGGGTGGGCGGAGGTGCAAAGTGACACTCTGGCCACCTATGGCCATAAAAAGAACACCGCTACAAGTGCGCATTGTGCCAGGAAGGGCCCTCGGACGTGAACCAGTGGACAGTTATCGCTTCTCGGTCTTTTAGCTCAGATCAAGTGTAATATCTGTTCTTATCAGTTTAATTTCTGATATGTCCTCTATACGAGGACTACATATTAAATGGATTTTTAGCAATAGGAGTTGAAAAAGGAGCTTGCTCCGTTCACTCCAAACATCGACCCAGTACTGCAGTGCCGCTGGGAACGGTGCGCTCTTCTCTGCTCTAGTGAAAAAGCAAACAGCGGTGCAGGATGGAAGTTTCTTTTAGTCTGCTGAGAAGAGAGTGTGAATGCGAAGTAGACTTTAACACGGCTCTGGGAGCAAGCCGAGTGCGGGCTAACCGGGAGAATTGCTTGAAAGAAACGCGACACCGAATGAGCGGTCAGAAAAAAGCCTCAATACGGTGTTCCCATGGTGTTTTTGTTGCTGCCTTGTCTTTTGCACAGAGTAAAAGACAAGGCAGCCATCGAATAGGGCCCGATTGTCCCTACTTGGTCAGCCGAGGAGCAAGGGGGGGGAGCAAACGTCTCTACCAAGCAAAGCTCACCATGGGGAAGGTGGCTATGCCAACTAGCCTGATGCCCTGCTCCTGCAGTGACGGATAATCGTACTCTGGTTTCTCTTCATAACGTACAAGTCTTTCGCCTTTTACTAAAGACTTCCGTGGAGAGCAGCACTAGTGAGTTGTTTCTATTTTTGGCAGGCTTTACCTTTGCGGGTGAAGCCCTTTCTGTCTGTGCAAAAGAAATCTTGTTACTGTGCAGAGTGACTTCTCTGAGTAGAGTCGCCTTACTTGTTGCGACTGTGCTGACGTTGTTGCTTGAATGGTGCTTGCTGGAGCGTGCAGGAGTGCAAAGTTATACCATTTAAAAGGGCTGAAGAGTGCTCAGTGCGGAGGTGCAAAGTGACACTAAAAAGAACACCGCTACAAGTGCGCATTGTGCCAGGAAGGGCCCTCGGACGTGAACCAGTGGACAGTTATCGCTTCTCGGCCTTTTGGCTAAGATCAAGTGTGGTATCTGTTCTTATCAGTTTAATATTTGATATGTCCTCTATACGAGGACTACATATTAAATGGATTTTTAGCAATAGGAGTTGAAAAAGGAGCTGGCTCCGTTCACTCCAAGCATCGACCCGGTACTGCAGTGCCGCTGGGAACGGTGCGATCTTCTCTGCTCTTGTGAAAAAGCAAACAGCGGTGCAGGATGGAAGTTTCAGGGTCCTATTCGATGGCTGCAACACCTGAAAGAGATATTGATTTGCGAGACCTGATGAAAAGCTTTTTCAAAGTCTAAATTTAAGATGACAAGCCGGGTGTTTCTTTCTCTATCGTAATCAATGATGTCTCGAATCAGTACGAGGCTGTCAGTGAGTTGTCTCCCTGAGATTGCACAAGCCTGGTCTGGGTGAATTACCTCCTCTAAAACAGAGGACATCCGTGTCGCTAAAACCTTGCTAAAAAGTTTACAGTCAAAGTTTAAAAGTGTGATGGGCCTCCAATTCTTTAGGTCAGTCTTATCATTTTTTTTATAAAGTAGAGTCACTATTCCCACTCTAAAACTGTCAGGCAGTCGGTCGAGTTTTTCAAAATCTTTAAAAACATCTAAAATGTCTGATGATAAAAGGTCCCAAAAGGTCAGATAGAATTCTGCAGGAAGCCCGTCTAAACCCGGAGCTCGACTTCTCTTAAAACCTGTTAGGCATTTTTTTTAACTCTAAAGCAGTAAAATCCTGTGTCAAGTGTGCATTCTCTTTTACGGTTTTGTCAACGAATTTTAAAATTTCTGCCGATGTTTCCAAGTGCACTGGTTTCTCTTTGTACATGTTACTATAAAAGGTATGTACAGTTTCAATCATCTCTTGTGTGGATTTTGTTCAAAACCCATCTTCTCTTTTTAGATTTTGAATACACTCCTTTTTATTTATAACTTTCTTAAAAAAGTACCGTGTGCATTTTTCACCTTCCTCAATTTCCTGCTCCCTGCTTCTTACAAAAATTCCTTTACTCTTTATTTCTGCTAAAACTGACATTTCCTTTTTGACATCTTTGATTTCTTCATTAAAGTTTATGCCACACTGATTTAGTTTAAAGTAGCGCTGTAAGCGTTTCTGTTGTCCCATCATACATCTATTCTCTTTCCTTTTTTTACGTTTACCTTGCTGTTTAAAAAAAGTCTGGGTCGTTTCCTTCACCATTTCCCACCATTGTGCATGTGTTTCGTAGAGGTCTTGAAGGGTCTGCCACTCTTTATAACATTCCCTGTACTGACTGACTATGATTTCATCCTCCAACAGGGAACAGTTGAGTTTCCACAGACCACGTCCTACCGTCACACCAGAAGGGGGTGAAAGGGTGCAGGAGAGCATAAGGTGGTTTGAAAAGAAAACAGGGGTTAATCTAACATCAGTGGGTGGGCAATCTCTAGTAAAGAAATAATCGATGCGAGAGGCTCTGGTGCCATCATGACTAAACCAGGTGAAGCCCTCCTCTCTGGGATGCATGGTTTTAAAACAGTCAGTAAGCTTAAAATCCCTGCATATGCCCTGAAGTAAAATCGAAGTCTTATCCACTTTAAAATCTCCCCCTGCTCTTTTTCTATCTTTCCTGCTCAAGATACAGTTAAAATCCTGCTACAACTAAAGGTACTTGCCCTAGCATGTAAAGCTGTATATCTTCTAAAAGGTCATACCTGTCATTTTTCCATTGAAACCATAAATATTTAAGAGGTTAAAGTCTTGCCCCATAAAATTCAAGTGTGCTAAAAGTGCCCGTCCGTCTCTCACCACTGTGCTACCTTTCACCAGAACATGCGGATTTTTAATTAGAATGGCCACACCATCATTTTTATTTTGATTTGAACCACTCCATATCGATAAATGGGGCCACATTTCCTCCCATTGTCTATGGTTTTTTAAAAAAGGTAGTCCACATTCTTGTATTAAAAACACATCTGATTTTATGGAGTCTAAGAAGGATAAAATACTCTGGGCTCTTGTCTTTGATTTCACACTTCTCACATTTAGTGTTGAGAAGGTGAGAACCATTAAAAGGATAAAGGAAAGTAGGTATGTCATTTTCGTTTTTCTAAGTTATCAAAACAAATTACACACTCAGGTTATTTCTTGGGAAACTAGCTCTTCCTTCATTTCTTTAGGTGAAAAGTGAGTAGGGTGATCTATATTTCCTTTTCGGACTCTCGGTGTTACCCGTTTGGGAGTAATTATGGCTGGACATTCACACCTACTTGCAGCCGAACACCACCTCTCCCGCTTTTGATGATGTATGGACCGGCATTCTTACCTTTTCTAACACATTTTCCAGCAATTATGGTCGGACATTCACACCTATTCACAGCCGAACAACTCCGCTACCGCATTTGATGGTGTATAGTCAGGCATTCTCACCCTTTCTCATCAGCTTTTTGCAAATTATGATCTGACATTCACACCTACTTGCAGTCGAACAGCTCTGCTCCCGCTTTTGATTATGTTTGGTTAGATATTCGAAACTTTTCTTAACTGCTTTTTACAAACCTTGGTTGGACGTTCACACCTTCTTGCAGCCGAACACCTCCGCTTCTGCTTTTGATAGTGTATATTAGGGCATACGAACCTTTTCTTACCCGCTTTTTACAAACCATGGTCGGACTTTCACACCATCTCTTAGCTGAACAACTCCGCTCCCTCTTTTGATTGTGTACAGTCGGGTATTTCAACCTTTTCTTACCCGGTTTTTACCAACTATGGTTTGGACATTCACACCTTCTTACAGCGGAACACCTCCGCTCCCTCTTTTGATGGTGTATGTTCGGGCATTCGGACCTTGTCTTACCCGCTTTTTACAAACTTTAGTCGAACATTCACACCTTTTTGCAGCTGAACACCACCTCTCCCGCTTTTGATGATGTATGTTCCGGCATTCTTACCTTTTCTAACACATTTTTCAGCAATTATGGTCGGACATTCACGCCTACTCAGAGCCGAACACCTCTGCTCCCGCATTTGATGGTGTATAGTCAGGCATTCTCACCTTTTCTCATCAGCTTTTTGCAAATTATGATCTGACATTCACACCTGCTTTTGATAATGTATGGTTGGGCATTCGCACCTTTTTTTACCCATTTTTCAGGAATTATGGGTGGACATTCACACCTTCTTGCAGCTGAACACCTCCTCTCCCGCTTATGATCATGTGCGGTTTGATATTCGAAAATTTTCATTCCTGTTTTAAAGCAATTATTGATGGACATTCAAACCTTCTTGTAGCCGAAAACATCCACTCCTGCTTTTGATGATGTATGGTTGGGCATTCGGACCCTTTTTTTACCCATTTTTCAGGAATTATGGGTAGACATTCAGAACTTCTTGCAGCCGAAAACCTCCGCTCACTCTTTTGATCATACATTGTCAGGCATTCGCACCTTGTCTTATCCGCTTTTTACAAACTTTAGTCGGACATTCACACCTTCTTGCAGCTGAACCACCTCCGCTCCCTGTTTTGATCATGTATGGTCTGGCAATACTACCTTTTCTTACCCGTTTGTGAGTAATTATGGCTGGACATTCACACCTACTTGCAGCCGAACACCACCTTTCTCGCTTTTGATGATGTATGGACCGGCATTCTTACCTTTTCTAACACATTTTTCAGCAATTATGGTCGGAGATTCACACCTACTCACAGCCGAAAAACCGTTCCCGCATTTGATGGTGTATAGTCAGGCATTCATACCTTTTCTTACCCGCTTTTTACAAACCATTTTTCAGTAATTATGGGTGGACATTCACACCTTCTTGCAGCTGAACACCTCCTCTCCCGCTTATGATCATGTGCGGTTTGATATTAGAAAATTTTCTTTCATGTTTTCTAGCAATTATTGATGGACATTCAGACCTTCTTGCAGCTGAACACCTCCGCTCCCTCTTTTGATCATACATTGTCGGGCATTCGCACCTTTTCTTACCCGCTTTTTACAAACCCTGGTCGGACTTTCACACCTTTTAGTAGCCGAACAACTCCGCTCCCGCTATTGATTGTGTACAGTCGGGTATTTTAACCTTTTCTTACCCGCTTTTTACCAACTATGGTCGGACATTCACACCTTCTTACAGCGGAACCCCTCCGCTCCCTCTTTTGATGGTGTATGTTCGGGCATTCAAACCTTTTCTTACCCGCTTTTTACAAACTATGGTCGGATATTCAAACCTTCTTGTAGCCGAACACATCCACTCCTGCTTTTGATGATGTATGGTTGGGCATTCGAACCTACTTGTTGCCCGCTTTTCATTAATTATGGGTGGACATTCACACCTTGTCGCAGCCAAACACCTCCGCTCACTGTTTTGATCATGTATGGTTTGACATTCGCACCTTCTCTCACCCGCTTTCTACTATGGTCGGCCATTCACAGCTTCCTCTACACCATACTTGTATGGTGGGATATTCACACCCACTTGCATCCGAAGACCTCCGCCCCCACTTTTGTTGATATTTAGTCGGTCATTCGCACCTTACCCGCTTTTGGCAAACTATGGCCTTCTTGCAGCCAAACACCTCTGATCTCGCTTTTGATGATGTAAGGTTGGGCATTCAGACGTTGCTTCACCTGCTTTTCACCAAATATAGTCGGACATTCACACCTTCTTGCAGCCGAACACTTCCGCTCCACCTTTTAGTGTTCTATGGGGTATTCACACCTTTTTTTTCACCGCATTTTATAGATTATGGTTGGAAATTCTCACCCACTCTCATCCGAAGATCTCTCCTTCCGCTTTTGTTAATATATAGTCGGGCATTCGAACCTTTTCTTACCCGCTTTTTACAAATTATGGTCGAACAGTCACACCTACTTGCAGCCGAATACTTCCGCTCCACCTTTTAGTGATGTATGGTTGGCATTTGCACCTTTTCTTACCCTCTTTTTATACTGATAGCTGAAGATTAAGTTGTTCTTTCTCAAACTACAAAATTTTTTTAATTTTTGAAATTTGATTTGAAGTGGATAAATAAGGAGGACAAACAGTTTTAAGTCAGGCTGATAGAAGGAATTAATTTTATAGCAAAATCTGTATTTCGTCATATGTCGAGAGATGCTTATTGCTGAAGAAGTTCTTTCTCATTCTACAAAGTACAACGTTGTTTATTGTTGAAACTTGATTAGACATGAATAAATATGAAGGACAAAGCAGTCTTAACTTGGTTTGAGTTAAGGAATTTGTTTTATAGGAGAATCCGAATTTGTGCATAACTCGTGAAATAGAGCTTATTTTCGGATTCCTGAAGAATAAGTCTGGTTCTTTCTCATAATACAAAGTTTGTTGTTTATTGTTGAAACTTCATCAGAAATGAAGAAATAAGAACAAACCGTTTTAAGTCAGTTTGATAGAAGTATTTCATTTTATAGCAAAATCTGTATTCCTTCATATCTCCTCGAGAGAAGCTAATTGCTGAAAATTAGGTCTGGTTCTTTTTCATACTACAAAATACAGTGTTGTTTATTGTTGAAACTAGATTAGAAGTAGATAAATATGAAGGACAAAGCAGTTTGAACTTGGTTTGAGAGAAGGAATTAATTTTATTGCAAAATCCGAATTCATGCATAACTCGTCAAATAGATAGTGATGTGTCGTTCGTGAGCGATTCGTTCGATATAAACTAATTTTTTATATGACTCGGGAGTAACGAGTTGTCTCAGTGAGTGATTCGTTCATTTTCATGCAGTACCCTTCCTCACCACATGGCAGGCGGCAGCTTCATAAGCTCAGTCAGCAGGACAGGAAACAGTATTGATTCGTTCACGACTCAACTCCTCGGGAGACGGGTCCTCGCACAGGAAACAGTATTGATTCGTTCATGACTCAACTCCTCGGCTGACGGGTCCTTGCACAGGAAACAGTATTGATTTGTTTACGACTCAACTCCTTGGGTCTTCGTTCATTTGTCACGTTTCAAATTATACATTTCATTTGACAGGCTGAAGAGCAGTAGGCACAACGGTTCATTCACAAACCGGATCATTAATCTCAAAGACTATTCTACCATCAACAACTTGGAAGCCACAATCGACTCTATAGATGCAGAAAAAGCATTTGATGGAGTGAACTGGAAACTTTTATTCGCAGCATTAAACAAATTCGGGTTTGGGTCACACTTCATCAACTGGATAAGGATATTATATAGCTCCCCAAATGCAAGTGTCAGGACAAATGATCGAACTTCTCCAAGCTTCAGTCTGCAGAGAGGTACAAGACAAGGTTGCCCACTTTCTCCCTCACTTTTTGCTATTTTCATCAAACCTTTAGCAGCTTCTATCAGACAAGATAGAAATATTAAAGGCATCCAATCCCAAAATATTGAGCATAAAATAAGTCTTTATGCTGATGATGTATTACTTTTCCTTCAGAACTCACAGACGTCTCTCACTCACACGATCACACTCATAAATAAATTCTCAGCACTTTCTGACTACTCTATCAACTGGTCTAAGACCAAAGTTCTACCCATTAACTGCAGGGTCCAGAATATACCTGTGATCACTATACAGTCAGGAAATATTAGATATTTAGGCATAAACATTTCCTCCAGGCTCTCAGAGCTAACAAAGCTAAATTATGTGCAATTATTAAAGATAGAGATCTCTCTCGTTGGAAGTCCTCACCTATATCACTTATGGGGAGAGTTACAACCATTAAAATGATGATACTACCAAAAGTTAACTATTTGTTCTCAATGATCCCCATAAAACCATCTGCTACTTGGTTTAAGTCACTAGATTCATGCATCTCCAAATTTCTGTGGAAAAACAAACCACCACGTATTAGTTTAAAAACCCTATAGAAGACCAAGGACAGTGGTGGATTAGATTTACCTCATTTTCAGCACTATTCCTTAGCCAATAGGTTACAATATATATCAAAATGGTTTAAACCTTGTTGTTGTCACAGTTCCCAGAGACGTTGTAATTGTTGAGGATTCTATATTCACCCCGTCACTAGAGGCACCTGTTGCAGATTGATGAAACTGAATCTTCTTCTCTGTTCATTGCTGGCATCATTCCCAGCATCGTAAGTGTTCGTGGCATTGTTAGCCTCTTCTTCTGGATCTTGATATCGAGCATCCTTTTGTATTTCTGGTTTGTCAGTCCTCTCTCTTCGTTCACCGGAGTCTTCGTCTCTTTGTCCTTGAGTTTGGTGATTTTTTCTTCTTTTGATGCCTTGAGACAGTGTGACAGGTGATACCACGTGGGAGATCCTTTAACTTGGACTGCTGTCCCTGTGCTGCGAAATGGCTGTGCTGCTCAAATGGTCTCTCCTTCATCATATACACAGTTATTTATACATCACCTTCCACCATGAAGCGTTGTCCCTTTTTGTTTCTCTCTTTGTTCTTAAAATGCTGTTATGCATGTCTAAACCAATCCATTAAATTAGATCATTTTGGCAGTAAAGCGATCTACAATGTGCTTGGTTGCAAAGCTGCTCATCTGTGGTAAACAGCTCTTCAGAAAGGCATTCTTCAATTGATTTCACTAATTTTATGTAATAATTTTGTGATTTCCTACAAAACTACACTTCTTCTCCCATCTGTCTGAGTATTTAATATTGTCTGGGTCCCGTTAAAACATGTATTTTTCCCATCTAATTCCTTGTTTGCTTTAAAACAACTATTCCCCATTTTCTATCCCTTCAGTAGCCAACCAGTTTGTATGGAGTACACTGGAAAACTTGACTGATCAGTAAAACACTGCTTTTGTTGTCACCGCAAGGCTTCCCCCGTCGGTTGTTTCACTGAGACACTACTGAGTAACTATAACCCAACACAGTTTATACACATAACATTCATATACATACTAACAAACAAACAATTATTTATCGCAATTTTTTCATCTCTGTTTGAACGTACACCCAGGTAAATATTCCTGTAGTCTTCTCATACCGACTATGGACCCATTCATTGTTTAACTTCACTGTTTTGCAAATCCTAATTGAATATTACACATTGACATTGAACTTTACTGGATAAGCAGGTCTTCATTGCATTCAGCAGCCTATATGTGAGCATCTATGTGTAAGCTGTTCTTCTTTGCATTTATCAGCAACAAGCCATTCTTCATTGCACATGCATATGAAAATAGTAAAACAATTCCAATGCGTTAGCGAAACCTTCTATATCAGGAGTGTCCATCATGATGCTGGGAATAGAACCTCTTTCCCAGAATAGTTCAACCTTCATTACTCAACTGAGCATAACTCCGCAATGAGCACATTTCAAAGTATCATTCCTCTACATGTATTCAAAAATCCATGTGTAAATGTTTAATATTTCTTATATTTGTTGAGGTCATTCTGTGTGCATGTGGCCTAAACCCAATCTCTGTGTGGCAATTTTAATTTAAACAAGTTGAACTCTGCCTCTGATCATTTAAAAAAGGTGTGTACCAATATCAACCTTTCTCAGGTAATTACTGATCCTACTAAACCAAACTTAAGAGATCCTTCAAGGTTGTCCCTGATTGGCTCAATCTTAACAAATCAAAGGTAGAAAATCCGCAGTATCTGAACTTGGTGTTAGTTATCACTGCTCAATAGCTTGTATCAGAATTGCAAAAATGAAAACATTAGGTCCACGGTTGGTATCCAGATCCTGAAACATCTCCATGAGCAGGCTTTTTTTTAACTGATCTGTTGAATAGTTCATGACACTGTTAAAATCCCAGATGAAGATCTAGCACTTGACCATTTTTGTAAATCTTCTAATTCTATAGTTGATAAACACGCCCCTTTTAAAAAGTATAGAACTTAGAACAGGTCTAGTCCCTGGCTTTCGGCAGAACTGTCTTCTTTACTTTTTTTTTTTTTTCCCTTGTCCTGTTCAGCATTATGGCAGCAGAATTGTAGTCTGAATACCTTTGATGCCAAACAGATTAGCTTTGCCAAGGGAAGTTTTATAAATGTAAAGCTCCCCTTGATGCCCATTTATTTATTTCTGTTTACAATATATGACATGTAATAGAACTGAACCGGACCGGGGGACAAGGAAAGAAGAAGAGGAAAGAAGAGGAAAGAGAACAAAAATAGAAACAAAAACCAGACAACCAGCTGCTACACCTGTAAAAAACAAAACAGACAACAATCCATGGCCTCTGAGGGGATTCCAGCCTTAGCGCCACCAGGAGCACCTGAAAGCAGACAAGCAGAGAAAAAACAAACACACAAAGAAACAAAAACAAGCACAAGAAGCGGCAATCGCATACAACACAGCTGTGGATATAGATGACCTGAGACGACATGATAATACATCAACTGCTTAGCGACCATGCTACTGGACTAATGAATGTGTGTGTGTGTGTGCGAGAACATGCAACACCCATGGCACAGGACCTACATGATAACCGTGCTTAGTTATGAGTGTATAAGCGTACAGGGCCACAATCCACAGCCCCCCCAAACAATCAGAAGCAGGCAGAGAGGGCCACAAGACCCAGGCCACCAGCAGCCCCCACAGAGCACAGAACCCAGGAAGCCCACCGCAGGGGCAACCATGCATTCACCCAGAAGACTGCAGAGGAATCCCCCGGAAAGAGCCCCCATAAGCATAGGGCAGAGGCCCTCCGGGAGCCTTTTCCTTCAGAACTCACAGACGTCTCTCACTCACACGATCACACTCATAAATAAATTCTCAGCACTTTCTGACTACTCTATCAACTGGTCTAAGACCAAAGTTCTGCCCATTAACTGCAGGGTCCAGAATATACCTGTGATCACTTTACAGTCAGGAAATATTAGATATTTAGGCATAAACATTTCCTCCAGGCTCTCAGAGCTAACAAAGCTAAATTATGTGCAATTATTAAAGAGAGTAGAGGACGATCTCTCTCGTTGGAAGTCCTCACCTATATCACTTATGGGGAGAGTTACAACCATTAAAATGATGATACTACCAAAAGTTAACTATTTGTTCTCAATGATCCCCATAAAACCATCTGCTACTTGGTTTAAGTCACTAGATTCATGCATCTCCAAATTTCTGTGGAAAAACAAACCACCACGTATTAGTTTAAAAACCCTATAGAAGACCAAGGACAGTGGTGGATTAGATTTACCTCATTTTCAGCACTATTCCTTAGCCAATAGGTTACAATATATATCAAAATGGTTTAAACCTTGTTGTTGTCACAGTTCCCAGAGACGTTGTAATTGTTGAGGATTCTATATTCACCCCCTCATTAGAGGCACGTGTTGCAGATTGATGACACTGAATCTTCTTCTCTGTTCATTGCTGGCATCATTCCCAGCATCGTAAGTGTTCGTGGCATTGTTAGCCTCTTCTTCTGGATCTTGATATCGAGCATCCTTTTGTATTTCTGGTTTGTCAGTCCTCTCTCTTCGTTCACCGGAGTCTTCGTCTCTTTGTCCTTGAGTTTGGTGATTTTTTCTTCTTTTGATGCCTTGAGACAGTGTGACAGGTGATACCACGTGGGAGATCCTTTAACTTGGACTGCTGTCCCTGTGCTGCGAAATGGCTGTGCTGCTCAAATGGTCTCTCCTTCATCATATACACAGTTATTTATACATCACCTTCCACCATGAAGCGTTGTCCCTTTTTGTTTCTCTCTTTGTTCTTAAAATGCTGTTATGCATGTCTAAACCAATCCATTAAATTAGATCATTTTGGCAGTAAAGCGATCTACAATGTGCTTGGTCGCAAAGCTGCTCATCTGTGGTAAACAACTCTTCAGAAAGGCATTCTTCAATTGATTTCACTAATTTTATGTAATAATTTTGTGATTTAATACAAAACTACACTTCTTCTCCCATCTGTCTGAGTATTTAATATTGTCTGGGTCCCGTTAAAACATGTATTTTTCCCATCTAATTCCTTGTTTGCTTTAAAACAAGTATTCCCCATTTTCTATCCCTTCAGTAGCCAACCAGTTTGTATGGAGTACACTGGAAAACTTGACTGATCAGTAAAACACTGCTTTTGTTGTCACCGCAAGGCTTCCCCCGTCGGTTGTTTCACTGAGACACCACTGAGTAACTATAACCCAACACAGTTTATACACATAACATTCATATACATACTAACAAACAAACAATTATTTATCGCAATTTTTTCATCTCTGTTTGAACGTACACCCAGGTAAATATTCCTGTAGTCTTCTCATACCGACTATGGACCCATTCATTGTTTAACTTCACTGTTTTGCAAATCCTAATTGAATATTACACATTGACATTGAACTTTACTGGATAAGCAGGTCTTCATTGCATTCAGCAGCCTATATGTGAGCATCTATGTGTAAGCTGTTCTTCTTTGCATTTATCAGCAACAAGCAATTCTTCATTGCACATGCATATGAAAATAGTAAAACAATTCCAATGCGTTAGCGAAACCTTCTATATCAGGAGTGTCCATTATGACGCTGGGAATAGAACCTCTTACCCAGAATAGTTCAACCTTCATTACTCAACTGAGCATAACTCCGCAATAAGCACATTTCAAAGTATCATTCCTCTACATGTATTCAAAAATCTATGTGTAAATGTTTAATATTTCTTATATTTGTTGAGGTCATTCTGTGTGCATGTGGCCTAAACCCAATCTCTGTGTGGCAATTTTAATTTAAACAAGTTGAACTCTGCCTCTGATCATTTAAAAAAGGTGTGTACCAATATCAACCTTTCTCAGGTAATTACTGATCCTACTAAACCAAACTTAAGAGATCCTTCAAGGTTGTCCCTGATTGGCTCAATCTTAACAAATCAAAGGTAGAAAATCCGCATTATCTGAACTTGGTGTTAGTTATCACTGCTCAATAGCTTGTATCAGAATTGCAAAAATGAAAACATTAGGTCCACGGTTGGTATCCAGATCCTGAAACATCTCCATGAGCAGGCTTTTTTTTAACTGATCTGTTGAATAGTTCATGACACTGTTAAAATCCCAGATGAAGATCTAGCACTTGACCATTTTTGTAAATCTTCTAATTCTATAGTTGATAAACACGCCCCTTTTAAAAAGTATAGAACTTAGAACAGGTCTAGTCCCTGGCTTTCGGCAGAACTGTCTTCTTTACTTTTTTTTTTTTTTCCCTTGTCCTGTTCAGCATTATGGCAGCAGAATTGTAGTCTGAATACCTTTGATGCCAAACAGATTTGCTTTGCCAAGGGAAGTTTTATAAATGTAAAGCTCCCCTTGATGCCCATTTATTTATTTCTGTTTACAATATATGACATGTAATAGAACTGAACCTGACCGGGGGACAAGGAAAGAAGAAGAGGAAAGAAGAGGAAAGAGAACAAAAATAGAAACAAAAACCAGACAACCAGCTGCTACACCTATAAAAAACAAAACAGACAACAATCCATGGCCTCTGAGGGGATTCCAGCCTTAGCGCCACCAGGAGCACCTGAAAGCAGACAAGCAGAGAAAAAACAAACACACAAACAAACAAAAACAAGCACAAGAAGCGGCAATCGCATACAACACAGCTGTGGATATAGATGACCTGAGACGACATGATAATACATCAACTGCTTAGCGACCATGCTACTGGACTAATGAATGTGTGTGTGTGTGTGCGAGAACATGCAACACCCATGGCACAGGACCTACATGATAACCGTGCTTAGTTATGAGTGTATAAGCGTACAGGGCCACAATCCACAGCCCCCCCAAACAATCAGAAGCAGGCAGAGAGGGCCACAAGACCCAGGCCACCAGCAGCCCCCACAGAGCACAGAACCCAGGAAGCCCACCGCAGGGGCAACCATGCATTCACCCAGAAGACTGCAGAGGAATCCCCCGGAAAGAGCCCCCATAAGCATAGGGCAGAGGCCCTCCGGGAGCCTTTTCCTTCAGAACTCACAGACGTCTCTCACTCACACGATCACACTCATAAATAAATTCTCAGCACTTTCTGACTACTCTATCAACTGGTCTAAGACCAAAGTTCTGCCCATTAACTGCAGGGTCCAGAATATACCTGTGATCACTTTACAGTCAGGAAATATTAGATATTTAGGCATAAACATTTCCTCCAGGCTCTCAGAGCTAACAAAGCTAAATTATGTGCAATTATTAAAGAGAGTAGAGGACGATCTCTCTCGTTGGAAGTCCTCACCTATATCACTTATGGGGAGAGTTACAACCATTAAAATGATGATACTACCAAAAGTTAACTATTTGTTCTCAATGATCCCCATAAAACCATCTGCTACTTGGTTTAAGTCACTAGATTCATGCATCTCCAAATTTCTGTGGAAAAACAAACCACCACGTATTAGTTTAAAAACCCTATAGAAGACCAAGGACAGTGGTGGATTAGATTTACCTCATTTTCAGCACTATTCCTTAGCCAATAGGTTACAATATATATCAAAATGGTTTAAACCTTGTTGTTGTCACAGTTCCCAGAGACGTTGTAATTGTTGAGGATTCTATATTCACCCCCTCATTAGAGGCACGTGTTGCAGATTGATGACACTGAATCTTCTTCTCTGTTCATTGCTGGCATCATTCCCAGCATCGTAAGTGTTCGTGGCATTGTTAGCCTCTTCTTCTGGATCTTGATATCGAGCATCCTTTTGTATTTCTGGTTTGTCAGTCCTCTCTCTTCGTTCACCGGAGTCTTCGTCTCTTTGTCCTTGAGTTTGGTGATTTTTTCTTCTTTTGATGCCTTGAGACAGTGTGACAGGTGATACCACGTGGGAGATCCTTTAACTTGGACTGCTGTCCCTGTGCTGCGAAATGGCTGTGCTGCTCAAATGGTCTCTCCTTCATCATATACACAGTTATTTATACATCACCTTCCACCATGAAGTGTTGTCCCTTTTTGTTTCTCTCTTTGTTCTTAAAATGCTGTTATGCATGTCTAAACCAATCCATTAAATTAGATCATTTTGGCAGTAAAGCGATCTACAATGTGCTTGGTCGCAAAGCTGCTCATCTGTGGTAAACAGCTCTTCAGAAAGGCATTCTTCAATTGATTTCACTAATTTTATGTAATAATTTTGTGATTTCCTACAAAACTACACTTCTTCTCCCATCTGTCTGAGTATTTAATATTGTCTGGGTCCCGTTAAAACATGTATTTTTCCCATCTAATTCCTTGTTTGCTTTAAAACAAGTATTCCCCATTTTCTATCCCTTCAGTAGCCAACCAGTTTGTATGGAGTACACTGGAAAACTTGACTGATCAGTAAAACACTGCTTTTGTTGTCACCGCAAGGCTTCCCCCGTCGGTTGTTTCACTGAGACACCACTGAGTAACTATAACCCAACACAGTTTATACACATAACATTCATATACATACTAACAAACAAACAATTATTTATAGCAATTTTTTCATCTCTGTTTGAACGTACACCCAGGTAAATATTCCTGTAGTCTTCTCATACCGACTATGGACCCATTCATTGTTTAACTTCACTGTTTTGCAAATCCTAATTGAATATTACACATTGACATTGAACTTTACTGGATAAGCAGGTCTTCATTGCATTCAGCAGCCTATATGTGAGCATCTATGTGTAAGCTGTTCTTCTTTGCATTTATCAGCAACAAGCAATTCTTCATTGCACATGCATATGAAAATAGTAAAACAATTCCAATGCGTTAGCGAAACCTTCTATATCAGGAGTGTCCATCATGATGCTGGGAATAGAACCTCTTTCCCAGAATAGTTCAACCTTCATAACTCAACTGAGCATAACTCCGCAATGAGCACATTTCAAAGTATCATTCCTCTACATGTATTCAAAAATCCATGTGTAAATGTTTAATATTTCTTATATTTGTTGAGGTCATTCTGTGTGCATGTGGCCTAAACCCAATCTCTGTGTGGCAATTTTAATTTAAACAAGTTGAACTCTGCCTCTGATCATTTAAAAAAGGTGTGTACCAATATCAACCTTTCTCAGGTAATTACTGATCCTACTAAACCAAACTTAAGAGATCCTTCAAGGTTGTCCCTGATTGGCTCAATCTTAACAAATCAAAGGTAGAAAATCCGCAGTATCTGAACTTGGTGTTAGTTATCACTGCTCAATAGCTTGTATCAGAATTGCAAAAATGAAAACATTAGGTCCACGGTTGGTATCCAGATCCTGAAACATCTCCATGAGCAGGCTTTTTTTTAACTGATCTGTTGAATAGTTCATGACACTGTTAAAATCCCAGATGAAGATCTAGCACTTGACCATTTTTGTAAATCTTCTAATTCTATAGTTGATAAACACGCCCCTTTTAAAAAGTATAGAGCTTAGAACAGGTCTAGTCCCTGGCTTTCGGCAGAACTGTCTTCTTTACTTTTTTTTTTTTCCCCTTGTCCTGTTCAGCATTATGGCAGCAGAATTGTAGTCTGAATACCTTTGATGCCAAACAGATTTGCTTTGCCAAGGGACGTTTTATAAATGTAAAGCTCCCCTTGATGCCCATTTATTTATTTCTGTTTACAATATATGACATGTAATAGAACTGAACCGGACCGGGGGACAAGGAAAGAAGAAGAGGAAAGAAGAGGAAAGAGAACAAAAATAGAAACAAAAACCAGACAACCAGCTGCTACACCTGTAAAAAACAAAACAGACAACAATCCATGGCCTCTGAGGGGATTCCAGCCTTAGCGCCACCAGGAGCACCTGAAAGCAGACAAGCAGAGAAAAAACAAACACACAAAGAAACAAAAACAAGCACAAGAAGCGGCAATCGCATACAACACAGCTGTGGATATAGATGACCTGAGACGACATGATAATACATCAACTGCTTAGCGACCATGCTACTGGACTAATGAATGTGTGTGTGTGTGTGCGAGAACATGCAACACCCATGGCACAGGACCTACATGATAACCGTGCTTAGTTATGAGTGTATAAGCGTACAGGGCCACAATCCACAGCCCCCCCAAGCAATCAGAAGCAGGCAGAGAGGGCCACAAGACCCAGGCCACCAGCAGCCCCCACAGAGCACAGAACCCAGGAAGCCCACCGCAGGGGCAACCACGCATTCACCCAGAAGACTGCAGAGGAATCCCCCGGAAAGAGCCCCCATAAGCATAGGGCAGAGGCCCTCCGGGAGCCTTTTCCTTCAGAACTCACAGACGTCTCTCACTCACACGATCACACTCATAAATAAATTCTCAGCACTTTCTGACTACTCTATCAACTGGTCTAAGACCAAAGTTCTGCCCATTAACTGCAGGGTCCAGAATATACCTGTGATCACTTTACAGTCAGGAAATATTAGATATTTAGGCATAAACATTTCCTCCAGGCTCTCAGAGCTAACAAAGCTAAATTATGTGCAATTATTAAAGAGAGTAGAGGACGATCTCTCTCGTTGGAAGTCCTCACCTATATCACTTATGGGGAGAGTTACAACCATTAAAATGATGATACTACCAAAAGTTAACTATTTGTTCTCAATGATCCCCATAAAACCATCTGCTACTTGGTTTAAGTCACTAGATTCATGCATCTCCAAATTTCTGTGGAAAAACAAACCACCACGTATTAGTTTAAAAACCCTATAGAAGACCAAGGACAGTGGTGGATTAGATTTACCTCATTTTCAGCACTATTCCTTAGCCAATAGGTTACAATATATATCAAAATGGTTTAAACCTTGTTGTTGTCACAGTTCCCAGAGACGTTGTAATTGTTGAGGATTCTATATTCACCCCCTCATTAGAGGCACGTGTTGCAGATTGATGACACTGAATCTTCTTCTCTGTTCATTGCTGGCATCATTCCCAGCATCGTAAGTGTTCGTGGCATTGTTAGCCTCTTCTTCTGGATCTTGATATCGAGCATCCTTTTGTATTTCTGGTTTGTCAGTCCTCTCTCTTCGTTCACCGGAGTCTTCGTCTCTTTGTCCTTGAGTTTGGTGATTTTTTCTTCTTTTGATGCCTTGAGACAGTGTGACAGGTGATACCACGTGGGAGATCCTTTAACTTGGACTGCTGTCCCTGTGCTGCGAAATGGCTGTGCTGCTCAAATGGTCTCTCCTTCATCATATACACAGTTATTTATACATCACCTTCCACCATGAAGCGTTGTCCCTTTTTGTTTCTCTCTTTGTTCTTAAAATGCTGTTATGCATGTCTAAACCAATCCATTAAATTAGATCATTTTGGCAGTAAAGCGATCTACAATGTGCTTGGTCGCAAAGCTGCTCATCTGTGGTAAACAGCTCTTCAGAAAGGCATTCTTCAATTGATTTCACTAATTTTATGTAATAATTTTGTGATTTCCTACAAAACTACACTTCTTCTCCCATCTGTCTGAGTATTTAATATTGTCTGGGTCCCGTTAAAACATGTATTTTTCCCATCTAATTCCTTGTTTGCTTTAAAACAAGTATTCCCCATTTTCTATCCCTTCAGTAGCCAACCAGTTTGTATGGAGTACACTGGAAAACTTGACTGATCAGTAAAACACTGCTTTTGTTGTCACCGCAAGGCTTCCCCCGTCGGTTGTTTCACTGAGACACCACTGAGTAACTATAACCCAACACAGTTTATACACATAACATTCATATACATACTAACAAACAAACAATTATTTATAGCAATTTTTTCATCTCTGTTTGAACGTACACCCAGGTAAATATTCCTGTAGTCTTCTCATACCGACTATGGACCCATTCATTGTTTAACTTCACTGTTTTGCAAATCCTAATTGAATATTACACATTGACATTGAACTTTACTGGATAAGCAGGTCTTCATTGCATTCAGCAGCCTATATGTGAGCATCTATGTGTAAGCTGTTCTTCTTTGCATTTATCAGCAACAAGCAATTCTTCATTGCACATGCATATGAAAATAGTAAAACAATTCCAATGCGTTAGCGAAACCTTCTATATCAGGAGTGTCCATCATGATGCTGGGAATAGAACCTCTTTCCCAGAATAGTTCAACCTTCATAACTCAACTGAGCATAACTCCGCAATGAGCACATTTCAAAGTATCATTCCTCTACATGTATTCAAAAATCCATGTGTAAATGTTTAATATTTCTTATATTTGTTGAGGTCATTCTGTGTGCATGTGGCCTAAACCCAATCTCTGTGTGGCAATTTTAATTTAAACAAGTTGAACTCTGCCTCTGATCATTTAAAAAAGGTGTGTACCAATATCAACCTTTCTCAGGTAATTACTGATCCTACTAAACCAAACTTAAGAGATCCTTCAAGGTTGTCCCTGATTGGCTCAATCTTAACAAATCAAAGGTAGAAAATCCGCAGTATCTGAACTTGGTGTTAGTTATCACTGCTCAATAGCTTGTATCAGAATTGCAAAAATGAAAACATTAGGTCCACGGTTGGTATCCAGATCCTGAAACATCTCCATGAGCAGGCTTTTTTTTAACTGATCTGTTGAATAGTTCATGACACTGTTAAAATCCCAGATGAAGATCTAGCACTTGACCATTTTTGTAAATCTTCTAATTCTATAGTTGATAAACACGCCCCTTTTAAAAAGTATAGAGCTTAGAACAGGTCTAGTCCCTGGCTTTCGGCAGAACTGTCTTCTTTACTTTTTTTTTTTTCCCCTTGTCCTGTTCAGCATTATGGCAGCAGAATTGTAGTCTGAATACCTTTGATGCCAAACAGATTTGCTTTGCCAAGGGAAGTTTTATAAATGTAAAGCTCCCCTTGATGCCCATTTATTTATTTCTGTTTACAATATATGACATGTAATAGAACTGAACCGGACCGGGGGACAAGGAAAGAAGAAGAGGAAAGAAGAGGAAAGAGAACAAAAATAGAAACAAAAACCAGACAACCAGCTGCTACACCTGTAAAAAACAAAACAGACAACAATCCATGGCCTCTGAGGGGATTCCAGCCTTAGCGCCACCAGGAGCACCTGAAAGCAGACAAGCAGAGAAAAAACAAACACACAAAGAAACAAAAACAAGCACAAGAAGCGGCAATCGCATACAACACAGCTATGGATATAGATGACCTGAGACGACATGATAATACATCAACTGCTTAGCGACCATGCTACTGGACTAATGAATGTGTGTGTGTGTGTGCGAGAACATGCAACACCCATGGCACAGGACCTACATGATAACCGTGCTTAGTTATGAGTGTATAAGCGTACAGGGCCACAATCCACAGCCCCCCCAAGCAATCAGAAGCAGGCAGAGAGGGCCACAAGACCCAGGCCACCAGCAGCCCCCACAGAGCACAGAACCCAGGAAGCCCACCGCAGGGGCAACCACGCATTCACCCAGAAGACTGCAGAGGAATCCCCCGGAAAGAGCCCCCATAAGCATAGGGCAGAGGCCCTCCGGGAGCCTTTTCCTTCAGAACTCACAGACGTCTCTCACTCACACGATCACACTCATAAATAAATTCTCAGCACTTTCTGACTACTCTATCAACTGGTCTAAGACCAAAGTTCTGCCCATTAACTGCAGGGTCCAGAATATACCTGTGATCACTTTACAGTCAGGAAATATTAGATATTTAGGCATAAACATTTCCTCCAGGCTCTCAGAGCTAACAAAGCTAAATTATGTGCAATTATTAAAGAGAGTAGAGGACGATCTCTCTCGTTGGAAGTCCTCACCTATATCACTTATGGGGAGAGTTACAACCATTAAAATGATGATACTACCAAAAGTTAACTATTTGTTCTCAATGATCCCCATAAAACCATCTGCTACTTGGTTTAAGTCACTAGATTCATGCATCTCCAAATTTCTGTGGAAAAACAAACCACCACGTATTAGTTTAAAAACCCTATAGAAGACCAAGGACAGTGGTGGATTAGATTTACCTCATTTTCAGCACTATTCCTTAGCCAATAGGTTACAATATATATCAAAATGGTTTAAACCTGGTTGTTGTCACAGTTCCCAGAGACGTTGTAATTGTTGAGGATTCTATATTCACCCCCTCATTAGAGGCACGTCTTGCAGATTGATGACACTGAATCTTCTTCTCTGTTCAATACTTTTTAAAAGGGGCGTGTTTATCAACTATAGAATTAGAAGATTTACAAAAATGGTCAAGTGCTAGATCTTCATCTGGGATTTTAACAGTGTCATGAACTATTCAACAGATCAGTTAAAAAAAAGCCTGCTCATGGAGATGTTTCAGGATCTGGATACCAACCGTGGACCTAATGTTTTCATTTTTGCAATTCTGATACAAGCTATTGAGCAGTGATAACTAACACCAAGTTCAGATACTGCGGATTTTCTACCTTTGATTTGTTAAGATTGAGCCAATCAGGGACAACCTTGAAGGATCTCTTAAGTTTGGTTTAGTAGGATCAGTAATTACCTGAGAAAGGTTGATATTGGTACACACCTTTTTTAAATGATCAGAGGCAGAGTTCAACTTGTTTAAATTAAAATTGCCACACAGAGATTGGGTTTAGGCCACATGCACACAGAATGACCTCAACAAATATAAGAAATATTAAACATTTACACATGGATTTTTGAATACATGTAGAGGAATGATACTTTGAAATGTGCTCATTGCGGAGTTATGCTCAGTTGAGTAATGAAGGTTGAACTATTCTGGGAAAGAGGTTCTATTCCCAGCATCATGATGGACACTCCTGATATAGAAGGTTTCGCTAACGCATTGGAATTGTTTTACTGTTTTCATATGCATGTGCAATGAAGAATTGCTTGTTGCTGATAAATGCAAAGAAGAACAGCTTACACATAGATGCTCACATATAGGCTGCTGAATGCAATGAAGACCTGCTTATCCAGTAAAGTTCAATGTCAATGTGTAATATTCAATTAGGATTTGCAAAACAGTGAAGTTAAACAATGAATGGGTCCATAGTCGGTATGAGAAGACTACAGGAATATTTACCTGGGTGTACGTTCAAACAGAGATGAAAAAATTGCGATAAATAATTGTTTGTTTGTTAGTATGTATATGAATGTTATGTGTATAAACTGTGTTGGGTTATAGTTACTCAGTGGTGTCTCAGTGAAACAACCGACGGGGGAAGCCTTGCGGTGACAACAAAAGCAGTGTTTTACTGATCAGTCAAGTTTTCCAGTGTACTCCATACAAACTGGTTGGCTACTGAAGGTATAGAAAATGGGGAATACTTGTTTTAAAGCAAACAAGGAATTAGATGGGAAAAATACATGTTTTAACGGGACCCAGACAATATTAAATACTCAGACAGATGGGAGAAGAAGTGTAGTTTTGTAGGAAATCACAAAATTATTACATAAAATTAGTGAAATCAATTGAAGAATGCCTTTCTGAAGAGCTGTTTACCACAGATGAGCAGCTTTGCGACCAAGCACATTGTAGATCGCTTTACTGCCAAAATGATCTAATTTAATGGATTGGTTTAGACATGCATAACAGCATTTTAAGAACAAAGAGAGAAACAAAAAGGGACAACGCTTCATGGTGGAAGGTGATGTATAAATAACTGTGTATATGATGAAGGAGAGACCATTTGAGCAGCACAGCCATTTCGCAGCACAGGGACAGCAGTCCAAGTTAAAGGATCTCCCACGTGGTATCACCTGTCACACTGTCTCAAGGCATCAAAAGAAGAAAAAATCACCAAACTCAAGGACAAAGAGACGAAGACTCCGGTGAACGAAGAGAGAGGACTGACAAAACAGAAATACAAAAGGATGCTCGATATCAAGATCCAGAAGAAGAGGCTAACAATGCCACGAACACTTACGATGCTGGGAATGATGCCAGCAATGAACAGAGAAGAAGATTCAGTGTCATCAATCTGCAACACGTGCCTCTAATGAGGGGGTGAATATAGAATCCTCAACAATTACAACGTCTCTGGGAACTGTGACAACAACAAGGTTTAAACCATTTTGATATATATTGTAACCTATTGGCTAAGGAATAGTGCTGAAAATGAGGTAAATCTAATCCACCACTGTCCTTGGTCTTCTATAGGGTTTTTAAACTAATACGTGGTGGTTTGTTTTTCCACAGAAATTTGGAGATGCATGAATCTAGTGACTTAAACCAAGCAGCAGATGGTTTTATGGGGATCATTGAGAACAAATAGTTAACTTTTGGTAGTATCATCATTTTAATGGTTGTAACTCTCCCCATAAGTGATATAGGTGAGGACTTCCAACGAGAGAGATCGTCCTCTACTCTCTTTAATAATTGCACATAATTTAGCTTTGTTAGCTCTGAGAGCCTGGAGGAAATGTTTATGCCTAAATATCGAATATTTCCTGACTGTAAAGTGATCACAGGTATATTCTGGACCCTGCAGTTAATGGGCAGAACTTTGGTCTTAGACCAGTTGATAGAGTAGTCAGAAAGTGCTGAGAATTTATTTATGAGTGTGATCGTGTGAGTGAGAGACGTCTGTGAGTTCTGAAGGAAAAGGCTCCCGGAGGGCCTCTGCCCTATGCTTATGGGGGCTCTTTCCGGGGGATTCCTCTGCAGTCTTCTGGGTGAATGCGTGGTTGCCCCTGCGGTGGGCTTCCTGGGTTCTGTGCTCTGTGGGGGCTGCTGGTGGCCTGGGTCTTGTGGCCCTCTCTGCCTGCTTCTGATTGCTTGGGGGGGCAGTGGATTGTGGCCCTGTACGCTTATACACTCATAACTAAGCACGGTTATCATGTAGGTCCTGTGCCATGGGTGTTGCATGTTCTCGCATACACACACACACATTCATTAGTCCAGTAGCATGGTCGCTAAGCAGTTGATGTATTATCATGTCGTCTCAGGTCATCTATATCCACAGCTGTGTTGTATGCGATTGCCGCTTCTTGTGCTTGTTTTTGTTTCTTTGTGTGTTTGTTTTTTCTCTGCTTGTCTGCTTTCAGGTGCTTCTGGTGGCGCTAAGGCTGGAATCCCCTCAGAGGCCATGGATTGTTGTCTGTTTTGTTTTTTACAGGTGTAGCAGCTGGTTGTCTGGTTTTTGTTTCTATTTTTGTTCTCTTTCCTCTTCTTTCCTCTTCTTCTTTCCTTGTCCCCCGGTCCGGTTCAGTTCTATTACATGTCATATATTGTAAACAGAAATAAATAAATGGGCATCAAGGGGAGCTTTACATTTATAAAACTTCCCTTGGCAAAGCAAATCTGTTTGGCATCAAAGGTATTCAGACTACAATTCTGCTGCCATAATGCTGAACAGGACAAGGGGAAAAAAAAAAAAAGTAAAGAAGACAGTTCTGCCGAAAGCCAGGGACTAGACCTGTTCTAAGTTCTATACTTTTTAAAAGGGGCGTGTTTATCAACTATAGAATTAGAAGATTTACAAAAATGGTTAAGTGCTAGATCTTCATCTGGGATTTTAACAGTGTCATGAACTATTCAACAGATCAGTTAAAAAAAAGCCTGCTCATGGAGATGTTTCAGGATCTGGATACCAACCGTGGACCTAATGTTTTCATTTTTGCAATTCTGATACAAGCTATTGAGCAGTGATAACTAACACCAAGTTCAGATACTGCGGATTTTCTACCTTTGATTTGTTAAGATTGAGCCAATCAGGGACAACCTTGAAGGATCTCTTAAGTTTGGTTTAGTAGGATCAGTAATTACCTGAGAAAGGTTGATATTGGTACACACCTTTTTTAAATGATCAGAGGCAGAGTTCAACTTGTTTAAATTAAAATTGCCACACAGAGATTGGGTTTAGGCCACATGCACACAGAATGACCTCAACAAATATAAGAAATATTAAACATTTACACATGGATTTTTGAATACATGTAGAGGAATGATACTTTGAAATGTGCT
Organism: Leuresthes tenuis; assembly: GCF_036924035.1. Lineage (NCBI taxonomy): Eukaryota > Metazoa > Chordata > Actinopteri > Atheriniformes > Atherinopsidae > Leuresthes > Leuresthes tenuis. Next base: position 999,184 of record NW_027325392.1, read on the forward strand.
CATTGCGGAGTTATGCTCAGTTGAGTAATGAAGGTTGAACTATTCTGGGAAAGAGGTTCTATTCCCAGCATCATGATGGACACTCCTGATATAGAAGGTTTCGCTAACGCATTGGAATTGTTTTACTATTTTCATATGCATGTGCAATGAAGAATTGCTTGTTGCTGATAAATGCAAAGAAGAACAGCTTACACATAGATGCTCACATATAGGCTGCTGAATGCAATGAAGACCTGCTTATCCAGTAAAGTTCAATGTCAATGTGTAATATTCAATTAGGATTTGCAAAACAGTGAAGTTAAACAATGAATGGGTCCATAGTCGGTATGAGAAGACTACAGGAATATTTACCTGGGTGTACGTTCAAACAGAGATGAAAAAATTGCTATAAATAATTGTTTGTTTGTTAGTATGTATATGAATGTTATGTGTATAAACTGTGTTGGGTTATAGTTACTCAGTGGTGTCTCAGTGAAACAACCGACAGGGGAAGCCTTGCGGTGACAACAAAAGCAGTGTTTTACTGATCAGTCAAATTTTCCAGTGTACTCCATACAAACTGGTTGGCTACTGAAGGGATAGAAAATGGGGAATACTTGTTTTAAAGCAAACAAGGAATTAGATGGGAAAAATACATGTTTTAACGGGACCCAGACAATATTAAATACTCAGACAGATGGGAGAAGAAGTGTAGTTTTGTAGGAAATCACAAAATTATTACATAAAATTAGTGAAATCAATTGAAGAATGCCTTTCTGAAGAGCTGTTTACCACAGATGAGCAGCTTTGCAACCAAGCACATTGTAGATCGCTTTACTGCCAAAATGATCTAATTTAATGGATTGGTTTAGACATGCATAACAGCATTTTAAGAACAAAGAGAGAAACAAAAAGGGACAACGCTTCATGGTGGAAGGTGATGTATAAATAACTGTGTATATGATGAAGGAGAGACCATTTGAGCAGCACAGCCATTTCGCAGCACAGGGACAGCAGTCCAAGTTAAAGGATCTCCCACGTGGTATCACCTGTCACACTGTCTCAAGGCATCAAAAGAAGAAAAAATCACCAAACTCAAGGACAAAGAGACGAAGACTCCGGTGAACGAAGAGAGAGGACTGACAAACCAGAAATACAAAAGGATGCTCGATATCAAGATCCAGAAGAAGAGGCTAACAATGCCACGAACACTTACGATGCTGGGAATGATGCCAGCAATGAACAGAGAAGAAGATTCAGTGTCATCAATCTGCAACACGTGCCTCTAATGAGGGGGTGAATATAGAATCCTCAACAATTACAACGTCTCTGGGAACTGTGACAACAACAAGGTTTAAACCATTTTGATATATATTGTAACCTATTGGCTAAGGAATAGTGCTGAAAATGAGGTAAATCTAATCCACTACTGTCCTTGGTCTTCTATAGGGTTTTTAAACTAATACGTGGTGGTTTGTTTTTCCACAGAAATTTGGAGATGCATGAATCTAGTGACTTAAACCAAGTAGCAGATGGTTTTATGGGGATCATTGAGAACAAATAGTTAACTTTTGGTAGTATCATCATTTTAATGGTTGTAACTCTCCCCATAAGTGATATAGGTGAGGACTTCCAACGAGAGAGATCGTCCTCTACTCTCTTTAATAATTGCACATAATTTAGCTTTGTTAGCTCTGAGAGCCTGGAGGAAATGTTTATGCCTAAATATCTAATATTTCCAGACTGTAAAGTGATCACAGGTATATTCTGGACCCTGCAGTTAATGGGCAGAACTTTGGTCTTAGACCAGTTGATAGAGTAGTCAGAAAGTGCTGAGAATTTATTTATGAGTGTGATCGTGTGAGTGAGAGACGTCTGTGAGTTCTGAAGGAAAAGGCTCCCGGAGGGCCTCTGCCCTATGCTTATGGGGGCTCTTTCCGGGGGATTCCTCTGCAGTCTTCTGGGTGAATGCATGGTTGCCCCTGCGGTGGGCTTCCTGGGTTCTGTGCTCTGTGGGGGCTGCTGGTGGCCTGGGTCTTGTGGCCCTCTCTGCCTGCTTCTGATTGCTTGGGGGGGCTGTGGATTGTGGCCCTGTACGCTTATACACTCATAACTAAGCACGGTTATCATGTAGGTCCTGTGCCATGGGTGTTGCATGTTCTCGCACACACACACACACACATTCATTAGTCCAGTAGCATGGTCGCTAAGCAGTTGATGTATTATCATGTCGTCTCAGGTCATCTATATCCACAGCTGTGTTGTATGCGATTGCCGCTTCTTGTGCTTGTTTTTGTTTGTTTGTGTGTTTGTTTTTTCTCTGCTTGTCTGCTTTCAGGTGCTCCTGGTGGCGCTAAGGCTGGAATCCCCTCAGAGGCCATGGATTGTTGTCTGTTTTGTTTTTTACAGGTGTAGCAGCTGGTTGTCTGGTTTTTGTTTCTATTTTTGTTCTCTTTCCTCTTCTTTCCTCTTCTTCTTTCCTTGTCCCCCGGTCAGGTTCAGTTCTATTACATGTCATATATTGTAAACAGAAATAAATAAATGGGCATCAAGGGGAGCTTTACATTTATAAAACTTCCCTTGGCAAAGCAAATCTGTTTGGCATCAAAGGTATTCAGACTACAATTCTGCTGCCATAATGCTGAACAGGACAAGGGAAAAAAAAAAAAAAGTAAAGAAGACAGTTCTGCCGAAAGCCAGGGACTAGACCTGTTCTAAGTTCTATACTTTTTAAAAGGGGCGTGTTTATCAACTATAGAATTAGAAGATTTACAAAAATGGTACCAGTTGTACCAGTACTCTTGAGAGGGGTTGGACTCTCTTCCACTCTGGAGTTGCCCGTGGTGAGAGGCGCAGAGCAGGTGTGGGCATACTTATTGCCCCCCGGCTGTGTGCCAGTACATTGGGGTTTACCCCAGTGAACGAGAGGGTAGCCTCCCTCCGCCTTGGGTGGGGGGACGAGTCCTGACTGTTGTTTGTGCCTATGCGCCAAACAGCAGTTCAGAGTACCTACCCTTTTTGGAGTCTCTGGGGGAGGCACTGGAGAATGCTCCTACCGGAGACTCCCTCATTCTGCTGGGGGACTTCAATGCTCACGTGGGCAATGACAGTGAGACCTGGAGGGGTTTGATTGGGAGGAACGGCCCCCCCGATCTGAATCAGAGTGGTGTTATGTTGTTGGACTTCTGTGCCAGTCATAGACTGTCCATAACGAACACCATGTTCAGGCATAAGGGTGTCCATATGTGCACTTGGCACCAGGACACCCTTGGCCGCAGTTCGATGATCGACTTTGTGGTTGTATCATCGGACTTGCAGCCGTATGTCCTGGACACTCGGGTGAAGAGAGGGGCGGAGCTGTCAATTGATCACCACCTGGTGGTGAGTTGGCTCCGCTGGTGGGGGAGGATGCCGATCAGACCTGGCAGGCCCAAACGTATTGTGAGGGTCTGCTGGGAGTGTTTGTCAGAATCCCCCGTCAGAAGGAGCTTTAACTCCCACCTCCGGCAGAGCTTCAACCATATTTGAGGTGGGGGACATTGAGTCCGAATGGGTCATGTTCCGTGACTCCATTGCCGAGGCAGCTGGTCGGAGTTGTGGCCGTAAGGTGGTCGGTGCCTGTCGTGGCGGCAACCCTCGAACCTGCTGGTGGACACCAGTGGTGAGGGAAGCCGTCAAGCCTAAGAAGGAGTCCTATAGGGCCTTTTTGGCCAGTGGGACCCTGGAAGAAGCTGATAGGTACCGACGGGCCAGACGGGCCGCGGCTTCGGCGGTTGCTGAGGCAAAAACTCGGGCCTGGGAGGAGTTCGGTGAGACCATGGAGAACGATTTCCGGACGGCCTCGAAAAGATTCTGGTCCACCATCCGGCGTCTCAGGGGGGGGGGGAGCGGCTCACAGTCAACACTGTTTACAGTGGGGACGGGGCTTTGCTGACCTCAACTAGGGATGTTGTGAGTCGGTGGGGGGAGTACTTCGAGGAACTCCTCAATCCTACCAACACGTGCTCGGAAGAGGCAGAGTCGGAGAGCTCGGAGACGGGGCCTCCCATTTCTGGGGCTGAGGTTGCCGAGGTGGTTAAAAAGCTCCTCGGTGGCAAGGCCACTTACAACCCCCGACTAGGGTAGCAGAATTTCTAAGCATCTGTACCCCAAAACTACTATCAAAAATATATAAATTATTGTCTAAGATAGATGACACAATGTCTCTTCCATCCTCAAAATGGGAGGCAGATTTATCCATCAGTTCTGGTCATAGCTTCTAACCACAAATATGTTTGAACACCTTCATAAAGACTCAAAATCCTAATTTACAGCTCATACAATACAAAATCCTTCATAGAACACACTATACAGGACAAAGGATGTTCAGGATGGGTCTAACACACTCAAACATCTGCTCACATTGCACAGATAACACACCTGATGATTATGCACACACTTTGTGGTTTTCTGCGCCTGTCCAGAAGTTCTGGCTTGAAGTCTGTGAGGACCTATCAACATGGCTAAAGTGTAGCATCCCTGCATGCCCCACACTGTGCATACTGGGTGACTTAGACAACATCAACATGGAAATTAACTCAGCACACATGGTTGTCACAGTGTTATGTATCGCAAAGAAAACTATTCTCATGAACTGGAAAGAGAAAAACAATCTGTGTATTAACCAGTTTAGAAATTTTCTTTTAGATTATATTAGCATGGAAACAATGTCTGCCTCCTCAAAACATCAATTGGCTGAATTTCATTCTCTCTGGTCCCCTCTGATTAGTTTTATCACATAGTGGTGGTGGTGGGTTGCTGGGTGATGGTGGGTCTCAGGCCCGGGCTACCGCGACTGGTGTGACCGGGTGGTTTGTTTGTTTGTTTTTTGTAGAGGTCTTCCTGGGTGGGGTTGGGTTGAGTGGGGTGGGGCGGGATGGGTACCTTCTGGGGGTACAGTAGCTCCCGGAATATGGTCGCTGCAGGCCCCGAGCCTGGTGGACATCAGGCCCTCCTGCGTGTGGTAATGATTGGGCCTGGATCTGGGACTTGCTGTCGCCTGGCCTGCCTGTGTTTCTCCCGATGGGGCATCAGCGTTGCCTCTCCCCACTGCTCGCGACTTCACCCACCTGTGGGCACGTCTTGACTCCCAGGGCACTTGGCCAGGGGCGCTGGGGCAGGCGCTGACCCACTTTGTGGCTGTCTGGGGCGCTTGGCCCTCCTGGGTATTGGGTGGGGCCTCTGCCGGGGGGTTTGGGGGCGCTCGGGCTCCTGGGGCCCAGGTCCAGTGCACGGCCCATGTCTGGGCGGCTGGGGCCTGGCGGGGTCGGTGGGCTGTTGCCCCTGGTTCCCGGAGTGCCTCTGCCCTATGCTTATGGGGGCTCTTTCCGGGGGCTTCCTCTGCAGTCTTCTGGGTGGATGCGTGGTTGCCCCTGCGGTGGGCTGCCTGGGTTCTGTGCTCTGTGGGGGCTGCTGGTGGCCTGGGTCTTGTGGCCCTCTCTGCCTGCTTCTGATTGCTTGGGGGGGGGGCTGTGGATTGTGGCCCTGTACGCTTATACACTCATAACTAAGCACGGTTATCATGTAGGTCCTGTGCCATGGGTGTTGCATGTTCTCACACACACACACACACATTCATTAGTCCAGTAGCATGGTCACTAAGCAGTTGATGTATTATCATGTCGTCTCAGGTCATCTATATCCACAGCTGTGTTGTATGCGATTGCCGCTTCTTGTGCTTGTTTTTGTTTGTTTGTGTGTTTGTTTTTTCTCTGCTTGTCTGCTTTCAGGTGCTCCTGGTGGCGCTAAGGCTGGATTCCCCTCATAGGCCATGGATTGTTGTCTGTTTTGTTTTTTACAGGTGTAGCAGCTGGTTGTCTGGTTTTTGTTTCTATTTTTGTTCTCTTTCCTCTTCTTTCCTCTTCTTCTTTCCTTGTCCCCCGGTCCGGTTCATTTCTATTACATGTCATATATTGTAAACAGAAATAAATAAATGGGCATCAAGGGGAGCTTTACATTTATAAAACTTCCCTTGGCAAAGCAAATCTGTTTGGCATCAAAGGTATTCAGACTACAATTCTGCTGCCATAATGCTGAACAGGACAAGGGGAAAAAAAAAAAAGTAAAGAAGACAGTTCTGCCGAAAGCCAGGGACTAGACCTGTTCTAAGTTCTATACTTTTTAAAAGGGGCGTGTTTATCAACTATAGAATTAGAAGATTTATAAAAATGGTCAAGTGCTAGATCTTCATCTGGGATTTTAACAGTGTCATGAACTATTCAACAGATCAGTTAAAAAAAAGCCTGCTCATGGAGATGTTTCAGGATCTGGATACCAACCGTGGACCTAATGTTTTCATTTTTGCAATTCTGATACAAGCTATTGAGCAGTGATAACTAACACCAAGTTCAGATACTGCGGATTTTCTACCTTTGATTTGTTAAGATTGAGCCAATCAGGGACAACCTTGAAGGATCTCTTAAGTTTGGTTTAGTAGGATCAGTAATTACCTGAGAAAGGTTGATATTGGTACACACCTTTTTTAAATGATCAGAGGCAGAGTTCAACTTGTTTAAATTAAAATTGCCACACAGAGATTGGGTTTAGGCCACATGCACACAGAATGATATCAACAAATATAAGAAATATTAAACATTTACACATAGATTTTTGAATATATGTAGAGGAATGATACTTTGAAATGTGCTCATTGCGGAGTTATGATCAGTTGAGTAATGAAGGTTGAACTATTCTGGGAAAGAGGTTCTATTCCCAGCATCATGATGGACACTCCTGATATAGAAGGTTTCGCTAACGCATTGGAATTGTTTTACTATTTTCATATGCATGTGCAATGAAGAATTGCTTGCTGCTGATAAATGCAAAGAAGAACAGCTTACACATAGATGCTCACATATAGGCTGCTGAATGCAATGAAGACCTGCTTATCAAGTAAAGTTCAATGTCAATGTGTAATATTCAATTAGGATTTGCAAAACAGTGAAGTTAAACAATGAATGGGTCCATAGTCGGTATGAGAAGACTACAGGAATATTTACCTGGGTGTACGTTCAAACAGAGATGAGAAAATTGCGATAAATAATTGTTTGTTTGTTTGTTAGTATGTATATGAATGTTATGTGTATAAACTGTGTTGAGTTATAGTTACTCAGTAGTGTCTCAGTGAAACAACCGACGGGGGAAGCCTTGCGGTGACAACAAAAGCAGTGTTTTACTGATCAGTCAAGTTGCTCCAGTGTACTCCATACAAACTGGTTGGCTACTGAAGGGATAGAAAATGGGGAATACTTGTTTTAAAGCAAACAAGGAATTAGATGGGAAAAATACATGTTTTAACGGGACCCAGACAATATTAAATACTCAGACAGATGGGAGAAGAAGTGTAGTTTTGTAGGAAATCACAAAATTATTACATAGAATTAGTGAAATCAATTGAAGAATGCCTTTCTGAAGAGCTGTTTACCACAGATGAGCAGCTTTGCGACCAAGCACATTGTAGATCGCTTTACTGCCAAAATGATCTAATTTAATGGATTGGTTTAGACATGCATAACAGCATTTTAAGAACAAAGAGAGAAACAAAAAGGGACAACGCTTCATGGTGGAAGGTGATGTATAAATAACTGTGTATATGATGAAGGGGGTGGCAACACCCATTCCGAAATCCCGCCATTCCGACATCCCGCTATTCCGACATCCCACCATTCCGACATACCACCATTCCGACATACCACCATTCCGACATGCAAACGTCCCACCATTGCGACATCCCACCATTGCGACATCCCGCTATTCTGACGTTCAAATGTCCCACCATTCCGACAAGGCTTTCCGTATAAGGAAATGTGTGTTACTCAACAGGTGAGTCCCTTCTTTCTGTTCATGCAATTTATATGTTTAACATGTTTATAGACAAGCGTTATTAAAAACACAAATTCTCGGCAACTGGAGGAGGAGAAGCAGTCCGCGGTGGTTTTCAATCACACACTCCAATGCCACTTGTTTCAACTTCCGAAAATTTAATCCAGGAAAAAAAGGCTTACAAACATGGACCAAAACGGCTCCATAACACGCACAAGAATCCAAAAGAAACGAAAGTTAACTAAAAGAAAGCAAATAAACAGTATGAAGTGGTCAAAATTGGTTTTACGCATGCCTATGTGCGTCTGGCACATGCGTCTTCGGGCTCTCCCACGTTGGTTTGTGGATGAAAGCTATATGTTCAGCTGTAATGTCATGTAAAATCAATCTCTACATGACATTTAGTCCCAGGTGTGACCAGTTAGGTCCTTAAGATATCAACAGGCTGTATAAAGCTACAACCGTTGCGGCTGTGTGTTTGTGCCAAATGCGCAAAACCCATCCGCGCTTCCCAAAATTGGAGTGAGTACTCATAAATCACGTGAATATCATGAATAATCGTTTTTACTGCATTTTGTTGTGTTTTATACGTTCTATGCTGTCATTTCTCTCTTCTCCTATTGGCAAGGCAAGGCAGAGTGCTCGCAACTGTGTCCTGTGCAGTAGCCGTGATATCTGTAATTGCAATTATTACTTTTGCATATGATGACAGCGTGCAAAAGACGCATGGGCTCTGTGGAGAGCTCCGCTCCAGCTGGCTGCTGTGACAGCTCACTGACACTGTATTTCTGCTTAATCAGTTTCAGTCTCGCCAGAGTTACATTAATATCTGTATTTTTATATTTGAAATTCAGGGGATTTTGATAATAGATTATTAAAGTTTGTTTGCGAGGCTGTGGCCTCTGCATGTGCAAAGCTTGTGCGCCAAACTTTAGGGCGTATTTGCGCCGGCATATCATTAGTGCAAAATGTTTTGGGTAAAAAATAGGCTATTAAAAGGAACTGTCGGAATGGCGGTATGTTAAAAAAAACAAAAAACATACCGCCATTCCGACCATAGGAGGAAAAAAGTGTCGGAAAAGTGTGGGACGTTTGATAAAAAATTAAGTGTCGCCATTCCGACAATTGGAGACCCATGTCGGAATGGCGAGATGTCGGAATGGCAGCATGTAACCATGATGAAGGAGAGACCATTTGAGCAGCACAGCCATTTCGCAGCACAGGGACAGCAATCCAAGTTACAGGATCTCCCACGTGGTATCACCTGTCACATTGTGTCAAGGCATCAAAAGAAGAAAAAATCACCAAACTCAAGGACAAAAAGACAAAGACTCCGGTGAACGAAGACAGAGGACTGACAAACCAGAAATACAAAAGGATTCTCGATATCAAGATCCAGAAGAAGAGGCTAACAATGCCACGAACACTTACGATGCTGGGAATGATGCCAGCAATGAACAGAGAAGAAGATTCAGTGTCATCAATCTGCATTACGTGCCTCTAATGAGGGGGTGAATATAGAATCCTCAACGATTACAACGTCTCTGGGAACTGTGACAACAACAAGGTTTAAACCATTTTGATATATATTGTAACCTATTGTCTAAGGAATAGTGCTGAAAATGAGGTAAATCTAATCCACCACTGTCCTTGGTCTTCTGTAGGGTTTTTAAACTAATACGTGGTGGTTTGTTTTTCCACAGAAATTTGGAGATGCATGAATCTAGTGACTTAAACCAAGTAGCAGATGGTTTTATGGGGATCATTGAGAACAAATAGTTAACTTTTGGTAGTATCATCATTTTAATGGATGTAACTCTCCCCATAAGTGATATAGGTAAGGACTTCCAACGAGAGATCGTCCTCTCCTGTCTTTAATAATTGCACATAATTTAGCTTTGTTAGCTCTGAGAGCCTGGAGGAAATGTTTATGCCTAAATATCTAATATTTCCTGACTGTAAAGTGATCGCAGGTATATTATGGACCCTACAGTTAATGGGCAGAACTGTGGTCTTAGACCAGTTGATAGAGTAGTCAGAAAGTGCTGAGAATTTATTTATGAGTGTGATCGTGTGACTGAGAGACGTCTGTGAGTTCTGAAGGAAAAGTAATACATCATCAGCATAAAGACTTATTTTATGCTCAATATTTTGGGATTAATTACTCACAAACGGGTAAGAAAAGGTAGTATTGCCAGACCATACATGATCAAAACAGGGAGCGGAGGTGGTTCAGCTGCAAGGTGTGAATGTCTGACTATAGTTTGTAAAAAGCGGGTAAGATAAGGTGCGAATGCCCGACAATGTATGATCAAAAGAGGGAGCGGAGGGTTTTGGCTACAAGAAGGTTTGAATATCCGACCATAGTTTGTAAAAAGGGGGTAAGAAAAGGTTACCATACATCATCAAAAGCAGGAGTGGATGTGTTCGGCTACAAGAAGATTTGAATGTCCATCAATAATTGCTTTAAAACATGAAAGAAAATTTTCGAATATCAAACCGCACATGATCATAAGCGGGAGAGGAGTTGTTCAGCTGCAAGAAGGTGTGAATGTCCACCCATAATTACTGAAAAATGGGTAAGAAAAGGTGAAAATGCCCAACCATACATCATCAAAAGCAGGAGTGGATGTGTTCGGCTACAAGAAAGTTTGAATGTCCGACCATAGTTTGTAAAAAGCGGGTAAGAAAAGGTTCGAATGCCCGAACATAGACCATCAAAAGAGGGAGCGGAGGTGTTCCGCTGTAAGAAGGTGTAAATGTCCGACCATAGTTGGTAAAAAACGGGTAAGAAAAGGTTAAAATACCCGACTGTACACAATCAATAGGGGGAGCGGAGTTGTTTGGCTACAAGAAGGTGTGAAAGTCCGACCACGGTTTGTAAAAAGCGGGTAAGAAAAGGTTCGAATGCCCGAATATATACCATCAAAAGTGGAAGTGGATGTGTTCGGCTGCAAGAAGGTGTGAACGTCCGACCAAAGTTTGTAAAAAGCAGTTAAGAAAAGGTTCGAATATCCAACCAAACATAATCAAAAGCGGGAGCAGAGCTGTTCGACTGCAAGTAGGTGTGAATGTCAGATCATAATTTGCAAAAAGCTGATGAGAAAGGGTGAGAATTCCCGGCTATACACCATCAAATGCGGGAGCGGAAGTGTTCGGCTGTGATAAGGTGTGAATGTCCAACCATAATTGCTGAAAAATGTGTTAGAAGAGACTAGAATGCCGGACAAGACATCATCAAATGCGGGAGCGGAGTTGTTCGGCTGTGAGTAGGTGTGAATCTCCGAGCATAGTTTGTAAAAAGGGGGTAAGAATAGGTTCGAATGCCCGAACATACACTATCAAAACAGGGAGCTGAGGTGGCTCAGCTGCAAGGTGTGAATGTCTGACTATAGTTTGTAAATAAGGTGCGAATGCCCAACAATGTATAATCAAAAGAGGGAGCGGAGGTTTTCGGCTACAAGAAGGTTTGAATGTCCGACCATAGTTTGTAAAAAGCGGGTAAGAAAAGGTTCAAATGCCTGACTATACACCATCAAAAGCGGGAGCAGAGGTGTTCCGCTGTAAGACGGTGTGAATGTCCGACCATATTTGGTAAAAAGCGGGTAAGAAAAGGTTAAAATACCCGACTGTACACAATCAATAGCGGGAGAGGAGGTGTTCAGCTGCAAGAAGGTGTGAATGTCCACCCATAATTACTGAAAAATGGGTAAGAAAAGGTGCGAATGCCAAACCATACATTATCAAAAGCAGGTGTGAATGTCAGATCATAATTTGCAAAAAGCTGATGAGAAAGGGTGAGAATGCCCGACTATACACCATCAAATGGGGGAGCGGAGTTGTTCGGCTGTGAGTAAGTGTGAATCTCCGACCATAATTGCTGAAAAATGTGTTAGAAAAGGTAAGAATGCCGGTCCATACATCATCAAAAGCGGGAGAGGTGGTGTTCGGCTGCAAGTAGGTGTGAATGTCCAGCCATAATTACTAACAAACGGGTAAGAAAAGGTAGTATTGCCAGACCATACATGATCAAAACAGGGAGCGGAGGTAGTTCAGCTGCAAGAAGGTGTGAATGTCTCACTAAAGTTCAAATATATTAACAAAAGCGGGAGGAGAGGTCTTCGGATGAGAGTGGTTAAGAATTTCCAACCATAATCTATAAAATGCGATGAAAAAAAAGGTGTGATAGAACACTAAAAGGTGGAGCGGAAGTGTTCGGCTGCAAGAAGGTGTGAATGTCCGACTATATTTGGTGAAAAGCAGGTGAAGCAAGGTCTGAATGCCCAACCTTACATCATCAAAAGCGAGATCAGAGGTGTTTGGCTGCATGAAGGCCATAGTTTGCCAAAAGCGGGTAAGCTGCGAATGACCGACTAAATATCAACAAAAGGTCTTCGGATGCAAGTGGGTGTGAATATCCCACCATACAAGTATGGTGGAGAGGAAGCTGTGAACAGCCGACCATAGTTTGCAAAAAGCGGGTGAGAAAAGGTGCGAATGTCCAACCATACATGATCAAAACAGGGAGCGGAGGTGTTTGGCTGTGACAAGGTGTGAATGTCCACCCAAAATTAATGAAAAGCGGGCAACAAGTAGGTTTGAATGCCAAACCATACATCATCAAAAGCAGGAGTGGATGTGTTCGGCTAAAAGAAGGTTTGAATGTCCGAGCATAGTTTGTAAAAAGCGGGTAAGAAAAGGTTCGAATGCCCAAACATACACCATCAAAAGAGGGAGCGGAGGTGTTCCGCTGTAAGAAGGTGTGAATGTCCGACCATAGTTGGTAAAAAACGGGTAAGAAAAGGTTAAAATACCCGACTGTACACAATCAATAGGGGGAGCGGAGTTGTTCGGCTACAAGAAGGTGTGAAAGTCCAACCATGGTTTGTAAAAAGCTGGTAAGAAAATGTTCGAATGCCCGAATATATACCATCAAAAGCGGAAGCGGAGGTGTTCGACTGCAAGTAGGTGTGAATGTCCAGCCATAATTACTCACAAACGGGTAAGAAAAGGTAGTATTGCCAGACCATACATGATCAAAACAGGGAGCTGAGGTGGTTCAGCTGCAAGGTGTGAATGTCTGACTATAGTTTGTAAAAAGCGGGTAAGACAAGGTGCGAATGCCCGACAATATATGATCAAAAGAGGGAGTGGAGGTCTTCGGCTGCAAGGTCTGAATGTCCAACCATAATTTTTAAAAACCGGGTAAGAAAAGGCTCGAAATTCCGACTATACACAATCAAAAGCGGGAGCGGGAGGTTTTCAGCTGCAAATCCTTCACTCAAACCAAGTGAAAACTGTTGTCCTTCATATTTATCAATGTCTAGATCGACTTCAACAAAGAACAACATTGTACTTTGCAGTAAAGAAAGATCAAATCAAAAGTTTTAGGAATCCGAGAATAAGCTTATTTTCATGAGTTCTGCACGATTATTGATTTTACTATAAATGAATGCCTTCACTCAAACTATGTTAAAACTGCTTTGTCCTTCATATTTATCAATGTCTAGATTGACTTCAACAAAGAACAACACTGGATTTTGCAGTAGAAGAAAGAGCAACACTGAAGGATCAGTAATCCGAGAATAAGCTTATTTTCATACGTTCTGCATGATTTGGGATTTTATGTATAAAATGAATTCCTTCACTCAAACCAAGTTAAAACTGCTTTGTCCTTCATATTTATCAATGTCTAGATCGACTTCAACAAAGAACAACGTATTTTGCAGTAGTAGAAAAAGCAACACTGAAGGATCGGGAATCCGAGAATAAGCTTATTTTCATACGTTCTGCATGATTTGGGATTTTATGTATAAAATGAATTCCTTTACTCAAACTATGTTAAAACTGCTTTGTCCTTCATATTTATCAATGTCTAGATTGACTTCAACAAAGAACAACGTATTTTGCAGTAGTAGAAAAAGCAACACTGAAGGATCGGGAATC